>NC_142228.1:4150000-4450000 GCF_049639895.1 Pseudopodoces humilis
GGTTGTGCATGAAGCACTGAGGCTTTCAAATGAGACAGAAAAATTTAAATCCAATTTCAGGTATGAAAAATTCTGCTCAATTTATTTATTTGATGCTAGCCAGGCAATGGCTGAAGCCCAGGGGAAGGCTGGAATATGTAAAACTCCTCTCCAAGCCAAAGTGCAGTCTCTCAGTCCCACTGGTGTGACAGTCAGGCTGTAAGAGGCCCTTTTATACCCTAACAGCCTTTTTTCCTTTACTTTTACAGGAATGTGACAAAATCCATGCTGTATGTTCAGGTAAGTTCTTTTTCTCATCCTTCTGAGAGAGGAACCAAACCTGTCCAGGGTTTCCAGAGGGGGAAATCCCTCTCTCATTGCCTCACCTTGATGTCAATCTCTGAATACATCTTCCGCAGATCGTGCATCACACAGTCCAGGTACAGCTCTCCTGTTCCCAGGATCACGTGCTCCCCAGACTCCTCCACCTGGAACAGAAGAAAGGGATTCAGCTGGCAGCCCCCCTGCTCACAGCTCCTGTCTTCCAGGCTCCTACTCAAGCCTGAGGAAGGATCAGCCTGAAATACACTTGTTAGAGTCAGAACACCCCACAGCCTTTTCCAGGAGGAAGTGCTGCTGGGCTCTGCAGAAAGCTGCTTCCCTGGCACAGCAGGGTATGTGTTTTTCTGCTGAATTTACACTTTTCTGCTATTTCTACATAATATATGAGATCAACCAGAACAGCATGAAAAGACCCAAAACAAACATAACAACCTAAGGTAACAAACCTGATTATTTTGAAGATCAGCCCAGAGGTTGCCCCCAGCACTGGCTGGAAACAGCCACACACACACACAAATCACAGAACAGTTAAGGCAGGAAGGGACCTTTGGAAATCCTGGAATCCAACTGCCTCCAGCAGTACCTTAGTTGTAAGTGAGGGGTAGCTCTTGTTGACTTTGCGGAGACCATCCAACATTTTGGGGAGCTCTGAGGGGTTGACTGGCTCCACAGCTATTTTGATAACAGATGTGGTGTTGAACTTCAAGGGACGGAAGATCTGAGCCTGGAACCAGAGAGGACAAAGAGCTGAAACTGCATCCCTACACATCCTCAGGGTTAAACACAGCATGTGAAGCTCTTCTCTTTCCCTCAGTGGCTCTTGTGCCTTGGCACCATGTCAGACAGGGATTCTTTAGCCTCACCATGGGAGCAAACAGGGATTCTTTAACCCCACCAGGTGAGTCTTTGGGCTGTATCCCACCACTCTACTCCCCTGGAAGGCTGTGCCAGCCAGGCACGGTACCTCCTCATTGCCCCGAGGCTCCGTCACAGTCGCTGTCTTCACTATGGGCTGGTCCACGCCCTCGATCAGCACCCAGTTGCCAGCAGGCACCCTGTTAACCTCAATGTGATACCTGAAAGGCAGGAGAGCACCACTGCAGCCTCAGACCTTCCAGCACCTTCCTCCTCCCTCTCTCTGGCAGCTCTCCCTCACTCCCAGTCCCTCACCTGACTCCAGGTGACTCCCCTCCCAACGAGCACATTGCCAGAGCTTTCCGTACCTTGCAACTGAGATCCAGAGGCGTCCAACGGTGCAGATCTGGGAATCCTCCTCATCTTCCAGGGTATAGTTCTCCCCAAGGACCTTCACAGGCTGCCCAGCGTGGATGGTGCCACTGAGCACCCTGCCAAAGGCGTGGAACTGGACACCATCATCAGTGCTGTACATTTTGGTTGTGTGACACATCAAGGGACCCTTCCCGTGACACAGAGACAGAAATGAGCTTCTTTCAAAACACAGTCAAGAAACAGACACAGACCTGGCAAGACTGGACTTTGATGATCCTTGTGGATATCTTCCAACTCAGAATATTCTATGTTGTGAATAAAAGGGATTAATGGGCTGGAATTTAGAAATAATGGTTTTGATTTGCCAAGTCCTTCAGTTCCTGCCATTGGAAGCCCTACATCTCCTTGCCCTGTATGGAAAGCCCTGGAATGACTGTGGTGGACTGTTCTGGAGCCCCTGTCCTTACTCTTGTAGAGCAGCAAATGATGGCTGGGACAAAGCCACGAGAAAAAATGTCACCTGCTGTCCTGCAAACCTGCTCAGGGCAGAGCACCTGAACCCCCCAGGACCACAGCTTCCCGTGCCACAAGGTGACTCCACACTGGCGATGTGGTGACAGTCACCATTGTGGAGTTTTATGTGGATAATCACAACTCATTAAAAAAAGAGATTAACTTTCTCTGCAGACATCAAAGCCAAAGTCACAGGCAAATTTCTCACTCAGCTGCTGGCGTTGGTGGCTCCAGACAACTCCAAATGACAGCTCAGTGCAAGCTGTTGGAGGAGGAAGGGTTTGCAGGGCTGGGAGAGGAAAGGTGCTGACTAACTAACACAGGGTTATTTTTATCAGCACCATGCAGTTTTTTAGAGTTTGGAGAGAGAATCAAACTTCAAGGAAAAGGGACAAAAAGACTGCAAAAGGACACAAACCCACCCTGCAGCTCCCACATGCTCTGGAGTCCTGACCTAGTCCTGCTCTTCTCTGAACACTGTGAAACAATTCCCTCTCTCCAGGGCTGCCCTGGCAGGCAGCTGAAGCTCCTTGGAGTGAAGAGATTTGTTCCAGTGTTGGATGAGAGGCTTCAGTGCTGCAAGTCAAATCTGTGCAGAGAGCTGGCTGGGAGGCAGCTGCCCTGGCAGGGCAGGGGGAGCAGAGGCTGTTTGCCTTGGTTTTGCACACTCAGAACAAACACAGGAGTTTCCTTACGTCAGGGTCGCACTCGCTCATGGCCTCCCCTAGGTCGGAGTCGACACCGCCGGTGTAGGTGTGCTCAATTTTTGTCTTGGCCCCCACTTTTGGGGAGGGAATGTGCTGCACACACATGTCCACAAAGCCTGGAATAGGAACACTTGGTGAGGACAGGGTTAACCAGTGTGGAGGAAAGAAACGGACTTGATAAACACAAGGTAAAGCCATGGTGACTGCAGCAGGGGAGAGGTGAGCAGCGTCTCAGGCTGTCCTGTGGGCTGGTGGGGTCATAGTTTAGATTTGGGAAATTGAGCAGGATCTGTGCAAGTTAGCACTCCTTGGCCAAAATATAACCCTCAACTCTTGGTGTGAGGTACTGGGGATATAAGGATTGTGGAGGAGAAGATAAACAATTTGTACCTGTGAACTCCCCAAAGAACTTCTTGCAGACGAGCCGCAGGAGGGGCCGGATGTTCAGTTTCAATTCCTCTTTGGTCAGGTGGATGCCAAGTTCATCCAGAGTCCTGGGCAGGGTCGTGTCCACATCCCCCACCACCTGCAAGACAACAAGTCTCACTCTCAGGTTCACTGTGGGGGTCCCAGCCAGGAACTCCCCAGTGCAGCATCACACACCAGCCACCACCCGCAGGGCTCTGGACCTGCACTGGTTCAGAGCTCACACAAGAGGCAGATGGGTCAGGTCATAGAATCATGGAATCATTATAGCTGGAAAAACTCTCTAAAATCATTGAGACCAACCATTCTCTCAGCACTGCCAAGGCCACCACTAAATCATGTTAGTCCCCAGGTGTCACATTTACTTGGCTTTTAAACCTGTCCAGGCATGGTGACTCCACCACTGCCCTGGGCAGCTGTGGCAGGGCTGTACAACCCTTTGGGGGAAGAAATGTTCCCTAATCTCTAACCTAAACCTGTCCCTGCACAACCTGAGGCCACTTCCTCTCCTCCTGTCCCTGTTCCCTTGGAGCAGAGCCCGACCCTCCCACCAGCTGCCCCCTCCTGTCAGCGAGTTGTAGAAAGCAAGAAGGTCCCCCCTGAGCCTCCTGTTCTCCAGGCTGAGCCTCACCCCCTCAACTCCTCCTCATCTGACTTGTACTCCAAATCTTTACTCCACATCCAAGCACTGTCACTTGGCTGCTATCGGAGCAAGGACTGTTCTATTCACTGCAAATACAGCTCTGCATTTGCAAGAAATAATGAATACTCTGCACCGCCAAGCCCACCCTGTGCAGATCCCACTGCAGAATGGGACACGACCAGAGCCACCAGCCACCACCCAGTGCCCAGCCCCAGCTGCTCCTGTCTGGAGTCATGGGAGAGAGAATGACCCATCACAGACCTGAGCCAAGATCTTGTACAGGGGCTCCAGAATGAACTCCACAAAGCTGCGCTGGGAACTGCTCGTCGGGGCCTTTTTGGTGAACTTGCGGCTGTTGGGAGTCCAGAGAGGTGAGGAGCAAGAACTGCAGCCTGCCAGCACCCCTACACAGCCTCTGCTCCTCCCAGCTGCTCCTCTTCTCCCTCCCAAACCCCTGGGAAGCTCTCAGGGACACAGGTTTACTCCAAATGAAGGCCAGAGGAGCCTCTCTGCTCCTTCTTGTGCGATTCAGAAGGACCACGGGGATTCACATTAGGCAGGAGGCCTGACTCAACCCTTCCCAGACATGCTCCACCACAGGATCATGGGATTAGGAATGACCCTGGGTGGTCATCTAGTCCACATTTTACAGGGAAAGGCGGTAAAAACCCAGGAATAAAGCAACAGACATTTGAAGAGGGCTCTTACGTCTTTGGGTTGAAGTAGATGTCGCCCCAAAGCCTCTTTGCAAACTCCTGGTAATTGATGTCTCCTAAAGGAAAAAGCAAATTAAAAAGTCTCTCAGATGTCACTACTTTTCTCTTAGCTTAGGAATCTTTATTTTTTGGCTTTTAAAATAAGCCTGAGGATTCAATTTAATGAACTCATGCTGATGAGTGAATGCCTCATCCCAATTCTGAGTGAAAGATTAAGCGCTATCCTGGGGAGAACAGGCAGAGATGAGCAGCAAGAGGCCACTGGGGATGTCCCCAGCAGCCCAGGGACACTGCAGTTCACAGACTGACTTCCCTGGAACACTCCAGCCCTCTGCTCCCCACGGGGTCAGCACTGAGGAGTGCTGCAGGAACACAACCACATCTGCTGCACTTCCAAATGGGAATGCTGTGACTGCTGCTGCAGTGCCAAGGTGCTGGAATGGCCTCCACCCCTCGACCCTGCAGGCTCAGCACCAGCATTTTCTGCCCTGCAGGTTCCTTTCTCTTTCTCAGGAAGCAAACAGCTGAACACCCAGTGCTGAAGGTCCAGTGCAGTGCTGGCTGTCATGGTGCATTTACAAATACCAGGATAGGATGAGAACCTACAGCAGGTTCCAAACAAGCTTTTGCTGTGGGCAGATGTGTGAGCACAAGGAATTTCCTGGTGGCTGCAGTCTGGACACTGCAGCTCTAACTCCTGTTAGCTGACATGTGGTGGCTGCACATACAATTCCTGGTGATTTGAATCCAGCATTCCCAACTCCAAGCACCCATTTAGCTCCTGCCTTCCCCACCTGGCTGGCATCTCCTGCCAACTGTGCTGTCCTCAGCCCCCAATGAGGGGTCTCACCCCAGCAGGCTCTGAGTTAATGCTGTAACACTCGGGGAGTTCATTTATTGCTCCAAACTCTCAGAACACGTGACAGTCCTGACACCATCAGTCCCTGACCTCTACAACTTCATCCTCCCTCAGGCCAAGTTCTCTGCAAGAGCTGGCCCAGCTGCTTTACAACCTCCTTCTTCCCCTACTCTTGGCTCCTACAGATCCCCAAATTCCCCAGTGGGGGACTTCAAAAACCTGGGCTGTGCAGCTGCTAATGCCAGCACAGAGCCCGCTGCTCCACGCGGCAGATTGCCTTGAGTGGGCACCTGGGGAGCAGAAAATTAAATCCAAGCCAGAAAAAGATAGTTTCTTAAAAAAGAAAGAGGGCAAGAGTGCAAAACCTTGTGGGCAAAGCTTGTGCCCAGCTGCAGCTGAGTCTTGGACTTTTGGGAAAAGGCAGGAAGAGCTTAACTGCTTCGCTCCTGAGCTGCTGACAAGGAGCAGAACACACACACACACACCTGCCTCCAACTGCTTGTTATTTCTGCTTAGGGTATGAAAAGAATCTTGGCTTCTGACTCAAGAAACATTTATCAGGAGAAAATATCTTGCTAAAACTGTGTTTCTGCTTTTTAACCCCCGAGGCTCAGCTGTGCAGCACCACTCAACTCTCAGCAATTTCAGAACACAAACACTGGCCATGTGCAGGGGAAGCTGAACGGCTTAGAAAACCTCCACAAGAAAGGTTGGGAAATGAGACGTTGAAGTGCACCAGGTTTCTGGCTAATCCTCACCATATGTGTCTGCATAAATCTTTGCAAAAGACCCCAGTGTGAAGCAGATGCTGTATTGAGAGCTGGAGAAACACACATTCCCCAGAAGGGGAGACAGCACGAGGTTCTCATCGGTGGAATACATGCTGAGAGGAGAAAAATAAAACCAAATCAATGTTATGAACCAAAGAAGACACTTCAACCCACTTCCCACACCCTACAGCAGTGACAGGCAAGGAGCCTGCATTGCCAAAAAGCATCTTTAAACAGGCTGCAGCTTGCTTGCCATCAGAATCTCAGGGTCAGGAACATTTTCTGCCTATAAACTTCAAAGCATTAATGCAAAGATTTAAAGATCCTAGAACTAAAAAGTTACCAACACAAATGCTTCAGATTTTTTATCTGGGATAACTTTTCTTCCCCTAAAAAAGCAGCCAAGTTGGTCAACCAAGGAGAAGATAATATAGGGATATCATTTAATTCAAACAGGTTTAATGAGCTCACAGCCCTGCTAGGCAGGGTGAATTACCCTGCTCCCAGCTGCCTGATGCCAGCACACACTGAACAGAGACATGCCAGGGAGCCTGTGTGCAAATCCACACACACCTGAAGGGCAGAGTGCTGTCACAAAATCCCTGGATGCAGAAGAACCCACAGAAACAATGCATGGCTACTAAGCTGTCCCTCCCTTTCCTGAGCAGGGCTGGCAAGGAGACTGGACTTAATCCTTGTTTAGGAGTTGAGACAGCAAATCCTCTTTTGGTTTTGTAGCAAGTATTTAGGAGCTCTGAGACATCTCAACCTCCAATTTGGGATACAACCTGGATCATTTCACTGTACTTGAAACATTTGGGAGCACAAATTCCCTGCTCTGGTCATATGTCCACCTTCTCTACTTTTTAATGGAGGAAAAAAATGAAATGGCATGGGGGAAATGAAATCCCCTGGAGTTTGCCAAGAAGAGCCAATCCTGCTTAATTCAATGTTTTAGCTGAGATCAACTTCCAGTGGTTCTTCCTGGCCCATTTTCTATGACTCAACACATCAAGAGACAAACTGCTGAGTTTTCAGGCACATGCAGGGCTCACAAAGAGCCATGGGACAGGGACAGCAAGCACGAACAATGCATCATCCCAAGCACCCTCACCTGATCAGACCATTAACTTCATCTACGATGTGTCTGAGTTTGTAATAAGCGTCTGTGGGAGGAAGTTTCAGCTCCAGGATGAGTCTGTCGATCTTGTTGATGCACACAGTCACTGCCAGCCTCTCCTGCACCGCATGCTTGATCAGCCTCTCCGTGTTCAGCATCACCTGCGGGCAGCAGCAAGCTCAGAGCCCCAGGAAAGCCTTCACAAAATGCTATCTGGGGCGTGAGAGGCAACCAGTGACCCCTACTCTGCTGCTAGGCTGCAGAAAAGCCCAAGCTCAGCAACCAGCAATCAGCTAATCCTCCTGAAATTCAGAAATAGGTGCTAACCCAACCAAATTCCTTGAATCCAACCCTGTGGACATCTCTGATATAAATAACCTGCTTGGTTTTAGGTATCATTGGGATGGAGCTGCACACAAGTCAGATAATCAGCCTACGGGCCACAGCATCACATCAGCCTGGTCACAGCAGCCAGAGGCTTGGCTGCCTGTTCACATGGAAAACACCCTCACTTCCCAAACTGTCCTCCAAAAACCCTTCACCCCAGAGAGCTGAAACCATCCCAGGCCTTCATGCTAAGGCAGGAGCACAGACTCCAGAGGGAGGGGTGCAAGCCCCAGAACGCAGCACTCACCCCCTCGGCCGCATCGATGAAGAGCACGACGCCATCCGAGATGCGAAGGCCGGCTGTCACCTCGTCAGAAAAATTCACATGACCTTCAAAAGCACACAAAGGTGGGCAGTGAGAAACACAGTGAGCCCTCGTGCAGCAGCAGCACACAGGTGGGAAGCCGTGGGGCTCTGCAGGTTCCTCTGGTTGCTGGTAGCCAGAGAGGCAGAACGGAGATGGTTCCTCCTCAGATGGAGACCTGGCAGCAGCTGCCAGAGCTCCCCACAGGGATTTAGCCTCAGCTCTAACGCTATTTTTTGAGAATGCAACAACTTGTTTAACAGGCACTTTTCCTCACATTTGTGTTTTTCTTACACCTCTGTGCACATACTTTGGGAAAAGGAGGAAGATTTCTCCTCAAAGACAACAGATGCCTCTCCCCCCAGCCTCCTCCTGTGCTCTAACCTCCCTCATCCTGAGCTGCAGCTCAGCAGATGTGTCCCAAGACCCTCTTCCTTAAAGTTGATCTGTGATTATGTTCTCTCCACAGAAGGCCTGAGGAACTTGCTGAGTCTCACTGTGCTGCAACAAGCAGGGTCCCACTGCACATGGCAATACCTGGGAAAGGAAATTCTACCTGTGCTGCTTGAGTGAAACACCTCTTCAGCCTCACCAGACCTCAATTAGGCCAGCTAATCACAAACATGAGCCTGACTTGTCCCTGCCCATGGCAGGGGGTTGGAACTAAGTGGACTTTAAGGTCACTTCACCCCAAACCATCCTGGGTGATTATGGGTCACTACTGCTGGAAGTGACTTCACAGGAACGAACTCAACTGAAGGCTCAGGACTAGGCTGGAATCAGCTATAAAAAGTACAAAACAAAGCTAAGTGCTTCCCACAGCAGGATTTTCAGGACTGCACAATCACCTGGAGTGTCAATGATGTTGAAGAGGAAAGACTTTCCTTTGGTGTCTGGCAGAACAATCGTCACTGGGGTGCTCTTGATCCCCACCCCCCTCTGAAACACAGGAAACCAGGATAAAGCAAAAATAAACAAAAGGATCACCATGTACAGATGTAGAAGATCAAGGAAAAATCAGAAAGATGGAAAGAAACATTCATCCTGGAAGAGAGTAATAACCTCAGATCACTGAAGTACCCAGCCCATCTGTACTGGTCAGACTGGTGAGCCACCACTGCACCCTCCACATCTGATTTCAGCTGAGGAGGTACTACAGGCAGTACCTGAGACAGAATGTGGGTGTTTGTTTGTGCTTTCACCCTCTGCTGCCAACAAGTTACATCTCAAAGCACAAGATTTGATCACAGAGTATGAAACAGAACATTGAGAGGAGAAAAAATAATGCTTCAAAGGATTGTTCTGGACGTGACACAAAATAACATTCCCACTCATGCCCAACCACATGGAGTCAGAGCTAAAGAAAATAAGGAGAAGTGTATTTATTTTGAAATATATTTTTTTCTCATCTACCACTGCTGCAAACCCCATTCTCCTTTTTCTGTCAAAGGAAGTAAGAATTACGCCCAGACTGAGGTGACCCTGCTGTAGATTTAACATTATACAGGTTATAAAATCATGCATGAAGATGAGGGAAGGAAGTTGGATCAGGAATCTTCCTGAGGGAAGCAAGAGGAGCAGATTGTTTTATTGATAAAGAAAATAAGCAAAATATGGAAGGCACAGAAAGACGTTAAAATGGACAAGGAAACTGCCTACAACAGCTGTGAGTAAAGCATGAGACAACTGGATAAAATCACTACAAGACCACTCACCTCCTGCTCTGTGAACAATATATCAGTGTAGCAGAGCTGCAAAGGCAAAACAAAAATCAGAGCCTCACATTTTGGTATCAGATACTCAGTTTGAAGCAGGACACAATAACTCTATAATAATATAATAACTCTACATCATTCTACATCACTCTACATCACTAAGGTGACCAGTAAGGTACAGAAGCAGAATTAGGACTGAGCTCTGGCTTCCCAATCCTACATTGCAGTCACTCAACCACCTTGTCCCCATGCACAGTCACTCTCCCTCAGGGTGCACAAGCCACCCTGTGTTCCCCAGAGCAGGAATTTCCCAGCAGCTCACTCACATCCTGATCGTAGCGTTTCCGGATTTCTGGGTGCGTCTGTTCTATCAGGCAGTCAACAAAACACGTCTGGAAAAGAGGAGAGAAAGGAGGTGCCTCCCTTCAGACAGTCACAAACACAACCACATCTCTCCAAAGGCAGCACAGAGCATGCTGAGGAGGTTATTATAAAACCTACAAAAAAATCTACAAATTTCACAGGGAAACATACCAGGACAAGGGGAAATGGCCTTAAGCTGGAAGAGGGCAGGGTTAGATGGGATATTGGGAAGAAATTCTTCCCTGTGAGGGTGGGCAGGCCCTGGCACAGGGTGCCCAGAGCAGCTGGGGCTGCCCCTGGATCCCTGGCAGTGCCCAAGGCCAGGCTGGACGGGGCTTGGAGCAGCCTGGGACAGTGGGAGGTGTCCCTGCCATGGCAGAGGTGGCACTGGGTGGGCTTTATGGTCCATTCCAACCCAAACCATCCTTGGATTCTACAAATAAGTTCATGAGCAGGAGGAGCAGAAGGTGCTGCTGCAGAGAACCAGGGGCCAGGAGGGCTGGCAATGCAACAGACAGGTCCCCATCATTACTCCTGTATTTTGGATAGTCACCTTGCCATGGTGCAGGTGCCCACACAGAGTCACATTCCGGATCAGCTCCGAGTTGTCCATCAGATCTGCCAGGAAACTGCAGGAACAAAACACAAAAGGCTGTTGGAGGCTTCTGCTGTGTCTAAGAAAAGCAGGTGCTGCTTTTCAGCTATACTTTCTATCCAAGGTGTCCCCTGAATCCTCGCCAAATTTTTATCCTGCCAGTGCCCTGCGGAGGAAGAATCCCACTTTCCAGATGGGGAGGACAAGAGAGTTGGAGTCCCAGACAGATGGCAGTGGGTGGGAGGATACGGAGCTGGTAAAGCTGCCAGCAATGGAATATTATTGAATATTTTTCTTCTTTTCTAGTCAGTACTGGAGCAAAAATCACATCCATGTACTCAGATGATGAAGCACTTCCACTCAAACCATGGCAGGCAGTCAGGTAAATTGTGGTGCTGGATAACAAGCACCCCACGGAGCTTTGAAAGCAGCCAGGGGCTCCACAGACCATTAATTCTGATTTTCAACTCTTAAAACAGTGACATTTCAGGGACTCAAGGAATTAAGTCTTCTTCAAATCAGCAGCTGAGCTGGGTAATGATGAGCTGGTCACTTCTGGATGGATGCTGGCCAAAAGATAATTGAGATCCTAAATTACTGCCCCTAAAAATAATGGGAGGCTATAAAACATGCAGCCACTGCCAGAGGCCTGCAGAGAATAAATGCTATCAAATAATTTCCTTTTTAAACAGATTAAATTTTCACAATAGACTTCTTAATGTAAAACATTTTGATTAAGAACTAAAAAATAAAGCAATCAATAGCAACCCCGATTAAAACCTTCCTAATTGGTCTGAAAATAAGGCTAAATGGGAAATCAATACCAAGCTTGCAGGTTTCTGGCTACATCCCACAGGGAATTTCTCTTGGCCCAACCTCACCATTTTTATCAACAAACAGGAGGAAAATGAATTAATTACAAATGGAATGAGCAGAGCACACAGGGATCAGGGAAGTGGTGGATAATGCAGAGCCCAGGTCAGGGACTGAGCCAAAGCAAGGGCTGAGAAAAACCAGCCCCAGCAGCTCTTGGGCTCTGCCCCAGCCCTGCTGAACCCCCCAGGCACCAAGCACAGGCCTGGGAAGCTGAGGAACCCCTGAGTGAACACCAGCTCCAGGAACATCCTCTCCCCTCTGGAAAGCACAATGCTGGGTGCCAGGCAGAGGCACTGCTCACCACCAGGGAACTGCTGCTCAGCCACACCTGCTTCTGGGACCAGGAGACCTGGTACACCTGGAGATGAACATTTAAAACTGGGAAAAGCCCTGACAAGCCACGAAGTGGTGAGTGGAGAGATGAGCCCAAGGAGACTCCCACAGCTCCATCTGCTCATCCCAAAGAGAGACAACACACACACACACACTGCACATACAGGGACACAGACCCTCCACCCACCACAATGTGCAGACGCTGCTCCAACATCAGACTTTTACCAGAAAAAGCAAAGGATGGTTTTTGTTCCACAGAAAAGTAGTTTGAGATATTACATCTCCAATTTTAAATGCATTTGGAAATTTTTCCAGGAGTTTTTCTCCCAGCCCTGGTATCCAAGAAGCTGATTTGGGACACAACCAACAGACCCACCCAACACAGCAGCAGTGTCCTGCTGACTGCACAGCATTTACACTCACTCAGCAGAACAGAAATTCCCAATGGAAACTGGAATAGATGGGACCTAATCTGAGACTGGGATCAACCCAAAATGTCCAAATATGATGTGTGCTACACACTGACCATGTGGATATTTAACAGGTTGCCCAGAGAAGCTGTGGCTGCTTCATCCCTGGAAGTGTCCAAGGCCAGGCTGGACACAGGCTTGGGGCAACCTGGGACAGTGGAAGGTGTCCCTGCTCATGGCAGGGATGTGACTGGATGGGTTCTATGGTCCCTTGCAACCCAAGCCATTCCAAGAACATTTCCTGAGCCACAAGTTCTTGCTATGGAGATTGATCTCAGCCCTTGAGGTGAGATTCCCTGTTCATGTCCAACCCTACCCTGTGCTGCTGGTGGGGAGGGAAAATGTCTGTGAAATGGTTCATCCTGCACTCCCTCTTGTTTTGGGTACAGAACCTGGGAATTGGATGCTTTCAGGGCTGTACTGGGGTCAGTGAGACACCAAGCCAGAGACCCCAAATCTGCCTCCCCCAGCCCCATACTCACTCCATCTCGTAGACAGTGACGGGCAGTGTCTGCTCCATCAGGGAGAACTTCTTGGTTTTCACAGGTTTAATAATGGGCTCTGAAACAAGAGAAAGAACAACAAACTGTTCCCAGAGGCCCTGAAGCAGCAGGGTCAGGAATGGCCCCCAGGAATGGGCAGTTTTGCTGACAACCCCTCAATTTTCCAGCTGACAGATTCTCTCAGCTGTTTGTCAAAGCTGCAGGAGATGGTCACTGCAGGGCCCTTCCAGCCAAACCAAAGGGATCAAAGGAGAGAACTTCAAATCATTTACTTTTTCCTTAAACAGCTTTCCCAACCCTGCTGATTCTTGTTTTTCCAAAGGTACATTTGTTTAGATTTGAAAAAATCACAAGTGCCCAAATTTGCACACACCAGACAGAGTTTCTGAGGCTAAGAGGGGACTCCAAAGGGACAGGAGAGAAGGGAATATTATTTCCCCTTTCCAAGGATCAATTAAGAGCCTTCTCCTCCCTCCCCACTCACCAGTGAGTGGCTGTGTGTCCTCCTCCTGCACGATGGTCTCCACCTCAGGCCCATAGACCTCCTCTGCTGTGGGGTAGTACTTCTTGTCCTCGTGCAGCACCACCTCCATCCCGGGGTGCTCCTCGTCATGCTCCCCCATGTCATCGTCATCGTCATCATCCTCCAGCTGCAACCAAGGCTCACCCTCAGCTGCTGTGGAGCCCCCCAAGGGGACAGGCCTGGGGTCACCCCCGAGCAAGGGACCCCCAGTGCAGCCCCAGCACCCACAGAGGTGCCCTGGGAGCAGCTCCTGGAGGAGCAGCACGGCTCTTCCCACAGCACCTACATCAGGAACAGCCCCAGGACTTGCAGGGACGCCGGCACAGGCAGCGACTCACACACAGCAACCCCACACAGCACAACGCAAGAACCACACCCGGGTAACACAACCCCCACCGCACACAGACCAGCAGGAGATGGGAAGGGGCTCCCTCTGCTCCCCCCGTGTCCGTGGGGTCTCGCTCTGCCTCTCCCCGCGCGGACCCGGCTCCCTGCGGCAGCCTCAGTTCCCTCCTGAGGGGCTCCCGAAGGGACACGGACCGTGCACAGCACCGACACCAGAACCAGCCAAACCCAGCCCCAGCCGCAGGAGCTCCCACCGCAACTCCAGCAAGAACTCTTTCTCTTCACCCCAGGAAGATTTTGTAAATTCTTTAAACACCAGAATTAAACTCCGAGCCTCGGGATTCAGACCCCAGTCTGACCAGCCTCACCAGACCCCTGAGGAGCAGCCGCGGGCCCGTCCCCGCTCAGGGTCCGGGCAGGACGAGCCCCGCCGACTCCGGGGGTCGCTGCCCCTCCTCCCCTCCACCCCACTCACCTCGTCCAGGTCTTTGGACTCTCGGCCCAGCTCGTCGTCGTCATCGTCCGAGTCCAGCTCGGGCCCGATGTAGTTCCCGAACTCGTCGTACAGGTCGGTGTCCATGCTGCGGGGCGGGAGGAGGCTCGGTGGGGGTCCAGAGACCGGGCAGCGCTGACCGAACCCCCTCAGGGACCGCGGCACCGGGGAGCCCGGCCTTGCCCTGCTCCAAGTCCCGTCGCTGTCCGAGGCCCCGGCCCGGCCCGGTTCTCCCTCACCCACCCGGCTCCGCTCCCGCCGCTGCTCTCGGCGCCGCCGCTGCCGAAGGCCCCCGGGCTGCCCTCACCGCCTGTCGCGACAGAGCGTCCCGCGCCCGCCGCCAGCGCCCGCCGGAGAAGCTCCGGGTGGCTCCGGGGCTGGGTCGGGCTCCGGGGCTGGGTCGGGCTCCGGAGCGTCCCGGGGACCGCGGGCCGAGCGGGGCAGCGCGGCGCGGCCGGGCCGGTTCTGTCAGGCGCGGCCGGGGCAGCCCCGGGGACCTTCCGCGGCTCCGGCGGCGGGAGCGGGACTGTCGCGATAGAGAGCGGCTCTCGCTGAGCTGTTCGTCACCCCGCGGGGCTGTCGCGACAGAGCGAGGGGCCCCGGGGCCGGCGGTGTGTCAAGGCTGGGGAGGCTTCGCGATAGGGGAGAGGTCCCCAGTTGCCATCCACGTGCGCGGCCTTTAGGCTGTCACAGTGGGGTCCGCCAAGGCGGGGCTGTCACGATACGATCGGGGCTGTGAGGCCAGTCCTGGCAGCGCTGTTGTGACAGAAGTGGCTCCTCGAAGCCATCGCGGGCTCGACAGGAGGGGTCCCTGTTCCCCCAGCCGGCCCCGGCCCCACGTCCCGCAGGTGGCGGCGGTGCCCGCCCGCGCTCCGGGACGGACCCGGGGATGGACCCGGGGATGGATCCGGGGATGGATCCGGGGATGGACCCGGGGATGGATCCGGGGATGGACCCGGGGATGGACCCGGCCGGAGCTCTCCCGGCGCTGGAGCGGGAGCTGCGGGCGGCGCTGGCGGAGGACGAGCGGCGGCAGCGGGAGGGCCAGGCCAAGCTGCGGGCGCTGCGCCAGGGCGTCCCCGACTACAGCCAGTTCAGGTCCGGGGCTCAGGGACCGGCCCGAGGGGCCCAGCGGGGCCGCCCGGGCCCGGGAAGAGCCGGGAAGTCGTTTGGGGGTTTGGGACCCCTCGGGGTCTGAGATCGGAGCTGATGGGCCGAGCGCTGCTCTTGGGGAACCCGAGGGGCAGCAGCCTCAGGATGCCCGGAACAGCCCCGGCTCCGAGAACAAAGCCCGCAGGAGTTTTGGGACACTCGGCAGTGGTTGACATTTGTCCCAAAACTCCTCAGGTGGCCCTGTGAAGGTTGAGATCTGTCCCTGCTCCGTGGCCGGTCCCTGTGCTGGCCCGACTGTGGCCAGCAGTGGAGTGGCACTGTCACCTCTCCAGAACACTGTCCCCTCCCCAGGACACTGTCACCTCTTCCCATTCCCACCCCCAGCCCCCCGGCTCTCCGCACATCCCCAGGCCATGCTGGGAGTGCAGAAGCAGAGGGTGACTGTCCCCTGTGCTCTTCCCAGCCTGTTCCTGCTCCTGTCATTGCTCTGTCCAGGGAGTTGTGAGCAGGTTGGGATGGCAGGGAATGCTCCATGGAGCAGTGTTAGGCACTCCCAGTGCACTCCAAACTCCTGGATTGCCTGTGGATCCAGCCTGGTTTGATAACCAAGATCCATAGGTAGATGTAGGACTTTTACCACACTTGAGAGGCATTCTGGGACCAGATCAAATTCCATTCATGGATTCATATCTGTCTCATTCCCCCATACCACTTGATCCCTGAGCAGCAGGAAAACACTTTCAAATGGCTTTCCCCCCAGATATCTTGCCAGTCCCTATGAAGGGATTCCTGAGGGATTTTAAGCTGGTTTATCCTTGTATTGGTAAGGGCCTGCTCCTCCAGCCTGTCCAGGCTGTACCCTCTGGGTGATCCATACAGCCAAAAGTCAGAAATTGGCTCAGAGAAGCAGCTTGAAGCCTCAGTGTTTTCTCTTGCCACATATCCTTCCTGTCCCTGTTCCCTTTAGGGAGATTGTGCTGGCCTCACACCTGAAGCCCCTGGAGAAGAAGGACAGGCTGGGACAGAGGAGGAATGTGCTGTGGAATCCCTGTGCAGCCCCGGCCAAGGCAGCACCTGCCCACACTGTGGAGATCCCACAGGTGAGGGTGAGGCTGCCAGGACCTCATCCACAGCTGGAAATGACTCGGGAATCATCTGGGTATTAATTGGAATGCAAGAGTTACTCAGGACTCACTCTGGGTGCAAGCCAGCCCTCCTGGGCTCCTGGAATATCAGGGTTTGGATCAGCATCGGGTCAGGCTGGGCTCCTTCAGGAAGAGTCTGCTCTATCCCTGTGGGAATGGAGGCCTGGCTGCACACCCTGGACCCAGAGCTCCCAGTGCCCCCATGGTGGCCAGGAACAGTCTGTGGGGGCTGTCTCTCCTGGCTGGGAGCAGCTCCCAGCTCCAAACCCAGAGCCAGGGCTGTGCACCAGGATCCTCCCCGGAACAGCCTCCAGCTGCAGAGTTCCTGAGCACAGGCTTTGCCCATGGTTTAAGGATCATGGAAAAGGGCTGGGTTGGGTTAATCCTGACTGTGCCTGACAAGCTCTCTGAGTCCCTCAGTGGTGGGAAACAGGGACGGGACATTTTCTGTCCCAGTTGTTTGTGATTGGAGTCACCTCAGTCCTGCCCCTGCTGTGGGCTCTGTCCACACTGGAGTGTCCTGGTCACTGGATGTTTCCCATGGATGTTTCACATGACAAGGCAATTTCATGGATTGCCTTATAAACAATCCCAAGGATTGTTTATGATGCTGGATTTCATTGGCCTGTGTTTATTACAAGATCTTTTGCAACTCTCCTGAGTAGCATTGTGTTTCCTTGGACTGAGCAATGATCTCCCCAAGCAAGTCCTGCTCCTGGTCCCATCAGCACCAGGCTCAGATCTCCAGAGCTTTTCCCCTCTGTGCTCAGTCCCAGCTGATGTCACTTTGCCTTGTTCCCTGGCTGTAGAAAAGCTGCACATTTGCCTCCTCCTTCAGCCTGTGCATCAGTGACCCAGCAGGGATGAGCTCAGCAGTTAATTAGAGCTGGTATAAAATGGGATTTCCTTTACCTCAGCTCTCAGCCTCTGCCACAGACCCACCAATGCTGGGTGGTACCAGGCAGGGCATCTGCACGTCTTCTGGGGTTTGCATCTCCCACCTTTTCTCTGCCACGCCCTGTTTTTTCCTTTCAGTGCTCGGTGTTCCCTGTCCTGATCTCCATGAGATCCCTTCCCAGGCAGTGCTGGTAGATCCAGAGTCTGGTTGGGCTTGGGGTCACTCCACAACCATCTGTCTTCACACTGGGTGTTACATCTCATCCCCACTCCCCTTTTCCCCCTGGGGGTCCCTGGTTTCTTAGGGTTAAAGGCACCTGGCATTTCCTTGTCTTCCCCTTTTCCTCCTCAGCAGCTCCTCGAGCTGTCCCTGTAAAAACATCTCAGGGTTTGTGTCTGTCTGTGGGCTGATTGGTGTGAGGGGATCTAAGTCTTCAAGGGGGAACGAAACAAAAGGATCTGAGCGTCCCCTTTCTCCTTCAGGAACTGGATCAGCTGCCTGGGACTGCTGCAGAATTTCACAGAGATTGGCGCAGATACTTGAAAAGTGGGACAGAGAAATACCAGTTTTTGCTGGAGCTCGGAGGGGAGGCCTTGGGCAGGATCTTCCAGGCTGATGTGGGCTTTGGTCTCCTGGGGGAATTCCTGACAGTGCTGGCAGAGAACATCCATCCCAGAGACAGAGCTGCCATCCTTCAGATCCTGCAGAGCCTGGCGGGCACCAAGCGCTTCGGGCTGAACGTGGCTCTCCTGAGCCAGGCGGAGAAGGAGAGCAGCCAGGATTTGTTCAGGAAGCTGCAGAGCAGGGATTGTCAGGCTGCTGGCCAGCCTGGTGGCCTGGCCAGCTGTGAGGCAGGGAGGGAAGCCCATCCCGTGGAGACCCACTTGGAAAAGGAAACTGAGGAGGAGAGGACAGTGGTGGAGTTGATGAAGTGTTACCAGGTCAGCTGAGGGAGCAGGAACACCAGGATTGAGCAGAAACAGGGGAAAAGTGGCTTAGAAAAAACTCAAAGCTTGACTTTGGCATCTCCCAAGTCACAAGTTCTGTACAAATAAAGTTTAGCTCTCAAGCTGTGGTGCTGTCATCTCTGAGCAGAGTGTCCTCATGGATGGGTATGGGAGAGTCTCTTGGATAAGGAGAAAACCAAGGGAAAGAAAACCTTTGGTGGTAGTTTTGCAGAAGAAACCCAAACCCAGATAGTCTCTTTCCTCTTCCACCCCATCCACGGTCACTGAGGGGTTTTAGGAGATGTCATGGATGACAGTGATGACTGTCAGGTCCATTTCTTTCCCAAACCCAGTGCAGCAAATGGCAGAGTCACCCTGGCAGACTGGAACCACCTACTCCCACCTGCCCTGGGGAAACCACCAGGTACCTGATGGCAGGGTGCAGGTTCACCCCTGAGGCCTGGCACTGGCCTTTGTGGCACCACTTGAGGGGACATGTGTGTCCCTGCACTCTGCTGCGGTGCCATTCCTCCTGCCTTTGCACAGCTGAGGACAACTGAGGGCTGGAGACTTCAACAAAAGAAGATCCTGGAGTTACCCAAGATTGGGATGGAGGATTTTGATGCCAGAACAGCCCTGGCACAACAGTCACAGCTCTGGTGGGAACAGGCACGCTGCTTGAGTAGTGCCAAGGCTCAGGGTGAGGATGTCGAGGCTGGGAGCAGCCTGCTGCATTCCCACCTCTTGGGAAAGGCAAAATCCCTGGGGTTTGGAGGGAAGACTCAGGAGAAATGCAGTGGAGCAGAGATTGTGTGAATGGTGACAGAGGATGGGGCTGTGAGACCCACCGGGACCCTTTCCAGGTCAGCCAGTTCATGGTGGGACCTGAGCTGAGCTGAGGGGCCAAGCAGGGTCTGTGAGGAGTAAACGTGAGCTTCATCATCATGATCATCATCATCATCCTTGCCCATGTGGGCACTCAGTCAGGATCAGTGGGGAGGAAATATGAGCATCATCATCAGCCTTGGCCACATGGGCTGGCGGGCACTGGAGAACCCATCCAGGCTGGAACATGATCCCCACAGGGCATTTGGGCACCCTGGACCATCCTCCCATTGGAAATTCCCGATGTTCTGGCCATCAACAGTCAAACACTGCCAAGTCCCTGCTCTCCCTCCCCTCAGGGCAGGAGTGGGACAGCAAGGACTGATGTGGGAAACTCCCTGTTTTGGCACAGCTCAGTAGGGACAGGCACAATTTGACAGTGCCAGGGTTTGCTCCAGGTGGGATTTCACACTGACAGGATTTGTTCCTGGCTCTGCCACTGGTTGGCAGTGGGAGTTAAAGCTCACTAAAGTCCTTCTCAAAAGAAAACTTGGAGCTGGTACAAGACATTCTGGCCAAACTCTGGAGAGTTCTTGATCTGCAAGAGTGATTTATTACAGCGGTTTTTCTAAGAGGCTGCTAAAAACATCCGCCAAACTATTTAAATCCAATTAATACTTGCTTTTGTCACTCTTGTTTGCCTTGTTTTCCATGTTGAGAACTGTGTGTCCCAAGCCCTTCGTTGTTCCTTTTGAGCTCCTCAGCTGGAGCAAACCCATACCTTTTTTTACTTCTTATTTTGGTGAGGTTGTTTTGATTTTTTTTAACTTGTAAAGGAGAAGTATTTTTCAAACTGATCTGATAATTTTCTTCAGAAATGGCTGATTTCAGGGTGTTTTTAACTTGCCCGATTACAGTTCCCGAGGAGTTGAGAGTAAATGTTTGTGCCTGACAAAGTCATCTCAAACATCCCCCAAAGGTTGTGACATCTCTGCAGGGTTTTGGTGGACACTTAATCCTCAGCATGGAGCAGGATGTGCCCTCCAGGCTCATCTCCTTTTTCTGAGGATGTGGCTGGAGGATTTCAGCAAAAATCCCTTTGTCCAGGAGGGCACTGAGGGTCTCAGTGGTGCTCTGGCCCTTGAACTGTGTCAGTGATGTGCAGCATCTCCAGTCCACCCTCAGCCCCAACAGCTGCAGCAAGTCCTGGGAGCTTCCCAGGAGCTGCAGCCTGGGACTGTGTGGGCAAGGAGCTGGGTTTGAGGGTGAAGAACCTGCAGCAGATCCCTGATTCCCATCCTGAGAAGGGGATCTCTCCCACCCCACTGCCGTGGGCGTTATCCCTGCACCCCCCTCCCCTCTGTTCAGTCCCTTGTGGGTGTTGGCCCCTGGAGTGCCCTGGGGCTCAGCCCTGAGCACATCCCCCTACAACATCAGGATTGGTTTGGATTCCCAGAGGTCCCCACCACCCCAGATAGTCCCCAAATCCCACGGCGCTGGCTGCAGAGAGGTGGATGCAGGCACAACCACGGAAGCCAAGTGTGCTCATTAGCTTTATTCTCATCCCGAGCTGCGGCAGCGTTAGTGCATTAATTCGGTAGCAAGGGAAGCTGCTCTCGGTGTCCCAGCCCTGCACCATCCCCTGCATTCCCACCCTGGGCACCACCCAGAACACCTCCTGCCCTGGGAACAGCAGTTGTGGGGCTGGGTGTTGCGTTTCTGGAGTCAGAGCAAAGCTGCTCAGAACCTGACCGAGGGGACGGCACCCAAGGGCAGCTGTCTGCTCATCCCCAAGGATGCCAGGGCACGGGAAGTGCTGCTGGCTCATTGTTCCTATGTCAGGTGACATCAGGCAGGTTCTGCTCGTGGTCAGGGGCTGCAACCAAGGTGGGGACAGGGCTGTGGGTGAGCACCAGGCTGGACAACGACCCTGGGGGAGGACAAATGGGGCACAGGGCCCCATGTAGCCCAGGGACAAGGGGTTTCTTCCAATCCCATCCTGAATGCCCATGGAGGGGTGACTCAGGCTCTGTGTGGGGCAGGGACTGTGGCTGGGGCAGCCCCAGTCCCCAGAGCCCCTGGCTCCCAGTGTGACCCCCAAGTGACGAGACTCCTCTGTCACTCTTTAGTTGCAGGTGGCACCTTGTGTTGTGAGACCCTCACAAGTGCTCTGACACCTTCCTTCTCCTCTCTGCACCCCTCTCCTCTCCATTTTCACCTGCATGAGATTCCCCCACCACAGAGCTGTGGGTCACCCCTCACCATGAGCTCCTCACGTCTGGTTTTTCCTGCCAGTGTTGGGGATGCCTTGGTGACAGTCACCCGGCCCCATGGCTCTGTGTCAGGAGAAGCCTTTGAGGCCACTGTGTAGCTCCACAACCCACCTCAGACACCCCAGCACCCTCAGGACCCCCTCCTGATGCCAGTTTTGTCACCCCCTGACACCATCCCAAGAGCAAACTGCTTCTCCACTCTTCCCCTTCCTGTCCATCATCCTCTTCCATCCTCCCCTGCCTCTCCATCCTCCCCTTCCTCCTGCCCCTGCCTCCTAGCTGAGTTCACCCAGAGCTTGGTGACAGGGAAATGTCCCTCTCCAGCCGGTACCTCGCACCCTCATCCCCCCCATCCGAGGGTGCTCAGGGTCAGGGTGCACCGGGGAGATCCAGGGAGGTCTCCCAGATGGATCTGACTGGATGCAGGGACATTGCTCTTGCCACCATCGTGTTGGGAGATTGAAAGAGGACAGACTCTCCCTGGAGACCCAGGATGAGGCAGGAAGAGCCCCCAAACCCCAGGGCCCAGTGCTGTGGGAATGTGGCGGCATCCCGGTGGGGAGCTCAGCCCCGCCCGGATCCGCTGGACTGCCCCGGGTGCTGCCCGGTCCCGCGGGTGCTCTGCTGGCTCCAGCCCCGAGCGGGGTGCCAGCGGGCTCCGCGAACGGGGGCAGGGGAGAGCCGAGGGGTGCACGGGAGGGAGGTGTCCCCTCCGAGCCGCCACCGACCCCTCCCGTGCCCCCTGCCCCCTGCCCACCGGGAGGGACCGACGGAGCCGCGGCTGCTGCGGCTCCCCGGCCCTACGGCACCTCCTTGTGCTCCTGCTTGGACTCCTTCAGCACCTGCAGGTGGAGGCACAGGGACCGTCAGCTCGGGGTCGGGTTCTGCCACCGGCTGAGCCTGCCCGGGCTCTGAACGAGCTTGGGGACAAGGACAGGGACAGTTTTCTCTGTGAGTTGCCAGCCTCAGCTCCACCAGGACCCAGAGCAGATCATGCCATACTCTCAGGGATCACTGGCTCCCTGCCTGGGCTGCTCGTGGGGCTCAGGAATGGTGGCCCCATGTGCAAGTCCCTTGGGGACACCCTGTGGGGAGGTGGGGATGGAGCGTGGGTGACACAAATGAGAATTTCCCACCTCTCCATCTCGGGTCTCCACAGTTTTGACCACGATGCTCCTCTTCACATGGGCTTCCGACACAGATTTGGTGTCCAGGCTGGTCTCTGGGGAACATGGGCAGGACAAGGCAGTGACGTCCTGCCCAGGGCATGGCCATTCCAGCCACACTCAAGAGAAGCCCAAACAAAACTGTTTGGGCTGAAGACCCCTGAACCATGAGAGACAGCAGCCCTGGGGACACAACTGGCCTCAGGGACAGGGTTGGCCTCAGGGATGTGGGAGGCTGTGGGATCTCATGAGTCCTGTGGACACACTTGGGCTGCAGGGACAGCTGGGGACATTTCTGACCTTGGAGATTTCATCAGCCATGGGTGGTTTTGGGTTGTGATTGAGCCTGGGGACAGGGTTGTCCTTTGGGACACAGCTGGCCTTCGGGGTGTGGTTGTCATTGAGGACATGATGATGTGATCATCATCATCAGCCTTGGGGACATGTTCAGCCTTGGGGATATGGCCATGGCACCCTCCTCCCCCCACCCTGGGGGCTCCCAGGTGTCCAGGTTCCCTGAGATTCAGAGAAAATGGTCCCTGTAAATGGAGCAGGGATGGCCAAGGTGGCTTCTCCTGCCACAGAGCCCCCAGAAGCCACCTCTGTGCCACCATCCCGCTCCCCCCTCCCACGCGTGGGGCGCAGCCTCACCTCGGATCTGCAGGCTGGAGAAGCTCTGCACAGGGATGGTGATCCTGCAGGGGCAACAGGAGCATTGGGAACAGCACGAGGTCCTGCTGCCCCCCAGCTCCTGCCTGGGGCTGTGGCAGCAGGGCTGGAGGATGGTCCTCAACCTAGCCAGACAACCCAGAGGGACCAGGAGAACTTGGGCTTGGTTAGGAGCATGGCTGGGGTGGGATATGCAGGTGGAACTGTCACCTGCTCTCCTCGCCCTCCAGCAGCTTGCGGTACGTGGCGATCTCGATGTCGAGGGCCAGCTTGACGTTGAGCAAGTCCTGGTAGTCCTGCAGGTGCTGGGCCATCTCCTGCTTGAGGCTGTGGATGTCTTCCTCCAGCCGCACCACTGTGTCCTGGTAGCCAGCCGTCTCCAGGGCATAGCGCTCCTCCAGCTCCCGCAGCTGCCTCTCCAGGGACTCATTCTGGGGGGCCACGGGGGGCTGTGACACCCTCTGTGGCCACCTTCTCCTGAGAGCTGGGGGCTCTCCCCAGTGCCCATCCATCTCCCACCCTCGGCACCAGCCATTCCCCTGGCATTGGGTGGTGGTCCTGCCAGGGAACCCACTGATGCTGGCAGCTCCCTGAGGCCGTGTCCCTGGCCTTGCACCCCACAGCTGTCACCTACCGAGCCCCGCAGAGCCTCCAGGTCGCAGGTGAGGGCCTGGAGCTGGCGCCGGTACTCGTTGGCCTCCTGCTTGGCCACCCTCAAGGCCTCGGCATGTCGGGCGGCCGCATCCGTCAGATCTGCAAACTGGGACAGGGGATGAGTGCCATGGGGTGGGACCACAGGGCAGGGATGTGTTCTGGTGTGGGAACACAACCGTGCTCTGCTCCACAGCAGGGACATGTGGCAAGGAGAGACATCCCTGGCACAAGTGGGGACAGCAGAGATCCTGAACCCTGCACACCACCGAGAACCACCCACCCCGGGTGATCAACCCCAGCCCCGAGATGGTGACACCCCAGGAGGGGACAGCCAGGCCATCTGTCTCTGGGGCAACCAGCTCCCACTGCACCTTGGACTTGTACCACTCCTCGGTCTCCTGGACATTGCTGGCGGCCATGGCCTCGTACTGGCTGCGGATATCGCGCAGGGCGGCCGTCAGGTCCGGCTTGCTCACGTCCACCTCCACGTGCACCCGCTGCCGGGCCAGCTGCTCCTGCAGCTCCCGCAGCTCCTGTGGGGACAGGGGGGTCAGGGCAGCCCCCTGAGCCCCGGGATCCCCAGCTCCAGAGCAGGGTTACCTCCTCGTGGACCTTGTGGAGGAAGGCGATCTCGTCCTGCAGGGTCCCCACGCGCCGCTCCAGGTCCAGGCGAGCCAAGGCAGCATTGTCCACGTCCTGTCACCATGGGGGCACAGGAGGGACTGTCCCAGCTGGCCACCCAGCTCTCCTCTGTCCTCAGCTGCCTGGTCATGTCCATTCCCTCCCACTCCCACCCAGCACTGCCTCTCTCTGCCCATCATAGCATTTCCCAGTCCCTCACTGCCTGCTCCTGCCATTCCTGCCCATCCATGCTCCGTATCTGTCCATCCCTGCCCTTCCCATTCATCCCTGCTCCATCCCTGCTCCCTACCTGCTCATTGTAACACATACCAGTCCCTCAGTTCCTGCTCCTGCCCAATCCTGCTACCTCCCTGTCCACCCCCACCCCATCCCTGCCCATTCCGAAGGGAGCCCAGGCTGGGATCTGGCCTCTGCCCTCACCTGCCTGTAGGCAGCCAGGTTGCTCTCGGCCTCCAGCCTGAGGGTCACCTCGTCCTGCAGCCTGTGCCGGAGCAGAGGCACAGTTACACATCTGGCACCGTGGCTGGTCGCTCTCAGCCCACAGACAGATCCCCCTGAGCTGACACAGCACCAGCACCCCCCAAACCCAGGTCAGCTCTGCCCACCCCACACACCCCCACGCCATCCCACACTGTTCCCTGGGGTCACCCATATCCCACCATGATCCTGGTGCATACCAGTCCCTGGTCCCCAAGGCTACTCTGTTCATGTGTAAGGGGCCACTCTGACCCCTGGGGACACCCTGGACTCCATTCTCATCCCAGGGATCACCCTGGTCCTTGTCATCACCACCGTTCCCATCACCAGAAAGATCCTGATCATCATCCTGGTGTCCATCCTGGTCCCTGCTGCCCCTTCAGTTCCAGTGGCCATCCTGGTCCTGGTAGTCACCCTGACACCCATCCCAAGTGGGCCACCCCAGTCCCCAGGGCCATCCCAAGCTGGACAGTGCCTTACTTCTGCTGGAGGCTGCCGAGGTCCTCGGCCAGGTTGTCCCTCTCCATCTCCAGCCGGGCCTTGGCGGTGGCCAAGTGCTCCACGCGGCGCCGCAGCTCCCGCAGCTCGTCCTGGTAGATGTCGGCCGTGCGCGAGGGCTCCTGGTCCCGCGCCTGGTTCAGCTCCACCACCAGCACCTTGTTCTGCTGCTCCAGCAGCCGCACCTTCTCGATGTAGCTGGCGAAGCGGTCGTTGAGCTCCATCATCTCCACCTTCTCGTTGGTGCGCGTCTCCCTGAACTCCGAGTTGAGCGCCGTGGCCAGCGAGAAGTCCATCTTGCCCGAGCCCAGGCGGGGACCCACGCGGGGACTCAGCTGGGTGCTGTGGGGCACCCGGAGCCGGCCCGGGGGGCTGGCGGGGAGCACCCGGTACACGGGCAGGGAGGGGCCAAAGCGGCGGCCGTAGGAGGACAGGCGCTGTCTCTCCATGCCGGACGGGTGGGCGCGATGTGTCCGGCCGGGGGTTTTTATGGAGGCCGGGAGCCCCTGTCCTGCCGGCTGCCCGGCACTGCCCCGGCCGGGAGCCAGAGGGCCGGCAGGACGCCAGGCTGTGGCGCCCGGCGGGGTGGCTGTGCCCTGGCACCCAGCCCGGGCACCGCGGCACAGCCCCTGCCCACTGCTGGCTCCTCCACCGGGCACTGCAGGGATTGGGGAAGGGGCCAGGGTGGGGACAGAGCGGTGGCCACGGGCAACCCATGGACTGGGGGTGATGCCATGGGGCACTGGGGGTGCTGCTCATGAAGAACGGCTGTTACATAGGTGGCTGGAGCCTCCTAAGTCCTTCCCATCCCAATGGGTCTGTGGAAGCACTGGGTGGTGGCCCTGGTGCCCCGGTCCCCGTCCCAAATCCAGGTAGCTGTTGATCCCACCCAGCTGAGTGTGCATGGCCATGTCACTGACCCCACACACACTGACTTTGGGGAGCCTTTTGCCCCTGGTGGCACATGGCAGGGGGTGGTGGGGGCCAGGACTGGCTGCCAGGGGCTTTCCGCAGCGGCTGAAAGGGGCTTTGTGCGGAGCCAGAGCCGTGGCACAGCCGGGAGGGACCTTGGTGCCAGGGCACGGCACTGCCGGGAAACGCGAGGGGCTGGATCCAGAGCCGGGCACGGGGCCACCGCCAGCCCCGTCCCTCCCAGCCACAGCATAATGGCCACAAACTGGGGCACGGATGGCTCTTGGGCACTGCCCGGGGAGGGGATGGGGGTGTTCTGGGGACGTGGGGACATGAGTGATACGTGGTGGCACCAGCGTGGGTGCCCCGAGAGGCAGCCGGGGTGAAGCTGGGGGACAGGGAGGTCCCTGGGACTCTGCTGCAGGGACGGGGACAGGGATGGGAGCAGGGATGGGGACTGGCCCCGCCGCTGGCAGTAGATGGCAGCCGATGGCCGGGAAAGGCTCCTGCCTGCCGTGGGACGGGGACATCCCCCTGGGCACCGCCACCATCACTGGGCCACCAACAGTGGCCAGTGGGGAGGGCTGTGGCAACGGCTGTGGGTGCCGTCTGGAGAGACCCAGAGCCGCCAGGGACCATACTGGTGAGACTGGTGGGACTGGGACAGCTCCCACCTCCCTGTTTAATCCCCAGAGGCTCCCTGCCTCCAGCCTGCGCCGTGCTTCCCCGGCTGTTCTGTGCTGCTGTCACCAGGGGTTGTGCCCACAGAAATTCCAGCCTTGGGGCCCCTACACAGCCCCCAGTGGCTCTTGTGTCCCCAGACAACAGCGGCACCCCTGGGGACACGTGCTGTGTGACAGCTCTGGTGACAGGGAACCTCCCTCCCTCCCTCCCTCCCTGGGGTGCACAGCGGGTGCAGTGGGGACAGAGCAGGGGCTGGGGAGCTTTGGGGTCCTGTGTAGGCACCCGCTGCTCCCCAGGGATTGATTCTGTCCCGGCTCCCACGCAGAGGGATCAAAGCACGGGAAGCGGCCACTGCCGGCAGCGGAGGGAGGCAGAGCTGGGCTCCCCCTCCTCCTCCTCCTCCTCCTCCTCTTCCCCGGCCCCCCTTAATGAGACAAACGAACTGGGAGTTTTAATTGGAAGCTTCCAGGCTCAAGGAGACAAAGGTGAGATCGGCTGCTGGCGGGCAGGGAAGGAGCAGGGAAGGAGCCAGGAGGAGCCGGTGACCCCGGCCCCGTGGGACAGGAGCACACCCGGAGCTGTCCCGGTGCCAGCCCCGCTCCTGTCACACGTGGTCACCACCGAGGGTGGCTGAGAGGAGCTGGTGCAGAGCACCAGATGTTCCAGTGCCAGATGTGCCCTGGCACGGCAGGAAAGGGGATCACAGGGGTGATGGGAGCACGGGTTCCTGGGTTCCGTATTTGGGGGTCTCTGTCCCAGGGTGGCAGTGATGGAGCTGGAGCAGGAGGGAAATACAGAACAAAACCTTTTCCCCATCACTAAACAGAGCTCAGGTCCCAGGAGGGCAGGTGGCTCCTCCACCCCTCACCTGCACTCTGGGACAGGGTGCCCAGACCTCCCCATGCCCAGAAGAGGGTGCAGAGGCACCCACAGGACAGGGATGATGGAGATGGGGGGAAGCCACAATGGAGCCCAACCCCAGAACTGGTGCCTTTTCCAGGACAGCTCAGCTGGGAGCTCCTCCTGAACCCTGGCTCCCTGCAGGGGAAGCCTTGTGGGAGCCCAAAGAGGAGCTGTGAGAGGGGCTTTGGGAGCCAAAAGGAGCTGCAGAATAATTAGGGAAGCTGTGGTTTTAGGTGGTCAGGTCATGTTGTAGCAGAGGCTGTGGGAGCCTGAAGGGGGGCACTGGCACAGGGAGGGAGAGGAAAGCAGAGCCCAGGGGAGTCTCTGAGGCCTCTCCCAGCCTGGGTGTCTCTGTCCCCCACTGCACCCTCCAGCTGATCCAAAACCCCACCTCAAGGAGTGAATGAAGACCATTGGAACTGGAGCCGCGTCCTCCAGCAGCTCCGTGACCCCATCCAAGCAGCTGTGGGAACGGGGAGACACAACAGCAACCCCAAAACACAGCCTGAAACTGTTCTGTGCCTGCACCGGTGCTGAGAGCGGCTGGCAGTCCTGGGGACAGGGGGTGTGGACGTGCCAGTGCCTCCTGGCTCCTGGCTGGCAGCAGACGTGGCCTCCAGCTGCCACGGGCCCGCAGAGCTGCCGGGTGCCTGGGCCCCACTGCCCGGGGCTGCTCGGCCTCGGCGCGTCCGCCTGCCGTGTCCAGGTGCTGATCCGGCCCCTGCGCGTTCTCCCCCAGCCCACGTCAGCAGAGCAGCTCCTGGACATGTTGGCCAAGGGCAGTGTTGAGGGTTAGGTGTCCTTTTTTGTTTTTGTTTTTGTTTGTTTTGTCGTTCTGGCCTGCCCGGGGAATTTTTACCCATTATGTGCTGGGGCAACCTAACTACCGGTACTTAGGGGTGATTGACAACGGACAAAGAGTAGCCGGGCCCAGGGGGGGGGAAGGGGGCAGAAAAGGAGGGTGGCGACAGTTTTTTAGCTGGTTTTTCTCCGGCTTCGGGGAGGGACGTTCGTGTGCTGGGTCGCGGAGCTGCTGCGGTGGAGAGAAGGGATTTTCGCCATCACCCAGCCGGGCCAGTTGCCTCTTCTCCTTCTCCCCTCTTGGTTGGTGGCCTCGCATCCCCTGCCCTGCCGGGACGTGTGGCAGCCACCGCCGCAGAGCTGCTGATACACCTCATCCACCGGCCCAGGATCTCAGCTCATCCCTGCTGATACACCTCATCCACCGGCCCAGGATCTCAGCTCATCCCTGCTGTTCCAGCCGACTGTTCCTCGGAGCCCTGCAGGAGCACCAGGACTGACTGCCCGAGGGGTTTGTGAAAAACTAAACCTCTCCTCCACCCCATCTCAGCTGAGAGAGCTGTCCCGGGGTCCCTGTTTCTGTGTTCTTGTTATTGCTGTAGTTATTGTTTGTTTGTTTGCCTGGTTATACTAGTAAAGAACTGTTATTCCTATCCCCAGATCTCTGCCTGAAAGCCCCTTGATTTCAAATTTATAATAATTCGGAGGGAGGGGGTCTACATTCTTTCATCCCAAGGGAGGCTCCTGCTCTCCCTAGCAGACACCTGTCTTCTAGAACCGAGACAGATTTTGGCGCCCAACGTGGGGCTCGAGAGGAAAAGGGCAAAAAAGGAATAACAGTTCTTCAATAACCTAACTTTTGTGTGCTGGATTTTGAAACCTTGTTAGGTAGGACCATGTTGTTGAGCTTACCCAGGTTCGCGGGGCATGTGGTCACAGCTATATTTCTCCCATTTGCTGTACCTTACTTAAATATGGGTCCTATAAACTAAGGCTACTGTGGCTATTATCCAGCTTGTTTTGTGGGTTGATAAGGTGAGGAATTCATGGATGTTTAAACGTCCTCTGGACGGCGGGCTCATGGATTCAGAGCTGTCACACACTAACTGGATGGTTTTTGGGTTACTATAATAATGGTACCTACTGGAGAAAGGGACAGCTGGGGAAATTTTCTCCCAACCTTTCACCCAGTTCCTTGGGCCTACCCCGCCAGTTTTCGAAGGGTTAAAATCTTCTCTGAATGCTAATGACATCTTACAGTGGCTGTGTGTACTGATAGGCCTGTTCTACTTAGCCTTCAGAGACAAAGGGAAAGAGACAGGGAGTGGTGCCCCAGAGCCTGGCACAGCCCCAGAGACAGGGGGTGCTGCCCCAGAGCCTGGCACAGCCCCAGAGACAGGGTGTGCTGCTCTAGAGCCTGGCACAGCCCCAGAGACAGGGGGTGCTGCTCTAGAGCGTGGCACAGCCCCAGAGACAGGGGGTGCTGCTCCAGAGCCTGGCACAGCCCAGGAGACAGGGGGTGCTGCCCCAGAGCCTGGCACAGCCCAGGAGACAGGGGGTGCTGCTCTAGAGCCTGCCCCTGCCCCACAGCCCACCTCAGAAATGAACCACCCAGAGTGGGTGGGGGTTCTGGTGAAGGAGATGCATGAGATGGGCCAGATGCTAAAGGAGTGCATTTCCTCAGCTGCTGAGAAACCCTCCCCCTGCCCCAAAGAGGGAGAGTCTGATGGTGCAGCAGTGGAACCCACAGACATTACAACCGTCCAGGTTCCAGCTGAACCACAAGGGCAGTCACAGCCTCCAGCTGTTGCCCCTGTGGACACCAGGAAGTCTAAGATGAAATCACAGCACCCTGTTGATAAGGATAAGAAAGGAGGGCCCTCACAACCCACAGGGGAGCCAGAAGTTGAAATCATCACTGAGTCTCTGACATATGACAGTCTCCGTAAGTTACAAAAAGACATTGTGAGGCGGGGGCGTGAGCCTTATACAACCTGGTTACTTCGGGTCTGGGACCTTATGGGTACAGGCGTGCAGCTGGATGGTGGTGAGGCAAGGAATGTGGGACCTTGACCCAGGACTCAGTGTGAATCAGGTATTCGTCAGGGAGCAAGGGCCCCTTTCCCTCTGGGAGCGGCTTTTGACGAGTGTAAGAGAGAGGTTTTGTCCACAGAGAGAGAATGGAAGAGCACTATCATAGAAGGGAATGGAAAACCATTGAGGAAGGGATCCAACAACTGAGAGAAGTGGCGATATTAGAGGTCCTTTTTGGGAGGGGTGGACAGCATGATAATGACCCCGACAAAGTCAGGTTGCACTGGGCAGATGTTGTGGAGTCTGGCAAATCTAGGGCCACGTGACTACACCACCTATATTGCAACTGATTAACGCTGATAACAGCCGAGAGACGGTGGGTTCTGTTGCCACCAGGCTTAGAAATTACGACAGTATGGTCCCATGGCCCGCAGCAGGCTAAGATTTCTGCTGTGATTAAGGAACTCAAAGAGGAGATGAGGGAAATGAGGGAAGAGATGAGGAAGAGCAGTTCCCATATGGCACCAGTGCGGGTCACAAGCCCAAAACTCCAAGCCCAGCGTCCCCCAGCTAGAGAGAGAGGGTACACCTCACGAACTGAGCTGTGGTTCTTTCTACGTGACCATGGGGAAGACATGGGAAAGTGGGATGGGAAACCCACTTCTGCCCTGGCAGCACGAGTGCGTCAACTCAGGCAGGGAACCAGTAACCAGAAAGGTTCCACTAAAGTGAAGGTAGCCTCAACCTCCCGTGACCAAACTGCCAGATATTACAGGAAAGAGGATGATCCCCTTGAAGGAACCTCTAGCATGTATGCCCAGGGAGGAGAGGATGACCAGTGCTAGAGGGGCCCTGCCTCTAGCCAGGAAGAGGCACGGGAAAAACCGGGTCTTTTGGCCGGTGTGGATCCGATGGCCTGGCACATCAGAGCCACAAAAATACGAAGCTTTAGTTGATACTGGTGCACAGTGTACCCTAAATGCCATCAGGACATGTGGGGGCAGAACCTGTTTCCATTGCTGGGGTGACAGGGGATCGCAGCAGTTGACTCTGTTGGAAGCTGAGGTGAGCCTGACTGGGAAGGAGTGGCAGAAACATCCCATTGTGACTGGCCCAGAGGCCCCGTGTATTCTGGGCATGGACTTCCTTCGAAATGGCTATTACAAAGACCCAAAGGGACTCAGGTGGGCTTTTGGAATAGCTGCTGTGGAGGCAGAGGACATTAAGCAATTGAACACCTTGCCTGGACTATCAGAGAACCCATCTGCAGTAGGACTCCTGAAAGTGGAAGAACAGCGAGTACCAATTCCCCCCTCGGCCGTGCACCGCCGGCAGTATAGGACAAATCGAGATGCTGTGATCCCCATCCACAAGATGATCCGAGAGCTGGAGAGCCAAGGGGTGGTCAGCAAAACCCACTCACCCTTCAACAGCCCCATCTGGCCTGTGCGCAAGTCTGACAGAGAATGGAGACTGACTGTGGACTATCGTGCATTGAATGAAGTGACTCCACCTCTGAGCGCTGCTGTGCCGGACATGCTGGAGCTCCAGTACGAGCTGGAGTCCAAGGCAGCGAAGTGGTACGCCACTATTGACGTTGCTAATGCATTTTTCTCCATTCCCCTGGCAGCAGAATGCAGGCCTCAGTTTGCCTTCACGTGGAGGGGAGTGCAGTACACCTGGAACCGACTGCCCCAGGGGTGGAAGCACAGCCCCACCATCTGCCATGGACTGATCCAGGCTGCCCTGGAAAAGGGTGAGGCTCCAGAACACCTGCAGTACATTGATGACATCATTGTGTGGGGGAACACAGCAGTGGAAGTATTTGAGAAAGGGGAAAAGATCATCCAGATTCTGCTAGAAGCCGGCTTTGCCATCAAGAAGAACAGTCAAAGGACCTGCTCGAGAGATCCAGTTCCTGGGAGTAAAGTGGCAAGATGGACGGCGTCAGATTCCCGCTGAGGTCATCAATAAGATCACTGCAATGTCTCCACCCACCAGCAAGAAGGAAACGCAAGCTTTCCTAGGTGCCATAGGTTTTTGGAGGATGCACATTCCTGAGTACAGCCAGATCGTGAGCCCTCTCTACCTGGTTACCCGAAAAAAAGAAATGATTTCCACTGGGGCCCTGAACAACAACAAGCCTTTGCTTCAGATCAAACAGGAGATCGCTCATGCAGTAGCTCTTGGCCCAGTCAGAACAGACCAGACGTGAAGAACGTGCTCTACTCTGCAGCTGGGAACAGTGACATGTCCTGGAGCCTTTGGCAGAAAGTGCCTGGGGAGACTCGAGGCCGACCACTGGGATTCTGGAGCCGAAGCTACAGAGGGTCCGAAGCCAATTACACTCCCACAGAGAAGGAAATCTTAGCTGCCTATGAAGGAGTTCAAGCCGCCTCAGAAGTGATTGGCACAGAAGCACAACTCCTCCTGGCACCCCGACTGCCAGTGCTGGGGTGGATGTTTAAAGGAAAGGTTCCCTCTACCCACCATGCCACCGATGCTACGTGGAGCAAGTGGATCGCCCTCATCACGCAGCGCGCCCGTATTGGAAACCCAAATCGCCCTGGGATTTTGGAGATAATTACAAACTGGCCAGAAGGTGAAAACTTTGGTCTCACTGATGAAGAGGAGCAGGAACAAGTGACACGGGCTGAAGAAGCTCCACCGTACAACCAACTGCCAGCAGGAGAAACACGCTACGCTCTGTTCACTGATGGTTCCTGTCGCATTGTAGGGATGAACCGGAAGTGGAAAGCAGCCGTATGGAGCCCCACACGACAGGTCGCAGAGGCCACTGAAGGAGAAGGTGGATCAAGCCAACTTGCTGAACTCAAAGCTGTTCAACTGGCCCTGGACATTGCTGAAAGAGAGAAGTGGCCAAAGCTCTACCTCTACACTGATTCATGGATGGTAGCCAATGCTCTGTGGGGATGGCTGGAAAGGTGGAAAAGGGCCGACTGGCAACGCAGAGGAAAGCCAATCTGGGCTGCTGATGAGTGGAAAGACATCGCCACCAGGGTAGAGAAACTGTCTGTGAGGGTCCGTCATGTAGATGCCCATGTCCCCAAGAGTAGGGCTAATGAAGAGCACCGAAACAATGAGCAGGTGGATCAGGCTGCAAAGATAGAGGTGTCAAAGACAGACTTAGATTGGCAACACAAGGGAGAGTTGTTCCTAGCTCGATGGGCCCATAATGCCTCAGGCCATCAGGGTAGAGATGCCACCTATAAGTGGGCACGAGACCGAGGGGTGGATTTAACCATGGACAGTATTTCCCAGGTTATCCATGACTGTGAGACGTGTGCCACGATCAAGCAGGCCAAGCGGTTGAAGCCGCTATGGTACGGTGGGCGTTGGTCCAAATATAGGTATGGGGAAGCCTGGCAGATTGACTACATCACACTGCCCCAAACCCGCCAAGGCAAGCGCTACGTGCTCACAATGGTAGAAGCCACCACTGGATGGTTGGAAACCTACCCTGTGCCTCATGCCACTGCCCGGAACACCATCCTGGGACTTGAAAAGCAGGTCCTTTGGAGGCACGGCACCCCTGAGAGGATCGAGTCAGACAATGGGACTCATTTCAAGAATAACCTTATAAACAGCTGGGCTAGAGAACATGGCATTGAGTGGGTGTACCATATCCCCTACCATGCACCTGCTGCGGGGAAAGTTGAACGGTGCAATGGCTTGCTTAAAACCAGCTTGAAGGCACTGGGTGGGGGAACTTTCAAGAACTGGGAGATTAATTTAGCAAAAGCCACATGGTTGGTGAACACCCGAGGTTCCACTAACCGAGCAGGCCCTGCCCAATCTGAGCCCTTTAGAACGACAGATGGAGATAAGGTTCCAGTGGTACATATGAGAGGTATGCTGGGTAAAAACTGTTTGGGTTAATTCTGCCTCCAACAAAGGCAGTCCCAATCCGTGGGTTGTCTTTGCTCAGGGACCGGGTTGCACTTGGTGGGTGATGCAAAAAGATGGAGAGACCCGGTGCATACCCCAAGGGGACCTGGTTTTAGGGTGAACTACCCATGACACTGTGCTTGTATCTGTATCTGCATGTACATATGTATATAGTTAAAGTAGTGTGTGTTTGTGTATAATTTAAAGGTTTAATATTTAATGTAACATTTTGGTATGGGAAAAAATTCGGGGTGGATAGTGTTGAGGGTTAGGTGTCCTTTTTTTTTTTTGTTTTTGTTTGTTTTGTCGTTCTGGCCTGCCCGGGGAATTTTTACCCATTATGTGCTGGGGCAACCTAACTACCGGTACTTAGGGGTGATTGACAAGGGACAAAGAGTAGCGGGGCCGGGGGGGGGGAAGGGGGCAGAAAAGGAGGGTGGGGACAGTTTTTTAGCTGGTTTTTCTCCGGCTTCGGGGAAGGACGTTTCGTGTGCTGGGTCGCGGAGCTGCTGCGGTGGAGAGAAGGGATTTTCGCCATCACCCAGACGGAGCAGTTGCTTCTTCTCCTTCTCCCCTCTTGGTTGGTGGCCTCGCATCCCTGCACTGCCGGGAGGGGGGGCAGCCCCCGCCGCAGAGCTGCTGATACACCTCATCCACCGGCCCAGGATCTCAGCTCATCCCTGCTGTTCCAGCCGACTGTTCCCCGGAGCCCTGCAGGAGCACCGGGACTGACTGCCCGAGGGGTTTGTGAAAAACTAAACCTCTCCTCCACCCCATCTCAGCTGAGAGAGCTGTCCCGGGGTCCCTGTTTCTGTGTTCTTGTTATTGCTGTAGTTATTGTTTGTTTGTTTGCCTGGTTATACTAGTAAAGAACTGTTATTCCTATCCCCAGATCTCTGCCTGAAAGCCCCTTGATTTCAAATTTATAATAATTCGGAGGGAGGGGGTCTACATTCTTTCATCCCAAGGGAGGCTCCTGCTCTCCCTAGCAGACACCTGTCTTCTAGAACCGAGACAGGCAGTAAAAACCGGGCACAGCGTCACACCAAGGCCAACACCACCTCCTCCCGCTCCCACGCCATCTTCCAGGTGAGGGCTGCTGCCTCTGGGATCGCTCCCATTGCTGCTGGAAACGGGGCCGGGGAACTGCCAGCAACAACATCCCAGGGCTGTCCCCCTCAGCACTGAGCTGGCAATTTTGCTCCCCAGGGGCTCTGGCCATGTGCTCTCTGCTTCCTCGGTGCAAAGCTGCCAGTGGATTTCCATGCCAGCCAGACCCCTGCCCGAATTCGCAGGGCTGTCACGGCTGCCTGGGCAGACGGAGGCTCTGGCTGTCACTTCAGCCTGAGCCTGCTGCCTCGGCCCTTGCTGCTTGCAGGGGAGCAGCCCAGGTGTCTGGATGCTTTTCCAGCCAGCTCCCAGCTGGGCTCGTTGGTGGGTCCTGGATTCCTGCCTGCACAAATCCCTGAGCTGTGCTGGAAATCTGCCCTTCCCGCTGCCAGCTCTGCCTCCCAACAAGCAAACCACGGGCTGGTGAGGATACAGGAGCAATCCTCAGCTTCCAGCACCTCTGTCCCTGCAGGAGTTGCTCCTGGAGGGGGTGAAGGGATTGCAGGGCACTGGGGGAAGCACGTTGGGTTCTACCTGGAGATTTTTAGGGATTCAGAGGGAAAGGCACAGAGCAGTGTTCCCCCTGGCCTGCACCAGCCCTGGGCTTGGCACCCACAGCCCTGGGCTTGGCACCCACAGCCCTGGCTGGTGTCTCTCTGGGGACTGTCAGGCTCTGTCTGGGGGCTGAGTTTGGTGGCAAAGTCCCCAGGGAGAGTCAGGTCTGGAGCTGCCTCTGTGTGTGAGCCCATCCCGGCTCATTCTGGGGCTTTGGGTGGGTTTGTTACCCTTCAGGGACCCAACCAGCTGTACCCTGCTCCATCCCTGGGTGTGGGAGATGCAGATTGTTTTCCAACAATCTGCCTCCCTCCCTGACTTTGATTCCCATGTCATCACCACGTGTTTGGCTCACCATCATCGACACAGTTCAAGTGCCAGAGCATGGCTGGGTCCCACAGGACAGCAGGATTTCTCTTGGGAAGGCTGAAATCCTCAGGTCACATCCTCAAACAAAGGAGATGAGCCTGAAGGGCACATCCTGCTCCCTGCTGAAACCCTGCAGAGGTGCCACCACCTTCGGGGGATGTGTAAGATAACTCTGTCAGGAACAAATATTGACTCCAAATTCTGTGCTGAGTTGGGTGAGTTAAAAACACCTCAAAAGCAGAGAGATTTCTGAAGAAAATTGCCAGATTAATTTGAAAAAAATTATTTTCCCTTCAAAAAGTAGAAACAAAACATTGAAAAAAATGTTGAAACCGAAATATACGAAAATGTTCCTCACATTGGAAATTTCCTATGTGAGGGTGATCCAGGGTACCCGAGTGTCCAGCGGGGGAGCTGCTGTTACTTGGCCGGTTTCCTGAACACCTGACATCTGCAGTGACACGTGTGGATGATGTGGATGAGGAAGAAGATGCCGGTGATGATGGCAAAGCTGATGCCCACAGCCCTCATGACAAAGATTGACTCGGGGTCAGAGGGGCTCCGCTGGCGCCGGGGCTGGAAGGGGACACTGAGCTGGAAGCCGGCCACCAGCTCACCCTCCCTCCAGCAGAAGTAGGTGGCTTTGTCCTTCCTGTGCAGTCGCTGGAGGTGCAGGTGGTTCCCGTGGTCGATGAAGAGCCTCATGTGCTTCCTGACCCCCACCAGGTAGTGGGAGCGGTAGAGCCGGATGGAGCCCTTGTCCCAGGCCACGGTGTGCTCGGGCCGCGCTCCCGGGCACGCGATGACCAGGTCACTTTTGGGGGGCTGGCTGTGGTACTGGATGGGGACACGGGGCAGGTGGGGCTTCTCGCCCACCTTGTAAATGATGTTGGAGATGGACTGCACGCCTTCCTCGGGGACTTCCTTCTCTGGGCAAGGGGCCAGGCAGCTCCGGATGGCCACCTCGGGGCTGCGGAGGTAGAGGAGGCGCTGGAAGTGTGCAGGCACAGCCCTGGAGCCGCAGGAGGTGACGTTGGGCAGCGCTGTGCGGTACCGGGGCTTCAGCTGGGCACTCTGCACGTAACAGAGCCCGATCCGCCGCTGCTCACCCCGCACCCCGCAGCGGTCACAGCTCGTCCAGTCCCAGAAGGTGGTGAAGAGGGTGAATTCCTTCCCTGTGTAATCCTCTTGGACATGCTGGTCCTTATCCAGAAAAGCCACCGTGATCTGCCTGGTGGGCTGCACATCCACGTCGTAGCCATAGAAGAAGAGCCCATCCTTGGTGCCACACAGGTAATGGCCCGAGTCCCTCACCTGGGCTCGGAACACAAGCAGGCTGAACATGCGGATGCTGAAGCGCTTCAGGAGGTCGCTGCCCACGCGGATGTGGCTCGAGTCCACAATCACGGTGCCGTTGAAGTCTGTCAGCACCGTGGTTTCGTGGCTGTGCAGGTTCTTCTGGAAGTACCAGACAACAGATGAGGTCTCCTCAGGCTTGCACTTGCAGGGCAGCTCAAAGGTCATGTCAGCCAAGTACGCGACGTTCTCGAATATCAGGAAGGCGGGACATGCCATCTTCTTGAACACATCCCCTTTCTTCTCGATGGCAAAGGCCTGGAGAACATCCACTAGGGACAGGAGTATGGTGGCTCCCAGCAGCCTCCTCCCCATCGCTCCGGGTGCTCTCTGGCCCAGCAGAACTCACACAGCCCAGCCAGGCATCTCCTGGGAGCATCCTGCCCTGAAAGGGGCCAGCCTCTGTCACCCCCCCTGGAACCTGCCTGTCCCCAGCAGCTCTGGGGGAGCGTTGTCACCCATGTGCCTGGCAACAATGGAGCTGCTCTGGGACCAGTGGATCCCTCAACATCTCGTCGTGGTTTGAGTTGGATGGGAACTTAGAGTGGATCTCTAGTGCAGATCAACATCTTCATGGCTGGTGCCATTGAGAAGGTTTTCGCTTTTTGGGTTGTGCTTTCATGACTGGCGCCTGTTAGAGAGGGCAAGAGATCCTTCAACCGTGGGCTGGCCAATCTGACCAGAGGGGCTTTAAATGGAAAGGCTTGGGGAGTGGGTTCCAAAGTGGCAATGCTTGTGCCATTGCTTCCTCCTGGGAGGAGAGCAGGCCAGCCAGTGGAGTCTGATGTTCCTCGGCTCACAGGGCAAACCCCATCAGCGCTGTGGGGAAACCTCCCACACCCCACACGGTTCCTTGATCCCCTCTCTGAAGTACCTGGACACAAACAGTCACAGCATGGGGAACAAACAAGAACTCGAAATGTGAATGTGCAGTGGCAGGGCTGTGATCCCACTGCAGTGACAGAGACACAGTGGGACAGCTCACCTGACTGGGATGTTGGCATGGATGGCCATGGCCATGTGTCCCCCACCCCCCTCACCTGCACAGAGCAGGTGCTGGACACCCAGCAGAGGGCCCAGGCCTCCCACAGCAAAGGGTGCAGAGGCACCCACAGGCCCTGGGATGATGGAGAAAGGGGATGGAGCCCAAGCCCAGAGCAAGAGCCTTTTCTGGGCTCTCCACACGATGAGGCAGGAGAGAACAGCCACGTGTTTGCCCTTGGATTTGGAGCAGAACAATTTATTAAAAACACAATAACTTATTCTCTAAACCCACCCATAACCTGCAAACACACAAACAGGACTGAGCCAGCAGAGGGGGCACGAACGGGGGCACGCAGCTGTCCCCGGAACCGTGGCCAGGAGGGCACGGGGGGGCAGGAGGGCACGGGGGGGCAGGGGGGCAATGAGGGGCAGGAGGACACCGAGGGGCAGGAGGGCACGGGGGGGCAGGAGGGCACGGGGGGGCAGGGGGGCAATGAGGGGCAGGAGGGCACGGGGGGGCAGGGGGGCAAGGAGGGGCAGGAGGACACCGAGGGGCAGGAGGGCACGGGGGGGCAGGAGGGCATTGCGGGGCAGGAGCGGATGCTCGCGGGGCTGCAGGAGGAACGGGGGCGAGAGGAACTGGAGGCGTGTGGAGTTTGAACGCTGGGAGAGGTGCTGGGGGATGGATGCGGGAGGGCTGCCCGGAGCTCTGGCTGCTCCTGCTCAGCGCTTGGGGGAAGCAGCTCTGGAGCCGGCCCGGGGAGGGAGCTGGGGCTCCGTGCAGCCGCTGCTGCCGGGGTGCCAGGGCTTTGGGTGCCCGGCGGGGACGGCTGGAGGCTGACACAACGCGGCCCCGGGGACACAGGAGGGCTCTGCGCTGCCCGGGGAGTCCCTGCTGCCTTCCCAGGACTCTGCTGGCGCTTCCTCCGTGTTCGGGAGCTGCGGGAATTTTCTGATTGGGAATCTCTGCTCGACTCGAGCATCCTCTTAACCGGCCCGGGAGACATCGACCTGGAACTGGAGCACGGAGAGAGCTCCTGGAAGCATTCCGGGTCGGTGCTGGGCACAGCGGGATCTGGCATGGTGACAGGCACCTCGGCTAAAAGAGAAGAGAAGAAACAGAGTCACCTCCTTGTCTGCAGTTCGGGAGCACCCCCAACCCCTGGAGCACCCCTGTGCCCCCCAGCTCAGTGCAGACCTGCCCTCTCAGCCCCGCAGCAGCCCTGTTCCATCAAAGCGCATCCAGCTCCGAGGAAAAGAGCCGGCACAGGCGCCGGGCTGGTCCCACAGGCGGTGCCCCGGGGCAATGCCTGCGCTGTCCCCAGCAAACGGGGTCTGCAGAACCCGCTCCGCTCCCAGGATCGCGCCGTGGCACGGAGGAAGAGGAGGAAGAGGAGGAAGAGGAGGAAGAGGATGAAGAGGAGGAAGAGGATGAAGAGGAGGAAGAGGAGGAAGAGGAGGAAGAGCTCAGAGCCGGCTGCCGGCTGAGGCTCCATCCCGGCTGGCTCGGGCAAGGGACCAGGGAGGAGTGACAGAGACGGGAGAAACGCGGCTCAGATCTGCTGCTCTGGGCTCCTGGGGCACGGAGATCCCTCTCTTGGGAGCTGTCTCGCACACACGAGCTGAGCTCCCCCGGAGCCCAGAGCTACTCCGGGCTCCTGCTTGAGGTGCTGCCGAGCTCGGATCACTCTGCGCAGGGAGGTCGGAGCCACGCCGGGCACCGCCCGCTTGGTGGCACCTGGGGACACTCCCGTTCCTCTGCCCCGTGCCCACCGCGGCTGGGATCTGTGTCCCAGCTCCAGCACCCATCCAGACACAGAAGAGGGGCCAATCCCCACTGTTCCCACCCCAAATCCTCACCGGCACAGCTCAGCTGCATTCCCGGGGCTGGGGCAGCCTCGCTGGGCTCTGCGGGGCTACAGGGAGGAGAAGCTTCCTCCAGCCCTAAGGTCTCCATCGACCCTATGGACTCCTCCAGGGCCAGGACCTCCACTTCCTTTGTCTTCACGCTCATTTCATCAGGGCAGAGGCTGTGAGTAGAGTTTTGGGATAAGAGAGTCAAACTTGGAAGCTGGGACACTCCCAAGCTGTAAATCCCTTCCTGGAGAGCCTGAGCTGTCAGGTGTGTGCGCAGCTGTGGGTGACAAGGGACCCAGGACAGGCCAGCATCTCCAAGCACAGCCCTGGTCCCACATCCATCCAGACCATGGACAACCCAGTCTGCCCAGGCTGAGAAGAGGCAGCAGGACATGGGGAGGACACGAGGACACTCACTTCTGTTCCTGGTGCCCAGACAGGTCCTGCAGCAGGGGACTTGGTGTACTGGCCTGGAACTGCAGATCGGGCAGGGAGTCTGTTCCGGAGCTGCAGAGAGACATCCCGGAGCGCTGCAGCTGCAGGGACTGGGACGAGGAAGTGGTTAAAACACAATGGGGCAGCACACACCCATCTCTGGGGCTGGAGCAGGGCCGTTCCTCAGCCTCCTCCAGGCTCCAGGGCCCCCGGGTGGCTGCAGGGGACACGATCCGTGCTCAGAGACCTGCTGCCGTGGGCAAAAGCCCTGCGGAGTCTGGGCTGAGCAGCTTTAGCAGCAGAGCAGGCACACGCTGCTGAAGCTCCATCGGCAGCTCCTGCCCGCAGCGGCACCCCCGGGCTGGGAGATTCCCACGGGGTACGGGAGGCACCAATGCACCCCAGCGGGCACCCTCCTGCCCCAGCCCGGGCAGGGCTCTCCCGGTGCTCACCGGCAGCAGGATGTGCCTGGCCCGGCTGGCGAAGCGGAGCGTGTTGCAGGTGTCGGGGCCGGCGGGCGCCGCGGGGCTCACGGCTGCGATCACGGTGCAGCGGCAGCTGCTGCCCAGCGAGTCCTTCAGCAGGCGAGTCAGTTTGCTGTCCCGGAACGGAACGTGGCTCTGTCTGCCCTGTCCCGAGACACAGAGGCTCTGCTCAGCTCCGGGCCCTGGGGACACCCTCCCGGACCCGTCCCGGAGAGCCAGAGCCCGGCCGGGAGCGGCCTCACCTTGGCTCCGGTCAGAGCTCGGACAACGCTTTTGAGGGCCAGCAGCGAGCGGCTGATGCTGGTGGCCTCCCGCAGCCCCTGTCCCCGGCTCGGTGTGTCCCACGCTCGCCCTGAGCCCGCCAGGTCAATGAAGCTCAGCTTGGCCACGAGCGAGTCCCCGGCCAGGCCACCACTGGAGTCCCACTGCTTCACCTGGATCTGCAAGGACAGAAAGGGCTGAGGCTGTGGCTCCACACAGGTGCTCTGGGAGACAGAGCTCTGTGTTTTCACGGGAAGAGCCAATGAATCCTGTGGGGAGATGAGGAAGGAGGAGGAGAGGAACCTGGCACATTGGGAAGACAAGCCAAACACCTGGTGATGACACAAGAAGAGCCAGAGGAGGGATCTGGCAGGAAAGGACAGCTATGGGAACAATCAGCATCTTCCATACTCGATGATAGAGAGGGATATGGCTGGTCAGGTCTTCAGAGGGACTAGAAAAGCATCCAGACACCTGGGCTGCTCCCCTGCAAGCAGCAAGGGCCGAGGCAGCAGGCTCAGGCTGAAGTGACAGCCAGAGCCTCCGTCTGCCCAGGCAGCCGTGACAGCCCTGCGAATTTGGGCAGGGGTCTGGCTGGCATGGAAATCCACTGGCAGCTTTGCACCGAGGAAGCAGAGAGCACATGGCCAGAGCCCCTGGGGAGCAAAATTGCCAGCTCAGTGCTGAGGGGGACAGCCCTGGGATGTTGTTGCTGGCAGTTCCCCGGCCCCGTTTCCAGCAGCAATGGGAGCGATCCCAGAGGCAGCAGCCCTCACCTGGAAGATGGCGTGGGAGCGGGAGGAGGTGGCGTTGGCCTTGGTGTGACGCTGTGCCCGGTTTTTACTGCCCTTGGCCAACATGTCCAGGAGCTGCTCTGCTGACGTGGGCTGGGGGAGAACGCGCAGGGGCCGGATCAGCACCTGGACACGGCAGGCGGACGCGCCGAGGCCGAGCAGCCCCGGGCAGTGGGGCCCAGGCACCCGGCAGCTCTGCGGGCCCGTGGCAGCTGGAGGCCACGTCTGCTGCCAGCCAGGAGCCAGGAGGCACTGGCACCTCCACACCCCCTGTCCCCAGGACTGCCAGCCGCTCTCAGCACCGGTGCAGATGAGTCAGTCCCAGCCCTTGTGCCTTTCTTGTGCCCTTTCTTCCGCTCCTACCTTGTGGAAGGAGAGACCATGTGCCACAGCTCCTTTCCCGGGCTGCTCCCAGACGTTCAGTGGGCTTCCGGGCTCCAGCATGTCGTAGACACACTCTTTGTACACCTGGAGCAAGAATTCGAGGTTAGGCTGAGGTTTGATTCTCTGGGATGGAGCTGGAAGAAGAGCTGGATACCCCTGCAGAGTCTGGCACAACTGGGGGTTCCCCCTGACCCCACCTCTGGGACCTCATTCCACCGGGAGCAGCTGATGGGGCTCAGAAAGCAGGGACAGCTCCCAGAGCTTTGCTGGGCAGTTCCCTCAACCCTGCTCCTCTCCAGCCCTTCCAGCCAGGAAGCTCTCACTTCTCTGTTAGCACGGCAAGGGAGAGCCCCCTGCTCCAGCTGGCAGAAACCAGCAGCACCAGTTCACTCCACCAGGTGGGTGACCCTGCTTCCAGTCAGGCACAGCAGGGGACACTGTGTGTACCCTGAGCGTGGCACTACAGGCTCTGGATCAACCCCAAATCTCTTCCCTGGGGACACTGAGGCAGGGGGGAGCACGCTGGGCAACAGCAAACCTGCTGGTAGGAGACAAGGACCTCCCAGCTCTTGTCCTTCATGGCCTCGAGCCTCTTGTACAGCTCCACCGTGGCCAGGTGCACAATGCCAGGGCTGCTCTTGGAACCCACCATGGTGTGGGTTTTCCCGACTCCCGAAGCACCGTAGGCAAACACTGGAAGGAGAAGGGGTAGGTGGTGAAATGATCTATCACTACTCACCTGGTGCAGCAGAAGGCTGGGTCCTGGCTGGAGAGCAGAGCAGAGCAGAGCAGAGGAACTTCCCACACAGACAAGACATGAGGTAAAACTCGTAACTTTCCCCACTGCTCCAAAGGGCAACTTTCCCCCCTGGTTTCAGCCTCTCTAATGCAGCAGGGACAGAATGAGTCTCCAGATGAGTGCTGCTCCTCTGACCCTCTCCCCATGAGACATTTCTGCTTCCTCTCTTCTACCCCCATCTTCCAGCACCTCCTTTGAAGCCTCCACATGATCTGGAGCCTCAGCCTTCCTCCCGAGGGCAGTACTCAGTGCTGGAGCTTGGAGACAGGGGCAGCCCTTCAGTGGCTCTCAGGAACCACTGAGAGCTGGAACAGCATCCCCTGGTCCGAGCACCTGGTTCAGGTGAGCCTGGAGAGTGCTGGGCTCCCCCGGGGATGTGCCCGTGACACCCAACTGGTGTCACGGGGGCTGCTCGGGGGCTGCAGCAGCAGCGAGGGGCTGTGGGAGCTGTCCTGGAGCTGTCAGACCCCGCTCTACGGAGACATTCAGCCTGGGAAGGAATGGCAAAGAGCCAAGGCTCTTTCTCCATGCATCCGTCACATTTCTTCTCATCTTTCCTGACCCAAGACAGACAAGAGCAAGTGATTCTTGTCCCTCAAAATGCCTGGACAGCTCCTGCCCAACCTCACCTCTACCCCAATGCCGGTACCCATCCTCTCCACCCCGACTCCCAGAGTGCCAAGCACTGCTGGAACCGACAAGCTTCAGGCTGTGGGATTTTGGGTTGCTGTTGTGTTATCCCATTCTCAAAGATGCGTGGGGGCTTCCAAATTAAATTCAGGGCTCTGCTGAGCCCGCCCAGCCTGGGAGCGGATGGGCGGGGGCTCCTGCAAGGATCAGAGTTGTGTGCCAGGGCTTACCGGAGCAGTTGTAGCCAGCGAGGAGGGCGTCCAGCAGAGGGAGCGTGGTGTGCTGGAACACCTCCTCCTGCGTGGCCCCCTCGGTAAAAACGTGGTCGAACACAAATTTGAGGTTCCTGCGGCGGCGGCCGGGGCTGCGGGCGGCCGGGGCGGCTGCGCCGGGCTCCTCCAGGCTGAGCAGCACCTCGTGCTGGTTCAGGACGTGCAGGACTTGGGGTGCAGCTCGCTCCCGGCGGCTGGGGGGCCTCACACGCAGCACCACGGTCATGGAGCCCTCCTGGGGCAGGGGGCTCTGCCCCCCAACGGGCTCCTGGGGCTGGTGCATGGGGCTGCTGGGGGCCACGGCTCCCGATCCAGGGATCTGGGTACTGATGCGGTCTGGGGGGGAATAGGTTCAGCTGGAGGGTGCAGTGGGGGAGGGAGATGCCCAGGCTGGGCAAGGTCTCAGAGCCTCCCCCATTCCCCGGGGTCTGCACCCAACCAACCCCCCGTGCCAATGGCGCCCAGTGCCCCTTTGGAGCCCCCCATGAGCCTGAACCCCCATTCAGACTCCCACAGCCTCACCCAAAACCCCGGCCCCCCTTGGTGTCTCCTTGGATCCCAACGGCCCTACAAACCCCTCCACGCTCCTACTGCTCCTCTGGACCCGCACAGCCTCCCCAAAGACCCTAAATCCCTTTGAGACGCAGCCCCTTCCCACAGCCTCCCCAAGAGTCCCAGCATCCCCCTTCCAGCCCACTCAGCCTCTCTCACGACCCTCTCAGGACCCTCTCACTCCTTTGGTCCGCCCGGAGCCCCCTCCCGCAGCCCTCCCTTCCTCCCCGTGTCCCCATCCCACCGCAGCCCGGCACAGCAGAACGGACCCATGGGGACGGCAGTACCCACGCGTGGGGTGGCGGTGCCGGCTCCGTGCAGGGACGGTCACCGGGAAGGGCTTTCGCGATCGCCTCCGCCCGCAGCGAGCAGAGCGCGGCTGAGCGGAGCCGGGAGCGGCGGCCGCGGGACACCCGGGCCGTTGTCACTCGCGCTCGGGATCCGCCGGTGCCCGGCAGCCCCGGAACGTTGTCACTCGTGTCGCTGGAGGCCATGGAACTGTGCTGGCACCAACGGAGCCCCCGAGGATTCATTATCGTGGAATCACACGGTGACTGACGGGTTTGGGTTGGACGGGACCCTAAAAGGTGATCCCGTTACAGCTCCCCAGAGGGGAGGGGCAGCATCTCCTCTTTCACCCACCTCTGGCCACTCTTGCTGCAGTTCAGGATGCGTTTGGCGTTTGGTGCTGCTAGTGCTCGCTGTTGGCTCAGGTATAGCTTTTCCTCCACTGGAACCCCCAAGCCCTTCCCTGTAGGGCAGCTCTGAGCTCTTCTCCCACTCTGTGCTGGTGCCTGGGACTGTCCCTGCACAGGTGCAGCCCCTTGCCCGTGGTTTTATTGAACTTCATCGTGTTCTCTTGGTCCCACTTCTCCAGCTTGTCCAGGTCCCCCTGGATGTCACCTGCCCTGCAGTTTTGTGTCACTTTTGCGAACATGCTGAGGGTGGGCTCGAGCTGCTGTGTGTGTCAGTGAGGAAGGGATTGCAGAGCCCTGGTGCCACCACACAGCCCCCAGGGACACCCTTGGTCACCGGCCTCCCCCAAGACATGGGAGCCCACAGCCCAGCCAGTTCCTCACCCAGCCAGCAGCCCAGCCCTCACAGCCGTGTCCCTCCATTGCAGGGATGAGGATGTCCTGTGGGACCGGCCATGGTGTGCTGGATTTTTAAAGGTGATGAAGGAAGCTCCAGCCTGTGGGTGCAGCTGTGGGGGTCTGAGGATGTTGCTCTGTCACAGTTTGGGGTGTGAAATGAGGGTCCCTTGTGTTGAGGACCACATTTAGTGCACAGAGCTTGGGGGGAAGCCACCCTGGGAGCTGCAGTATGAGCTCTGTGAGGAAAATGGCCAGAGCTCCCAGCAAGGGGCCAGGACCTGGCACTGACCCAAAGGGCCCGGGGGTCCTGCAGCACCGGGCAGGTAACTGGACACTTGGACACAGCAGGAGATGATGGCTCAGCAGGAGGGCCCCACTGTCAGGTGCACAGACTGGGAGGTGGTGGAAGCCTGGGAGATCCTTTGTTGGGGTCCCTCCCCAGAAGTTCCATCCCAAGCTGTTACTGAGCTGCTCCACCATGATAAAATTCCTTAAAGGAACCAGAGCCTGGGACTGCACTCTGGGAGCCCTGGGGCTGAGCTGGAGAGGAACCCAGGAGCAACTGTGGGATGGGGTGAGGGGAGCCAACAGGGCACTGCCGATGGCCTTGGCCCCACCAGTGCCAGTCTGGGGTGGGACTGCAGCTGTCAGGGCAGCTCCAGGATGGATGACAGGGAAGTTTCCTGAACAGTTTCTAACCCAGGTGGGACCTCAGGTCACCTTCCTTCTCCAAACATCCAACTGCCAGCACCAGGTGAATGACACAGTATGTCAATAGATAGGGAACAATCAACCCTTTTTTGTGATTTTATATTGATAATCCTTTTTGGCCTATGGCAACTCTGTTTACCTTAGCTTTGTTCTGTTTGGTACCTGCAATAATATTGTGTGTTAGGGCATTGTGTTAAATCCCTTGAAACTTCTCCCTTTGAGTATATTAGCAGGAATGCCCCATTAAAATCACGGGAGGAATTCCTGATGAGGAATCTCTGGAGCTGCTGCTGTGAAGGGGTTTCAGTCCCAGCAGTGCCAGTCTGGAGGAGCAGGAATGGGACTGCCAGAGGGGCTTTGGGATGGATTGCCAGAAAGTTTCCTGAACAATTGATGACCCACATGTGACCCCAGCCCACCTTCCTTCTCCAAACACCCAACTGCTGATACTGGATGAGTTCACCTGGGATCCTTGCAGCAGGGAGGAAACAAAGGGAGAGTGTTAAAATTTCCTGAGCAGATTCCACATAGGTTCTAAGATTGGGTTTGGGTCTCTCCATTGTGCAGCATTTTGGTGCAGTTACTGCAGTGGATGGAGTCTGGGGCAGGGCTGTGCCTGCACCTCCTGTGGGTCTGGGGGAGCAGGATCTGAGCCAGGCTCGGCAGGGACAGAGCGAGCCCAGAGCTCTTTAAAGAATGCAGTGGGAAACTGTTTACAATTCTAGGCTGTATCGTGTGCTGGACACTGTTTAGTGGGTTGTGATTCCTTTCTGAGGCACTTCCATGGCAGGATCTCTCTCCTGTGCAGCTCCCAGGCTGCCCGTGGTCTCGGGCCGGGCACAAACCCCCGTGAAGGAGCTGCTCCCTCGGGAGTGCTGGTGCTCACGGAGCCTCCTCGGGAAGGGGAGCCAGGGCGATCCGCAGCGAGAGGCGCCTCGGCTCCAAACCGCTCCTGGAACTATTTATGCCATAGTGCCAACACCTTCCCCTTTGGGCCCGCTCAGCCCCTCAAGACCTGACGCCCTTTTAAGCCACGGCCTCCTCACTGTACCTGCACCTCCTTTGGGGTCCCAAAGCCCCTCGCACAGGGCGCTGCACCCACTTCGTGCGGCCCTGGCACCGCCCCCGCGCCCTCAGCCTCAGGCGGGTTCCCGCCGCTGTGCCGCCTTTAAATTGCCCGCGAGGCCCCGCTCTGCTCTCTGATTGGCCCCGCGTCGCCTTCCGGCTCCCATTGGCTGCGTCCCGCGCGATGCCTCATGGGGGTTGTAGTCCCGAGCCCCGCGCGATGCCCCATGGGCGCTGCAGGCTCTCGGCCGCCCGCGCCCCCTGCCGGCGGCTCCCGGGGCAGCAGCAGCAGCTCAGAGCACCGGCGGGCGGAGGGGCTTGGAAGGTCCCAGGAGGTTCCGGAGGGTCCCCGAGGGGGGCTTCGGCCGCACCGTTCTCAGGGACCTTCTGCTCAGGGCTGCGATCCAGCCCGGCCCCGCCACCGCCTCCAACTGGGATCGGTTCTGGGGAACTGCGCCGGGACCCGCCGAGGCCTGGGACACACACACAGAGCTGGGGGAGGCAGCACACCTGGAACACACACACACCTGGAACACACACACACCTGGAACACACACACACCTGGAACACACACACACACTCACCTGGAACACACACACACACTCACCTGGAACACACACACACTCACCTGGGGACACACACACCCCCGTGACACAGACACACACATCTGAGGGACACACACACACACACACACACACCTGGGGACATGAATACTCATTCTTGGGAACACACACACCCCTAGGACACACACATACAGCCAGGAGGACACCCAGCCCCATCCTGTCCCCAAGGCCACTCCGAGACCACAGTGCTCCCATCCTCTGATCCCATCACAGCCACTCCGGAGGTGGCCGCTGTCACCTGCCCGTGCCGAGGCAGCGGGGATGGGCGCGTGTGCCCGAGGGCCCCAGTGGCTCTGTGTGGCCTGACCGTGTCTCCTCACAGTGGCAATGCTCTGTTCCTCGAGGGACACCCCCTCATGGGGCCACCTGTGCTCTGGGGACAGGGCCATGGTAATGCTGGCAGCCCAAGCGGCCCCACTGAAGGTGGTGAAGGGACAGGGAGCCTCTCGTGGCTGGGCTGGTTTGATAAACCAAGCGGGATCGGGATGGGGGGTGGTGGTGGCAGGAAGATCCCGTCCCCAGGGTGGGGGACACTGGGGACACACACAGCAGACGGGGAGAGATCACAGCTCTGCTTTACCATGTTGTCACCCCGGCGGGGGCGGGCAGGACGGCGGCTCCCCCCGCCCCAGCACAGCCCCCGGGGCCGTGCGCGTCTGTACAGCCGGACCCCTCCGAGACCCCCGGCATCGCCCCGCGGCGGGCAGAGAGAAGGGGCGGGACAAGGGGGCACAGCCAGGGATGGGGGTGCCGTGGGGCAGCGCGGGGGGCACCCGCAGCTTTTCGCCACCCCCAAACCTCTGCAGCCCCAAGCCCTCAATTGGCAGCCTTGGTGTGAGCTCATGGGAAAAGGGGGGTTCCGGGCACCGAAGGCAGCCGGGAGCGCGGGGAGGAGCGGGCGAATCCGTGGGCTGGACTGTGGCGGGGGGTTCCGTGGGGCTGGGCAAGAGCGGGGGGAGCCGGGGGGCAGCAGGGAACCAAACCACGGCACAGGGATGCCGTGGGGCCGGGGGGTCACTGCGGGGGATGCCGGGGGCGGTGCTGCGGTTCCGGGCTCAGTCCGAGTAGATGATGAAGCCGGAGAAGGTGCTGTACTTGTTGTTGTTGCCGCCGTGGGCTTTGCCCCCGTCCAGCTTGATGAAGACCTCGTCCCCCGCGTCCAGGTGCAGGATGACGCTGTTGCTGGCGTAGTCGTAGTTCTGATCGGCGTCCTGCGCGATGGCGCTGGCCCGGACCTGCCCAGGGGACACCGCGGGAGCGGCTCAGGGCACACCTCGGCCCGCGGATCCCACGGGACACACACATCACATCATATCACATCATATCACAGCACATCCACCCGCCCCGGGGCCCGAGAACCCGCACCGTGCGTGAGCCGGTCCGGGTGGAGCCTCTCCCTGGCCCGGCGGGCACAGACACGGAACCACGGCACAGACACGTCTGGGTCTGGACTCAGGTGCAGGACTACAGCCCAGACAGGATTCTGATACAGGACCGTAGCTCTGACACGGAACCCCAAATCCACGTTTGGATACAGGACCGTGGGTCAGACACGGACTACGGCTCTCACACAGGACCCTGACTCTGGATTCGGATGCAGGACCCCAGGTCAAACACAGGAGCCCAGCTCCAGATTCCCATGTGGGACCATGTCTCAGACACAGGACCCCAGCTCCCAGCTCAGATGTGGGACCACAGCTCCATCACGGGACCCAAGATCCAGGTTTGGGTGCAGGACCCCAGCTCAGACACAGGACCCCGTCTCTGGGTTTGGATACAGGACCATGCCTGGGACACAGGACCCGTCTCCCAGCCCAGCCCCAAACCAAGGCACTGACCCAGCACCAGCCCGCAGCCCTTCCCAGGAGCTGCACAGACACCGTGAGTGTGTGGTGAGAGCTGAACCCCCTTCACACGGACCCGCACCCACTGCGGGGCGGGATGCTTCCCCATAAAGGTTTCCTGCAGATGAGGAAACCTCGCCTCAGGTGCTGGCAGAGCCAGAGGATCCGTCACCGCCTGGAGAAGCGGTTCCGTGGCTGGAGCCCGCTGCCGCTGCAGAATTCTTTGGGTAATCAAATCTCCGCTGGCGCCTCGCGGGGAGATCGCGGCGCTGGGTGACAGTGACAAGGCGGCTGGTGAAATCCCAAGTGAAATGCAGAAGCTCTGCGCCGGGAGAAGGTGCCGCTAATTACAACCGACGAGAATCGGCTCTTAATTGGCTCGCGCGGGGCGGGCAGTCACCGGCGAGCGGCTGCGGTGTCCCGGAGCGGGGACAGAAGGACGGCTGTCCCCATGCAGTCCTGTCCTTTGCCCCCAGGACCCCAGGGGACCGCTCCCCCCCAGCCGCACCTCCCCGAGCCCACCGGCAGCCTGCGATGCTGGGGTCAGACGCTGTTAGCTCTGGAACCCAGGGACGGCCAGGCTGGTGGTCCCGTAGGATTTGCTCGTGCCCACGCAGCCGTGTCCCTCATGCCACCAGCAACGCTCACCCTGCTAAAAGTCACCCTTTGTCTGCCCAGCCACCGCGAGGGTCCCCATTCCCGGTGGGGACCCTGAATCCCAGGCAGTCACAGCGCCCCAATGTCCAGGGGACGCCGCCTCTCCTGGGTGTTTTGCTGAGGAAGAGGAGTGAGGAAAGAAGCCGTGAGGAAGGCAAACCGGGAAAAGCCATTTGGTGCCGGGCTCCCACCATCGTCCCCCCCGCCACAGCTGGAGCTGCCCGGTGCCATCCGTCTTCCCTCGTTAGGGATCCGCCTCGTCACCGCTCCCGCCAGCCCTCGCTAACCAGGGAAGATAAATGGCAGCGCTGGGCCGGGCTGAGCCGCTCCCGGCACCGCAGAGGCACAGGAGGGGGGGCTGCCACCACGGCCCCCCGCCATGCCATCACCCCCTTGTTCTATGCCTCAGTTTCCCCATGGCACAGCCGGGAGGTGGGAGCCGTAGCCCCAGCCTGGACTCGGCTGCAGCCGCTGTCCCTGACCCCAGTGACAATGCTGGGGGTGTCCCCGGTGCTGGGGACACTCAGGAGCGGTCCCCGAGGTGGCTGCACCCAGGATCTTTCCGGAGGACAGGGGACAGTGGGGTGCAGCCATGTGCAGTGACACCTGGGGCCTCGGGGACCCCACGGACCCCACGGCGTGGCAGCAGCTGCCTCTCCAGACCCCCAAACGCCGTGGCAGGTGCTCCTCAGGATCCTCGGACACAGCTCTGGGTGCCCTCGCAGCACTCCCGAGCACAGCTGAGGTTGCCCCCGCTCAGACCCCCCTGGGCACAGCCGCAGATGCTCCCCCCGAACCCCGGACAGAGCAGTGGGTGCTCCCCGGACCTCCCAGCAGGTCCTTTTTTACCCTTGGGGACTGTCCCCAGCAGTCCCCTGGGGCTGTGACCCTCTCTGAGCTGTGGATGGCTGTCCTACAGCCTGGGGACCCCAAAACCACCCATGTCTATCTATCAATCAATCAATCAATTAATCAACCAATCAATCAATCCATTCCTCCGTCCGTCTACCTCCCCCCTCCCGCTGCCCTCGCCTCAGCTATGGGCTAATACAAATAATAATTAATGCTAATTAACCACCAGCAGCAGCTCCCCTGGCTCTCATTAACTCCAGCCCCGACCCAACGGTGATGGGCGGCCCCCAAACCGGCAGCACCCAGGGGATTTTTTGGGGGGTCAGAGGGGGCCCCCCAAGTTCTGACTCGCTCTAAAGATGCCAGGATTGACCTTTATCTGCTGGCATCGCACATCATGCCAGGGATGGGGGATTTTTGGCAGGAACCCCCTAAATAACCCCATTTTTTAATTATTTGGGGCATTGCGGGAGGGGGAAATCTTCTTTATAGATATCGATGCGGCGATGCCTTGTTAGTAATTAACAAGCAGTTAATTAAGTTGCATCGCCCGCCCGAGCGTGGCTCCTCTTGACAAGGGGCTCCACATTTTCTGGAAAATAATCCAGGAACGTCGATGCCCCGCAGAGCTGGGGGGTAAGGAGGTCTGGGGTGATCCCCAAAAATATTTTGGGGAGACAAAAAGGTTGAGGTGAGTTTTTTGGGTGCTCAGTCCGGAGTTACACGGATGCTGCTTGGAAGAAAGGGCCAGAAGTGCTAAGCGGCGCTGGAACCCCCCCAAAATTTAGGGCTGGAGGGCGGTGGAGGACAAAAATAATCCAAATAAAAGGAAATTGGAACTGTTTGGATAGAGAAAAGCTGCTGAGCGGCTCCCGCCGTGCTGCCGCTCGGAAGGGCTCGGAGCCGAGGGGTGAAATGCCGTGGCCGTGACAAGGCTCGCACTCCCTGCCTCACACCCCGGCTGTTTCTGGGGTGATTAACTCAGTTTTGGGTTAATTCGGAGTCCTGCATCCTCAGGACAAGGATGCGCCGCGGGTTGTGATGCCGGAGGAAAGGATGGGAAGCGGGAGCAGAGTGGATGGAGCCCGCGGGAATGCGGTGCCATCCAGGGGAACTGAGCTCGGGTGACAGCCCGGGGGTCACAGCCACATCTGGTCCCTCGAGTCGTGACGGGGAGGGGGACATGGCGTGGAAAAGGGACACCCGAAAAGCGTGTGGATGGTGATGCTGAGTCCTGGCATTGGGGGTTCCAGCGGGATGGGGTCGGGAGGATGCGGGAGCGGGGAGGGGGAAGGATGGAGCCACCCTCGGGCTGTTTGTCCCCCGCGGTGTCCCCACGCAGCCCGTGTCTCCTGACCCAGCAGCAGAGCCGGCTCCGGGCTGGGGGTGCAGCCCCACAAAAGCGGGGCAGGCACTGCCCCCCTCGAGGCCACCGCGGCCGCTGTCCCCGCGGGGGGAGAGCCCTGGACCTCCAGGGACCTCAGCGGGGACAATGGCATGGCCGGGGGGACTCCGGGGGCGCTGTGGGGGTGCCCCAAAACACCACAAGGACCATCTCCGTGGCCAAGGAAAGAGCTGAGGGAGCCCCTGGGGACACGTCAGGGCTGATGGCGACTGTCCCCAGCACTGGGGGAGGGACGGGACACGCGGGGCAGCGTCTGGCAATCGGAGGAGGATGGGACACCCCAGGGGTGCACCCGGAGCCCTGCACTGCTCTGGGGAAGGACAGGGCACCCCATGGGGCGCTCCTTCAGCGCAGGGAGCACCCCGGGGACGAATCCCGAGCCTGTCATTGCCACTGGAGGAAGGAGCATCCTGGGGGAGCATCTCCAGCACTGAGAGAAGGATGGGGCACAGTGAGGATGCAGCTCCAGAGATGGGAGCAGGACAGAGCCCCCTCCTTGGTGCACCCAGAGTCCATCATGTCACTGCGAGGAGAGCAGGGCACCCTGGGGTTACAACTCCGCTCCCAGGAGAGGGATGTGGCACCCTGGAAATGCACCCAAATCCCATCATTGTCACCGAGAGAGGGACAGAGCATCCTGGGGGTACATCCCTGGGGACAGGAAAAGGACAAGGCATTCTGGGGGAGCACACAGAGCCCATCTTCACCACTGGGAGAAGGACAAAGCACCCCAGAGGTGCATGTCAGTGTCTGGGAGAAGGATGTAGCACGCCAGGGATGGACCCAGAGCCCATCATTGCCACTGGGAGAAGGATGTGACACCCTGGGGATGGACCCAGAGCCCATCACTGCCACTGGGAGAAGGATGTGACACCCTGGGAATGCATCTCTGGGGCTGGGAAAAGGACATGGCCCCCGGGGAAGCACCCGCAGTCCATCATCAGCACAAAGAGGTTGTGGCAACCTGGAGGTGCATTCCTGGGGCCAGGAGAAGGATGGAACACACAGAGGACGCATCACTGGGGCCAGGAAAGGACGGGGCACCCCGTGGAAGCGCCCGTAGCCCTTCTCCCGTGCCTGGGGACAGCAGAGCTCCCGCTCCCGCAGGGGGAGCCGGGACGGGCAGCCCTTACCTGCCCGTTCTTGCAGAGGTCGGCCCACATGCTGGTGCCGTCGCCGCCGCGCATGAGGACGTGGTAGGTGAAGAAGTAGGTGCCGGGGATGGCGCAGGTGAACTTGCCCGAGGCGGCGTCGTAGCTGTTGCCCAGGTTGGTGACCACGTCGTCGAACTTGAGGACCTCGTAGCCCTCGTGGGGGTTCTTGAGGCCGGCGTAGAAGGCGACCCGCGGCACCGTGCTGTAGGTGGCCGCGCTCACTGCGCCCGTAGCCCCCGGTCCCGGTAATCCCGGGGGTCCCGGTCTTCCTGCTTCACCCCGCGCCCCCACCGGCCCCGGCGGTCCCGGTTCTCCGGGCGGTCCAGGCGGTCCCGGTTTCCCCGGTCTCCCCGGTTTGCCTTGAGGACCTTGCACCAGGGTGGAGGGCGGCGGGAGGGGGCCGCGTTCGGCCGGTTGCGGGGGGGCGGCGGGGCCGTAGGGCTCGCAGACCATCCGGCAGGTGCCCAGCATCTCGTACCGGCCGTCGGTACCGGCGGAGCTCACCAGCACCGGGATGAGCACCACCAGCACCAACACCATCACCACCCCCGCCGCGGCCGCCAGCAAAGTTTTCCGGCCCAGGCTGAGCCGCCGCCCGGCCGGGGCGCGCTGGCGCCCGGGGGAGGGAATGGTGCCGGCGGGGGGGAGCAGGGCGGCGGCGGCGGCGGGGGGGGGGGGGCTCCGGCTGGCGGCGGCGGCGGCTCCGCTGCGCTCCGCTGGCTCCGGTGCGCCCCGCGCCGCACGGGCCACGCCCACCCCGCCGGGTCACGCCCACCCAACAGGAGGACACGCCCTCTGACCACGCCCATCCATCAGGACACGCCCCCCCAATGTTTACCGCGCCCACGAGAACGCCCGCGACCCCCTCCCTCCGAGGGAGGGAAACTGAGGCAGGGAGGTGGGACCGACTGCCCCACTGACCCCCCCCAAGCGCGCAGGATCCCTCGGTGGCCCCGGCCCCGCGTGGTCTCCCGAGCCACGCCCTGTCCCCACGCCGGACCCCGAGCACTCCGAGCGTCCCCGTGGAGCTGGGGACACCCCTGGGACCCGTCACCTGTGTCCCCACAGAAGAACACCCGCGGGGGATGGTCCCCGGGTCCCGCCGCTACTCCCTGCCTCAATTTCCCGTCCCACGAGGGACCACGCTTTGGGACAGCCCGGGTGACACCCACGTGGCCAAGCATCCATCGCGGTCAACCGTGGGTCCGTGGGACGGGATGTCACCGCTGGTGGCCACAGTGACAGCGGGGCACCCGCAGGTGCCACCGCGGGCACGGCCGGGCTGCCGAAAGAGCCGTCCCCGGGGGCCGAGCACCCGCGGGCTCATGACACGGGGACACGCGGCTGCGCCCGCTCCGTCGCCTGCCATCTCCATCAGCCTCGGCGGGGACAGCAGGACGCGATGGCAAGTGACAGGCGCCGCCAGCGCCGGGGGTGAGCGAAGGACGCGGGGACGGGGGAGGGGGACACGGACACACAGGCGTAGAGCGGCCTGGGGCTGCTCCCAGCGCCACTCACCTCAGCGGTTCGGTGGCCCCGGGTGACAACACCGAGGTGGCATCAACCTCGGTGGCACCTGTGAGGTTCATAGGGTCATCATCCCCCCTGTCCCCAAAAAAGACCCTGGGGGTGCATCCCCTATACCTGTGCAGTAGCCCCAAACCCCAGGGGACACACGGGGGACAAGCCCCACCCCCGCCTCAAAAGAGAGGGGACCAAGGGGACGTTTGACAGTCATCGATCGCCCCCACATGTCCCCCGGCTCCCGCAGAGGCTTTAATCAGCGAGCAGAAATCAATTAGCTGCCTTTAAGGAGGCAATTATTCCTGGGGGCTCTACAAGGCTGGGAAGGGGGAGAGTATTTTGGGGTGGGGGTGCTGCCAGCACCGTATCCCCCCCTCAAAGTTGTCACCATTATGTCACCAGCTGTCTCCCTGGTTCTTTTCGCCATCATTTTTGTCGCCCCCCCTCCACACCCCCCTATTCCTCGTTATCTTTCTGTTTTAACAAGCGCCTAAAAATACGCCTCACGAGGTCACGGGCTGCGTGAGTCACCAGCAGCTCAGGGATGGCATGGCCCGGGTGGGCAGGGGGCTTTGCGTGGGGACAGGGTGGCCATGGAGGGGACACAGAGGGAGGACAGGCTCACGCTGGTTGCTTGACTCACCTAGAGGGTCAGGGGACACCCCTGGTCCTGGCTACTGCATCCTTGTGGTGGGGACACAGCCCCAGGTCACCTTGTCGCCACGGGACATCGCGTGCCTTTGGCATAGCCACCACCCCAGGCCACTGCATCACTCTGGGCCACTCTGTCCCCATGGCAAGGCCACCACCCTTGGCCACCACCAGGACAGCCTCAGCACTGCCGTGGGACAGCAGCACTGTACCCCAGGTGACACCGGCTGGAGCCCCCGAGGTGCTCCCTGTCCCTGTCCCCAAGCCCTGCACGGGGAGGGGGCGCAGTGCAGCCCCTCAAACCAGCTCCATCCACCTGGGCACAGGGAAGGGACGGACAAAGCTCCAAAGGGCCACGTTTGGGAGCGCAGGAGTTGGGAAAGGGACAAAGGTGGGAGGTGGCAGCAGCAGTGGCTGCCGTGGTTGTGATGGCAGCAGCGATGGCAGCAGCGATGGCAGCAGTGATTCCAGTGACAGCAGCGACTCCAGTGGTAGTGGTGGTGGCCACAATGGTGGCAGTGGCTGTTGCAGTGGTGGCTGCAGCGGTGACAGCAGTGGATGTCACAGCTGCAGTGGCTGTGGTGGCACCAGTGGCTGCAGTGGCTGCAGTTGTTGCGGTGGTGGTTGCAGTTGTTGCAGTTGTGGTGGTGGTGGTTGCAGTTGTTGCAGTTGTTGCGGTTGTTGCAGTGACAGCGGTGGCTGCAGCTGTTGTGGCGGTGGCTGCTGCGGTGGCTGCAGCTCCGCTCGACGCCCGCCGCTCCTCTGCAAAGGTTAAGCAAACAGCAGCTCCTGCAGAATCGATGCCGGCCGAGCCCTCGGCTGTTTGCTTTGGCAGCGCGGAGCGGGGGCGGGTGGGCCGTGCTGGGGACGCCGGCAGCGGGGAGGGGACAATCAATGCTCCAGGGGCGCAGCTTTGGCCGGGGGTGGCTGTGTCTCCCCACCTCCCGCTCGCTGTAGAACTCATGGAGGAGGATTTGGGGAGGGGTGAGGGTGGCCGAGTCAGGGCAGGGGGCTCGTGTGGCCGGCACCGTGCCGTGCCTCAGTTTCCCCTCCTGGCATTGTGGCAGATACTGCCCATAGTACCGGGCTTGGCCAGGGGGACAGGGACACTGTGCCCCCCTGCACCTGCCACCCAGCCCTGCTGCCGTGCCTCAGCCCAGGAGTGGCTCAGCTGGAATTAAGACAGAGCTGGACACAACCAATGAGCCCAATGTCAGCCCAGGAGGACAAGCCTGGGGAGGGAGTGGCCGTTTGCAGGCTGCCCCGGTGACAGTGCCCCACATTCCAACCGTGTCCTCAGGATGGGCTCTGGAAGGGGCCATGGGAAGGGGACATTCAGCTGTGGGGTGGCCTTGAAGGACAGCTGGATGGCTGGTTGGTGAGCTGGGTGGTTGGTGGCCCGCTGGCAGTGAGTGGATGGCAGTGGCTGGCTGGGTGGCTGGGGAGGGTGGGCTGGCTGCTGAGTTGGTTGCCTGGCTGGCCAGTTGGCCACATGACTGCCTGGCTGGCTCATTGGCTAGATGGCTGGTTGGCACCAGTCAGGCTGTCTGTCCAGCTGTCTGTCCGCTTCTCTGGCCAGCTTTGCAGTTGGCTGGTGGTCCCAGGGACTGCCTAGCTGGCCATGGCAGCCCTGGCCCCGGGACCAGCAACATCCCAGCGTGTCCCAGCCCAACACCTGGCACTGTCCCTTGCCCAGCGTGGGGAGCCCGGCCGCAGGCAGGGGGAGGCCGAGGTGTGGGTGGCACATCCGCCGCCCCTGTCCCCGTCACGCTGCCTCTCATTACGGACACGGCGGGGCCCGTCACCCTCCCACCGAGCGGCAATTAAGGGCTGACAACACCGGCAGCTAATTAGCGCCAGCGGTGAGTGCTGGGAGGTGACGGCCGCGTGGCTGGAGGAGAGGACGGGCCCAGGGGGACATGGGGTGGGAGTGGCCGGGATTTGGGCTGGCTGGGAGCAGCTGTGCTGTGGCGGGGGTGCCCCACGGGCGGTGGGGTGTGACACGGAGGGGGAGCGATGTGACAAGCGGGTGCCAGCGATGCTGTGTGCCGGGGGTGGCACTGCGGAGTGTCCCGCACGGGTACGGTGTGCGGCACCCCGGGCTGTGCAGTGACGGTGACACTGGGTGATACACTGTGGGCCGGCAGTGACGGTGACAGTGGGTGACACCCCGTGGGCCACGTAGTGACATACCATTGTGTGGCAGATCCAGCACCAGGCACTGACGGTGACTCTGTGTGACAATCCACGGGAGCTGCAGTGACGCTGCGTGGCACCCGGCGGCCCCACAGTGACAGTGACACCCTGTGCACTGCGCGGTGACAGTGACACCATGTGACACTCCAGGGAGCAACAGTGAAGCTGTGCAACACCGCAGGGCTGCGCAGCAGCTCCGTGTGACACGAGTGGGGCTGTGTAGCCACGGTGACACTGTGTGACACCCCAGGGAGGTGTGCAGTGACACTGACACTGCGCCACAACCCGGGGGCCGTGCAGTGGCAGTGACACCTGTGACAACAGACGCCATGCAGTGACACTGGTGACACCAGCGCCGTGTAGTGACACCACGCTCGCCCCCTCCCGCCTGTTCCCCTTTGTGGGTATTGAGGCGCCCATCCAGTTCCCACCTGGGGACATCACCCTGTACCTGCAGCCTCGTGGGGGGACATCTGTCCCCACCCCCTGCCCCAGCGGGTGTCCCATGGTGGGTGCACCAAGGAAGGGGGGCTCTAGGAATGGGGTACAGCAGGGAAGGGGTGCTCTGAGGAAGAGGTTACCCCAGGGAGGGAGTGCGCTGTGGAGGGGGGACACTACAGACGGGATGCTCCAGGGATGGAGCTCCAAGAAAGGGAGGTTTCAGGAATGGGGTGCCCCAGGAAGGGGATGCTCTGAGGAAGGGGTGCAGCCGAGAGGGGGTGCCCCAGGAAGGGGGTGCTCCAGGTAGGGCTGCTCCAGTTCATAAGGCGGTGCAGGAGCAGGGGGTGCAGCAGGAGGAGTGTCCGTCTGTCACGAGCCCCCGCCAGCCGCAGCAGAATCGATCCGGCCGCCAATTTGCACAGTCAAATATTTGGCTTCGCGGCGCGGGGCCGGCTCTGCTCGAGCCGCCCCGGTGGGCGCAGGCCCGCGGTGACGGTGGCGGCTGCTCCACGATCGATGGTGGGATGTGCGGAGAGCTGGGGCGGCCCCAGCGAGCGGGGCCGGGGCTGGGGCCCTGGTGCAGCACCCGCGATCCTCCATCAGCACCCACGGGCCTTGGGAGCCCACGTGGAGCCCGCTCATGTGTGCTCACCTGTGCCACGAGCGCAGGGGGCTCAGCCAGGGTGTCCTCCAGGCCCCCCTGATCACCGATGCCACCCAGCCCAGGGAGCTGAGCCATCTGTCACCGGCAGGGGATGGCTGAGGCTCGGCCACACGGCCACGGCCAGGTGTCCCCGAGGGACAGGCAGGAGTGGGACTGGCGGTGCTGAGGCAATCGTGGGGCAGCTCCCACGGATGGGCACCACACAGCTCCTATGGACACAGCTCCAGAGCCCTTTCCCCGTGGGTGCCAACGCCTGGACCCGCAGCCCAGGCAGGGGGCTCAGCCCCCAGCTCAGCCCAGGGCCCTGCAGGAGGCTCCCCCGGCCATGGCAGTGAGCCCTGTACCTCTCCGTGCCCCCAGATCCGCTCGCTCCCTCGGCCCCGCTAAACTCGTTAGCGGCGGCCGAACGTCAGCCGGGCGGGAGCGAAGCGCCAAATGCGATTACGGCCCCGTCTGCTCCGTCCTTCCACCCCCGGCCCCATTTATCGCGGAGGCGGGCGGGAGGGAGGCGGAACTGGCGCTTATCTCGACCGAGAAATCCCGCTCTGGCTCTGATTTATGGCTGGCTGCGAGGGACTCCAGCGGCACTGCACAATTATGGAGCATTTAGAGCACGGAGAGGTCAACGCTCAAGCACGGCTCCCCCAGCACAGCTGGAAGGGTCGCGGTAGCCAGGTGGATGCTCCAGCCCAGGGATGCTCCCTGGGGCTGCACAGGGACCACCAGGTCTCTCCAGGTGGGTGAGACATGGGACCTGTGGGTGCACACTGGGGCCCAGGGGAGGATGGGGATGGAAGAATGCCTGGCTCCAAAAAGAGGCACGTGCTGGCTGGGGACACCCTGGGAAGGTCCTGTGCCTAAAGGATGGCACAGGGGACAGGCAGGACACTGCCTCACAGGACCGAGGCCAGGCAGGAGGGTGGGAGCACCCTGGAGGATCCCAGGGATCACCATGTGCAGGAAGGTGGCCAGGGGCTGGCAGCACCCCCTTTTCTCCCAGTGTGGGGATAAGCAGTGGCAGTAGGGACAGGGGTACCCCAGAGGGAACCTGCTGGGCACAGAGACCCACTGCAGCTCCAGGATCATATCCCAGCAAGCCAGACCCACCCTGTGGGGTGCCCAGCACCAACACTGAGGCACAGCCCTCCCAAGGAAGGTCATGGCAGGGCTGTTGCTCCAAGCAGCTCCTGGAGCAGCTCAGGGATGTTTACTGGGAAAAGCGGGAGCAGCCAGCAGCTCTTCCTGCGTGTGCTGAACTTTACAGAGCGCAGCCGTGCCCCGGCATAGGAACAACCTGGGAGCAGGCTGGGAAGAGCCAGGGGAGCAGTCGTGGGATGCGGAGCAGCTGCTGTTCAGTGTTTTATTAAAACAAAAGTGAAGACCCAGCACCCGGCTCGCCCAGGCTCAACTCTCCCACTGGGAAAGTGCTGCTGAAGGAAGCTCAAACAGAAGGAAATGAGTTTGAAGGAGGTCAGGTCTCAGCCTGCTCCAGTGTGGATCAGACCCTTGGATCTGAAGCCAAGGGTGACCCATGAGTGATGGCCACAGGAACAGAGGGCAGGGAAGAGGAGCCCCCAGCTGAACAGCTGATTCATGTGAACGAGGTGCTGTCCTCCCCCCACCAATAATTTAACAAATTTCCATTAAATCAACGTGAAAGAGGGGAAATCCCAAACCTAAATCTGGATTAGGAGGGTTGAGCTATGAGGAATCACCCAGGGAACACTGGAGGCAATTACAGGGCCTGAGAAGGCACCCAGCCCTAGGGAGGAGATTGTCCAGGAAGACATTAAAGCGAGATTGTACCCGATTAAAGTGAGACTGTCCCAGAATAAAGTGATATTGTCCCAGATTAAAGTGCCTCAGCTCACTGAAGTCCCACAGTAGAGACCCACCTGGGGACAAGGGCCTCATCCCACGGGTACAGCTGGTGGGTGAGAACCTGAGGAGGGAGAATGTGCCTGAAAAAAACCTCTGCCTGTGTTCACCTTGGGAAGTGTGCAAGGAGACGCCTCATGCCGCTGTCTGCATTCAGCTGGCAAAGCTCATTAACAGAAGTGGCCTTTCACTGCCCTTTTCAAACGGGGAAATTCAGGCCCCTTCCCTGACTAAGAGAAAAGGTGAGTTAAGAGATGAAATGCCTGATGAGGAGGAACACCAGCCCTCCAAATCCGGCGACAGCCGTGCCCACCGCCAGCCGTGCCCAGAGGAAATCCAGGGAATCCTCGAGGCGGGCGTGCAGCCGCAGGACCTGCCGGCGTGTGCTCTCCCGGTCCCCGGAGTTGTCAATGACGTGGGTCGCCCACTTGCGCTTCTCCTCCAGGGGCAGCTGGGACCTGATCCGAGCTTCGGCCTCAGCCACGCCCAAGCCGCTCCTCTTCATCAGCCGCAGCAGCTGCGTGCCGGGGTCACTGCCAGGGGAGCACGGGGCTGAGCTGGGGGTGGGAAGGAACGGGGATCTGCCTTCCTTGGGCAGCAGGGGGAATCACTGGGATAAAATGGCAATGAGAGAGGTGCCCCCTGTCATTTCTGACACAATCAGCCGGCACTTGGACCAGCAGAGCCACCACGGCCTGGGCTGTTCTCAGCATTCACAGCCTGGAACAGTGCCCAAAATCCTGCCCTGATAGAGCATGGGTTGTGGAAGTCCCAAAGGCAGTGAATTCCCCTCTGTGATGGTTCCAGAGAAAGCTCTGGAAGGTCCTTGTGCACTATAAAGGCAGGTGTTGCTTCTCTCAGTGGGCTTTGCACCAGGGCTGAGGCTGAAGCAGAGTGGAGGCACATGATGGGCCCCTCTGAGAGAAGTGGCATTGTCCCTGACCTCATCGTTCCCAGAGCACTTACCAATAAACCAGCACTGTGTATTTCATAAACCTGGTCAGTCCACGGGTCTCGAAGAGCAGAGGGATGTCCAGGATCACGTAGCGGTAGCCTGTAGAGATGGCAACATTCCCCAAAAAAGAGCACAGTGTTAACTCCCATTCCCAAATCCCTCACACTGCACACACACCATGGCCAGGAAAATCAAAGCAAGCAGGAGCTCTACAGCTCCACGATTACAGCTGAGCAGAGCAGAGCAGAGCAGAGCCTGCTGGCCCTCCTCCCTCTCACAGGGAGGAAATGGTTTCATTCCAAGTTTCCAGAGGAAAAAAAAAAACAACCCTAACCTGGCTGCTCCAGACCAAAGGTGAAACTGCAGAAATATAATGAGGAGCTGAAACGAGGAGCTGAAATGAGAGGAGCAGTGCCTGGCTGGCAAGAGCGGCAGCCGTGCGCTGTGCTGGCCTCTCGTGGGAAGCAGTGCCCACAGCACGATCTGCTCTCCACTCCTTCTCTTGTCCAAGACTTCACCAGGCTGCAGCCATCTGAGCCAACATTTCCCAGCTCAGCTTTCCTCCCTTTATGAAAAGCTTTGGCTAAACAGTTCAATTTTTGCAAGGGGAGCAAGGAAATCCCTGCAGACCTCCTGCAGCTGTGACACTGAAACACAGCCCAAGGGCTGAACCCTCACCAAAACTGGCTGAGTTTGGTTTAAAAGCTGTCATCACAGGGAGCAGAGCTTGTCATAGTCAATTGCTGTCCCCCTCTTTCTCCCCATGCCTCTGCCCTTGGCCCATGTCTGGGGCGGTGGAAGATGCCCTGCTGAGTCTGGGGGAAAGGGTGAGGGGAGGGGAAAGCTCTAAGTCAGGACCTCACTCTCCTGTGTCTCCAGTCATGGGGACACCTCAGGTTTTGTTGGTGTCCCCTCTTTATAAGCCCCCTAAAACTGAGCTGCCCACAGCAAGTAAAGTCTTGACAAAGACATCATCATCCAAGGAGCCACCATTCCACCAGCATCTCTGCCCTGAGAGGCTTCTCGCTGTCCTCTGATTTGATCGATCAGAGCTTTCCTTACACAGCGATCCTCAGAGACAACATCCAGCTATCCCAAATCATTAAATCCTGACTAATGAGGACCAAGCAGCCTGCTGAAGCCACACAGCACTCTCGCCGAAGGCCAGGACAGCATCCGCCTCCTGAGCCTGCAGCCCCGAGTTCAAGACTCCATCTCTGGCTCCTGGCACTCCTGCCTGTTGCTTCCTTTGTGCTTCCTCCTCCTCACCCTGCAGCAGAGCTCGGCCCCGTGATGCCCCGGCCCGTTCAGCTCTCACAGGGCTCAGCTCTGATAAGCACCACGAATCCAGACTGACTCTATTAAAGCATCCGTCTGTCTACATGGAGACCTCCGGAACAGCTGGTGATCTTATCTGGCATTTCCCCAGCCCAGCCTGACAGCTGCATTTGTTCCATTTATCAGGGGGAACGTGGGATTTCGGAAGCCACAGCTGTCAGCCCATTCCTCACCTTATCGACACTCAAAGGGCTCCACAGCTTGCGCTGAAGCTGGAGCAGGCTGGGGGCAGGGAGGGATATTTGGCCGTTTCAGGAGTGTGACATTATCCGGTGGGTAATCTCGGCAAAACTGCTCCCGGGCCTCACAGATACACTTTAAACAGCAGAGAAAAGCGGAGAAGGGAAGTGGTGAAAGGCAGGAGTGAATCAGGAATGAATCCTCCAAACACTGACACCAAAGGCCACTGGAGGCAGAGCACAAAGGCTGTCACTCAGCGTCCCTTCCCTTTCTCTATCATTCCTGTCCCTCTCCCCACATTCAAACCAAAGGCAGAGGGAGAACGGATGGCTCCTGCCCAAGCAGGAGTCCTGGCAGGCCAGACATGGCCTCTTACCGAGTACAAAGTACTTCAGGACCTGCTTCAGCATCTCCTTCAGGATCTCAGGGTGGGTGATGGAGTTCAGCAGCCGCCGTTTCTCTGGCTGGGAGAAGATAATGTTTCCAAGAGCCTCACGATTTATCTCACCATTCTCCAGGAGGATCTCGGTGCCAAAGTGCTGCAGGATCTGCTGATGTGCCTTGGAGTGGGGCTGCACCACTGAGAACATCAAACAGCCAGGGGTGAGAGTAGGTTTTACAGCACAGTCGGTGTTTGCATCAGCAGTCACCTTCAGATGGGGTTTGCTCATTAACTAACAGAGCTGATGCTCCCATGGCAGCACATCTGTCCTGGCACCACATCTGCACGGCCTGGCAGCTCCTGCCAGAACAGCCTGCCAGCCCAAGGTCTCTTTGAGGGCTGACACCCAGGAGATCAAAGCCCTGCAGACATGAATTCAGCACCACAATGCTCCTGGTGCTGCTGTTCAGGGTGACCAGTCAGCAGGGCAGGCAGGAGGACACGGTGATGGCCACACACCAAGGCTGGGGCCAGAGCTGGGCTGAGCCAATTCCCACCAGGGATGGAGCAGGGAGATCCTAAAGGGACCAGGACCAGCTGGAAACTTCAGCACTATGTAGATACTCACTGCTGCAACTTGACTCTGGATGCTGCTCAGGTTTGTTTTTTTTTTACTGTCTTTCACATCACACATTAAATTCTTCAGGAAAATGAACACAAAAACCTTCTAAAAGCTCAATCCCCAATCAGCCCTTGCAAGGGCTCTGACGTTACAGGAGTGTATAACTTTAAAGCCACCAAAAAAAAAATCACCAACAAAAGGGATGAAGCAATAAAACCATAATTAAGCTCCAGCTGAGGGTAACCACAGCGAAGGACAGACTACAGATAATCATCTCTCCCAAATCCAGGAACATTGCCACAGGTTGTAACCTCAGGCCAACCTCATAAAAGTCTTTAAGACCAATTTTTTTCTCCCATGGAATATCACATGGAGGCAGTTTCAGGATGGGTGAAATCTATATAGTAAACAAACACATATAAAAAAGGAATTGGTGCAAAATAAAGTGATTGGCAGAAAACTTTCACAGAGTATCTGTAGTGTTTTCCTACTGCCTCTGAGGGCTTTTAGCACCTCCAGCAAATTTCCTGCACCTCCAGGGGAATTACAGTGCAATAAAACGTTGAAGCAGCACAGCTTTGAGTGGCTACACATTAAGTTCTTTACCAAACAGAAAAGCTCAGGGACTTCCAAATGACACCATTGCACCATGTCTCAGCAGCAGACCCCAAACCTGCTGCTTGCAGGATCCACAGCCCTCAGAAACCCAGACTGGTTTGGGGGAAAGCTCATCCAGTCCCACCCTGTGCCATGGGCACTTTCCACTGTCCCAGGTTGCCCCAAGCCCTGTCCAGCCTGGCCCTGGACACTGCCAGGGATGGGGCAGCCACAGCCACTCCGGGCACCCTCTGCTCTCCTCATTAGCCTGATGGGGTGAAGGGATTAACATCTCACAAGTAATCAGGGAAAACAAGGTCTGCTCTGGTCCTACTGAGTCAACAGATCTGGGATTCTGGGTCTTTTCTCCAGCCCAAGCAGCACATTTCAAGAACAGCACGAGGCAGGTGTGCAGGAGCACAGAACAAACTCCCCCTGACCTGGGATCTCTGGAGCCTCTTTTTTTTTTTTTCTTTTTTTTTTTTTTTTTTTTTTTGAGCACATTAATTTTGGGATCTGATCTCTCAGGATCACCAGACAAGCAACATCCAGCACAGAGGGACATTCTCTTTCATCCACACTCATAACTGAGTGACAGGATGGGTGTCCTGGGGCTCAGGGGGCGTACTGGACTAGCCAGGAGATCCCACTTTAGAGGGAACCACATTCATTTTTGCCCAGAGTTGGCTTTCAAAGCTGGGAAGCATCCCACACCAGGGGATAGAAACTCAGAGCACAATCTCCCCACGGTGTTTATTAGGTAATGATCTTCTTTTTTTCTTTATTAAAAATATATCCTAGTTCCAATCCCCCCGGGCAGCTGCTCCGCAGCCCCGCGGACTGGGAAGAGGGAGGGAAACCCTTTCTCCGATGTACCCAGAGCACCCTCTGCCGTCAGCGCTTCCCGGCAGCGATCCCGGTTGTCAGGGGAACCTCAGGGAGCAGGACCAGCTCTGGAAAACTCACCCTGCCTGGCAATAACATCGGCATCGATCACGGCACAGCCCAGCTCCCGCAGCACAGCCACCACCGTGCTCTTCCCCGACGCGATCCCACCCGAGAGTCCCACCAGGAACATCGTGCTCTGGGAGGGAAAGAGAAGAGCTGGAAAACATGCCAGGACAGGGCCATTTTGTTCATGCTGAGCACATCAAATATTTAGTCCCAAGCAGGCAACTTCATTCAAAGCTCATTTTCCTACTTTCTCAGGGCGTCACTGAGGCATCAGCAGGATTTTGGCACCCTCTGAGCTGGATATCCCTGTTCTACAGGCTGGAGGACAGTGTTGGATTAAACAAGGCTTCTCTGGACCCCCCTAACTCTGGATGTGACACTCGAGCCCTAAGTTCCTCCAGCTGGTTATCTGCAGCTTCAGCAACTTGTTCCCCTTTAGCATCTCCACTCATCAGACCAGAATCCCATCTACAGCACCCTGAGTCATGGAATCATGGAATTGTTTGGATTGGAAGGGATCTTAAAGCCCATCCAACTCCATCTCCTGGTATAGGCAGGGACACCTTCCACCATCCCAGGGTGCTCCAAGCCCTGTCCAGCCTGGCCTGGAACACTTTCAGGGATCCAGGGGCAGCTACAGCTTCGCTGGGAAACCTGGGCCAGAGCCTCCCTATCCTCACAGGGAGGAATTCCTTCCCAATATTCCATTGGGCAGTGGGAAGTCATTTCCCCTTGTCCTGTCACTGCAGGCCCTTGTTCAAAGCCCCTCTGGAGCCCCTTTAGGCTCTGCAAGGGGCTCTAAGGATCCTTCTCTCCTCCAGGTGAACACCCTCACCTCTCCCAGCCTGAATTCAGAGTAGAGGGGCTCCAGCCCTTGAAGCATCTCCGTGGCCTCCTCTGGACATGCTCAGAGAAATCAGGAAATTCCTGGCAGGTTTGTCGAGGGTGACCCAGGAGCAATGAAAGAGAATTCAGACAATATCTCAGCCAGGAGTGGGACACATGAGGCCTGAGAGGGAGAGCCCTGCTCAATCCCTGCAGCCACCTCTGACATCACTGGGACTCAGAACCCATAGGGCACTCACTGAATCCCATTTCCTCACCACTGGCAGCCCTAAGGACAGGGAAATCACAGCTCTGAGCAGCAAACTGGTGTCTGTGAGCTGCCAAACAGGGCTCTGAGCACAGATCCGTGCTTGCCCTTGGCCTCGAGGCTGGGAGGGCATTGGTAACACTGCTCCCACAGCTCCTGCACAGACATCTCCCTGCTCAACCCAGACCCTGCAATCCTCTAAATCCTGCTTGGGTGCTCTCAAAACCAAAAGACGCAGCCACACTGAGGCAGCTCTGGAGAGATGAGGGGAGGGGACTGCTGTGAGTAACTACATCCCAAAAATACAACAGCCTCAGCAGGCTGGCTACAGACTCCAGTGTCCCTCCTGCAGCCCCAGCCCAGAGCGTCCAGGCCTTTGTGCAGCCAAGGACAGCAGCTCTGACTTTGCTGTCATCCAGGGTGACACCATGGGTGAGGGGCTGAAACTCCCACAGCCCAGCCTGCGGCTGTTACATCTGAGAAGGAATTGGCTCCATCACCTTTGGCCAGGAGCCACAGGTGAGGCTGCAGGTGGTCACCCTCTGGCTTCCCCTTGCCCAGATCCTGCTCCCTCCTGGTAGCCCAACCACAGCAATCTCAGTCACCATCGCTCTGCCTAACCTGGCCCTGGTCTCCCCCCTCCCTCCAGACATCTTCAGCCCCCCGAAAATTCTGCACATAAAGGAACCAGGTACCTACTGCCCACACTGTCCCCAGCAAGTGACACCCAAGGACAGCAGGTCACGGGGCTGCAGCAGGGCTGAGGATGGGTGAAAACACAGCACTGCGACCCTTTGGCTAGAAAACAACAACAAAAAGACACTTTAGTCATAATTCAGTCCTACAAACAGGACCCAAACCCACAGTTTGGAGGGAAGCAGGGGCTGGGCAAGTCCTGTGGCAGCTGGAGGCAGCTCAGCAGAGGGAAGGAGCAGAGCTGGAGCAGAAGCAGCAGCCCCTGCCAGCAGCTCAGGCAGCAGCTCCACCAAGCACCAACCCAGCCTGCAGCAGCACCATGTGCTCCTTCCCTTTTCCAGACACCAGGACAACAGATGGGGATAGCTCCAGCAGCAACAAACGGGGATCCAAAAGGCCAAAATAATAATAGCAAACAGCAGTGACTGGGGAGGCTGATGTACATCCCAAGCAGGACCTGGACCCCACAGGGAGCCTCTCCAGTGTCAGAGGGACTTGGAGTGACTGAGGGGCTGTTTATTTATCCCAGCAAGTTAAAATCCTGCCCTCCCACCAGGATTTTATATTCCCACTGCTACAGCCTGTGAGGGGCAACACTGCACCAGGAGGATCCGGATCACAGCAGTGGAGGCTCCATGTGCCTGTTTTGTAAAAATACACTAAAAACTCTCCTGCCCTTGTAAACACAGGGCTTTAACTGCAGTAACCCCAGTGTTCTGGCCTCCAGCCTCAGCTGGGACTTGCTCCCAAAACCCTGCTATTTCTGTCCCTCCATCGCATGCCTCCACCCCAGGAATTACTGCAGGGGGAAAGCAGCCCTTGGAAGGGTTATCCTGGAAACCAGGCCCAGCTGGGGATTGGAACACTCATGCTGTCCAAGGCCTTGCACAGATCTCAGGCATCAATATTTAACAAGCTCAGGTTTGAACTGCACTCGAGCGGAGAGGCCAGCCCGCTCCTGCAGATGTTACCAGCAGGAGCCAGAACCAGTTTTCCCCCAAATACACCATTTTGGGGGAATATGTTTGGCCTGTTCCAACTAAACCAGACATGGGGAAAAACAGAGCACGAGCCACAGGGCTGGTCAGGCTGGAAAACTCGGTGAGCTGAGCAGTGAGGAATGGGGAGATGCACCCAGGGCACTAAGGAGATGTTTTTCAAAGAATTAAGTGCCCCAAAATTCCTGTGTCCCAACTCCTGCGGGTTTTGATCACAGCACAAGCTGTCAGCCTCAATCCATCCATCCGGCAAGCAAAGGGATTGGGGATAAAGCTGCACCGTGTCCCCAGCACCATCCTACACCTGACCCTCTTCTTGAGCCCATCCTCGTCTCTGGCTGGGGATGAGAGAGCTGGTATTTGGCTCGAGGAGGCTGCAGTTAAAGGGAAGAGTCATCAAATACATCGTTAATTGGCGGGGAAAGAGCCGCCGCCACAAACACCTTGACCCACCCCGCGGGGCGCCGGGGGCACCATGGCCCCCGCCCGCCGCCCTCACCACTCACCCTGCCCGGCCTCACACGCCCCGCAGTGTCCCGCGCGCCTATTGGCTGGCGGTGGAGGAGGGGGTTTCTCCCAGCCAATCGGAGCCGCCCTCATTAGACTCGACCCACCCCCCAAGCAGGAAGAGGGCGGAGACGCGAGCACTCCGGCCTCGCCGGGAAAACGGGCGAACGGGGCACGGAGCCGCGGCTCTCTGTCCGGCGGGGCATCCACGCGGCTGTCCGCTGTGAGGGAGCCCTCCCGCCACCGGCGCCCCGTCCCTGGACACCCCAGAGAGCGACGGGAATTGTAGTCCCGGCTCCGGCGCAGCCCGGCCCCCGCGTGCCCACGCAGACTACCACTCCCGGCATGCCTCGCGGCCCGCCGCCCAATCGCGACTCGCTTTGTTGCGGGGGTGCGGCACGCGCGGAGGCCCCGTTCAAGATGGCGGACGACAGTGAGACAGCAGTGAGGCGGCCACCGGCGAGGCCTCCGCGGCCGGCGGCGGAGGAGAACGACCACGAGCATTGCAGCGACTGCGAGAACGAGGCGGAGCATGGCTCCAACCGGGGGTGAGCGTCAGCCGGGACCGCGTGCCACGGCGGCGGCCGGGCCCATTGAGGCGAGGAGCGGCGGGGAAGTGAGCTGTGCCCCGCCCCTCGCGGGCACTGATTGGTCGCCGGGCAGCATCCCGGACAGCGATTGGTCAAGGCGCCGGTCAGTCTAGCGGGGGGCGGTGCCGCTGGCGCCCATTCACGCCCGCTGCGGGAGCGTGTCCGAAGCTCAGCAGGGTCGGGCGCGGCCGCGGCGTGGATGGGTGACGGCTGTGGGGCGGCCGGGCCGGGGCCGTGAGTGCCTTTCTCGGGCACAAATAAGCCAAATTCACAGCTCTTCGTGGCCTTGCGTTAGGGTGTGTCTCCGCACATTCCCTCTGCCCTCCCGCACAAGCCTCAGCCCATTCGTGGCATCCCCATCCCCGCGGTGACACCCAGGGTGGTGGCGTGGTTGGATGCGTGATCCTGTTTTCCGGAGCGTGTGGCATTCCCGTACCCTGGAATAATCCCGGGCTGCTGCACACTCATCCCGTCGTTATCCTAAACACAGCCCAAGGTTTTGCGATGCTCTGCCTACATTGTCTCGTGGTTGGAGGAGCTCAGCCTCCAGGGGTATGGAATGGTGGAATAACAACAACAAGGCAGGGAGCGAGCACAGGCAGCGAGACAGGTCCTTATCTCAATAGGGAAGAGCTGGAATACTTAAAGTAGCGCCCTCATTACTCACTGCCTTAATTAATACGGTGCAGAGCTGCCTTACCATGCTTGGGATTTGCAGGAGAGGCTTCGTCCTCATTCCTGCTGGGAACGGGAGCATCCATGTGTGGCTTTCCAGAGGTTTCCAGCTGTTTTTGTTCTTCCTGCACCTGAGCTCACCTGGTGCTGCTTCCCCAGCCCTGCAGAGCAGAGACTTGGAGAACCCTTGTCCCTCCATCAGCAGCTTTCCATAGGCAATCCTGCCTGCTCAGGAACCAAAGCGAATAAAAGGTCACACAAGAAATATCACACAGGCTTTTTTTATGACAGCACAGCTGCCCATTTATATTTTATTTGCCTCCTGGATGTGGCACCGTGTCTCAGTTTAATCGGTTTAGCCGTGCTTGGGGAGATTTTTATTTTCTTTCCCTCTGACATGATTAGGTTTGTGGAAGCCAGAGCCGAGCAGAGGAGACGTGGTGCTCAATCACCGCTGCTCCCCAGCCCAGCGGTTCCTCCTGCCCTTTGCCAGGAAAAGGTGTGTTCTGGAGCTCTCCTTGCTTCCTGGCATGGGCATCATTCTGGCCGCCTCGAGGAGCTAGAATACCACAAGCAGCCTGGGGAATATCCAGTAGGAAACAGTTTGGATAGCTTGGGAAATAACACCAAAAGTGTGGCTGGTGGACACACATAAGGAGCGTGAGGCAAGGAGGCTTTGGAGCTCTCTGACAAATCCAAAACCCACCAGGGAGAGACCAAGTGGTGGGAAGGAGGATGTTTTTCTTCCTGGATGCACAGTCATTAATTCTGTCGATTCCATACCATCCCATCACACTGGGGTGTGGGAGTGTTTCCGGTCACTCCAGTGACACTCTCCCCAAAAACAGGGCAGGGGAAGGGCTTTGAGCTGCCAGGGTTTGTAGAGCCACACTCGGAGCCCTGCTCGTGCCAGTTTGTGCTGGGAGTCACTGGATCTTGGCGCTGAGGTTTAAAACATAAAAGTATTCCTTAGTGAAAGCAGTACTTCCTTTCCTTTTAAGGACAGGAAGGAGGAATTGAGTTTCCTCAGCCTCAGTCCCGTGTCAGCACTGGGAAGTGGCTGCACTGCTCTCTGCTGTGGCTATCCAAGCTGATTTTCCAAAGAAAATAATCCCACTTTGTTATTTTTCATATTTCCCTTTGTGTGGAGAGAGCTCTTGCTGTGTCCCTGGTGGCTATGGAGGATTTATTCCCTGGTTCTGGAAGGCAGGAACATTGCATGGGCTCAGCCTGGTGGGATTTGTCACCTCAAAGGCAGCGAGAGCAGTGGTGACAGCAAGAGTTGGTGTGTCCCAGTCCCATGAAATGGTTCTATTGCTGTCAAAACTACCTGGGGATGCTGTTCCAGGCAGGAAGAGTTCAGGAGTGCCCTGTGGCACAGCTGAGTTGTCGCTGGATGGGGTGTGAGGGGGCAGAGGGGCTGTTCAGAGGGGCAGCTGTGGCTTTGGCAATCCCTGCCTGCACTTAGCCACAAGAAGAGGTTCCTGGGACAAGCACTGAGCTCCAGCACGTGGGATTCAGTTGTAGGTGTAGGGAGCATGCTGGTGGCACGCTGGGCTCTGGGAGCTGAGCTCTGCCATCTGGAGATCCTTCCTGCCACAGCCCCTAACGAGATTATAGAGATTACAGCCTAAGAACCATGCCTGATTAGCCCCTGGGATGGCAGAAGGATTTTCCAGCACCTAAATACGGAGCAGGGATCTACTCCTTCTCATCTGACACTTTCAGCCTCCCACCAGGCTGAGGGAGCCTCCCACAGCTGGAGTTGTTCCCCTTGTGCTTCCTCCCTCAGGTTTGGGAATACAGTGGGAACACCCTTGGATCCAGGGATAGATGAGTGGGTGCTGAGCACCAGTTTGTTACTGGATGAGTCTGGTGTTTTCCAGCCTCTAGAGGGGCTGAGCTGGTGGAGCACAGTCAGTCTGAGCAGGTCTCACCCTGAACAAGCCTGGCCACTGTCTTTAAATGCTTCCAAAAATCTGTTTTCAAGATTGCTCAGGTTACAGGGGTTGTTTTCTGGGCAGCAGTTGGTGCTAGAGTCTTTGCCTTCAACTCAAGGAGCCACCTGGTAACGGGAAAGGAGGGACTGGGGTGCTGAGTAATGGCCATGATGGTGGGGGTGCCTTTCCCAGGAGAAGGGAGTGTTTTCCTTAGCCAGAGAAGAGACCATGGTAATCCCACAGGGAACTGGGAGATGTTTTGCACAGTGCAGCCAAGGTGCCTTTGTCCAGCTACTTCATCTCTCAATGCACCTCAGAAAGCAAAGGGATAGGGGAGGAGAAAGGCCTTAAGTGCAGCTGGGAAGGCTGTGGGAGGTTGGATGTGAGCTGGGCTGGCAGCTCACCCTGCCTGGGGATGAAACTGCTCCAGCCCTCTTGGCTTCCTGGGTCAGGCCAGCTGCAGTAGCTGAGATTTTGGATGGTGGTGGCTTGTCCCAGGACACTGGTGGGGCATTGTCATTAATTTGGGGAGTATCTGATGTGTACAGCTACCCTGGAGAAAGAAGATATTTTTGCTTTCCTAGATTTAAAATAGAAAATTCCTGTAATTGTTGCTTCTCTGGTTGTAGTGAGTGGGATCTTCAGTTTTTCCAGCATTTTCCTGCATGCTGATGACTCCTCTGCCAAGTTGGTTTTCATCTCCTGGCTGGAGCAGGGCCCTTCCCCAGACCATGCCACCTGGAATACAAAACCTCATCCCACCTTCTGCCACCCTGATTTCTTCCAGGTCACAACAGCTTTGCTCATAAATCAGGGAGGAATTTTCTCAGCGCTTTCACCTGTGAGCCCAGCATGGCTGGGCTGAGCTCATTAGCACCAAGCTGGGAGTTGGCAGCTCTGATTTATGAAGCAGAGCGATGCCAGAAGAGTATGAGGGGAGCATTTTGTCTCTCACAACTGATACCTGCAGCATCCCAATGTGCAGGTGAGCTGGGGACATGTGTCCATCCCCTTTGGAAGGGGCAACTTCCAGTGTCAGCCTTTGGGGTGAGCTCAAGAATTCCTCTGGTGCTGTCAGTTTGTGGTGTTAAAATTGATAGGAAACAGTTTGGATGTGTTTATTGCAGCTCCAAGGTGGCTTTGCTCATCCCAGGACTTCAGTGTGGCCAGGATCTGCCTGTGCTCCTCCCCAGAGAGTTAAAAAAGCCATCACACATTTGTCACTAGAATCAATAGTGGTGTCAGCAGCGCTGTGCCAGGATTGCTGCTGCTGTCATGTCCAAGCAGCATCTCCTAGGTGGAGGCAAAACCCTTTCCTGGCAGTGGGAGGGAAGGTGAGATTCCCCCCAGGGATGGTTCAGCAGCTGCTGGTCCTCAGAGCTGTGGCTTTGCTCCTGTTCCTCTCCCTGCTCCTCTTCCTGCTCTTCTGGGGAAGGAGTGGGGGGAGGCTTTTTTTCACTGCCTTTTGTAGAGCAGCTCACCCTGAACCACACCAGGAATGTTTCCCATCTCCTGGTGTTCCACACAGGCTCTGCTGATAGATGGGAATCCTTTTCCCCAGCATGTACTGTCTGTAGAGTCTCTGTTGCTGTTCAGGTTTTATCCAGAGGAAAAGCTTCCCCAGGCCAGCAGCTCTGTGTCCTGCAGACCATCCTTGTCTGCTCCCCAGGGCAATGCAGCCCATCACATTGGCTTTCTATGCTACATCCACAGGCATCTCCCAGCTTCATCCCTCAAAAAACATTTCTCCATCAACTTTTCCCTAGTTTCATAACCTTGCTGCTCAGCCCAGGGATTGCATAGAGTGGTTGGGTTGGAAGGGACCTTGAAGATCATCCAGTTCCACCCCCTGCCTTGGGCAGGGATACCTTCCACTTGCATTTCTTAAAGCTTTATTCTCCTTCTTGGTCCTCCTTGTTCTGGCCTTGCTGAAATAAATAGTTGGATGCTGCTCCAATGTATTTTCCACCACGTTTCTTCTTCTTTTCCTGCTCCATGCTCTTCACCACTATCTTGTGTTTGGTAAAGACATTAAACTGCTCCAGGAGTGAGCAGTGCTTTTGTGGGGAGATTCCAGGCTGGTGCCTCTGGGCAGGTCAGATGTGTGGGGTTGTCTCTGCTGTGAGAGTTGTTTTGGGATGCTAGGGAGGGGACTCCTCTGTTGTAGAGTACAAATGCATTTGCTGTGTCCTGACCCCACTGGGCAGATCTGAGGGACAGGACAGAGCTGAGCCATGTCTGGCACCTGCTGTCCCCCAGCTTTGCAGGAGACCCCTCATGTGCTGGCAGAGCTCTCCTGGCCCTGTGTCCCTCCCTTTCCCCTCATCCCTCTGCTCAGACCTGCTCCAGCCTCTCCAGGATTGAGTTTCCCCCTGAGCCCTGGCTGTAGCCAGCTCCCAGCTCCCCCATAACATTGCCTGTCCTGTGTCAGGGCATCCCCTGCAGGATGACGAGGTCATCATCATGAGATCCCATCTGCCATGCCAGGAGCAGGCGCCTCTCCTGTGTTTTGGCATCAGGATGCTGCTGGAGCAAAGACCAGGCTCAGTGAGGGGTTTCACAGCAGCAGCTGTTCAGGGATGACTATGATCTGGATGTCCAGGGCTGCCCTGCATCTGTGGAAGGAGGAGCTGTGCCCTGGTGTAGGCACTTCCCACCCTGCACTCCCAGAGATTTGCTCCTCACTCTCAGTTTCCCAGCTCCAGCATAGCAATATAATAATTCTCCAATAAACAGCCTCATCTCCCTAGAGCATCACCTCTGCAGGTGAGATGACACTTGGCTCAGTGTCCTTGGCCAGACACCTCTCTGTGGTGCCTGAGCCTGATGTGGGGCCTTATCCCTGGGGCTGGACCAGTGTTTGCTGCTTCCACATCTATCCTTGGGCTTGGAGAAGAGGAAAAAGCCAAAGCTGGGCATCCCACCACTCCACAGGGTGGATTTGGGCACGGGTGGCAGAGTGGGGGATGTGACAGTGGGGATGTCACCTGCAGCACAGGGCACAGTCCCCAGCACCCAGCAAACCTGTGGGGTGGGAGGTGTTGGTCTCTTTTTGGGAGCTCACAGGAAGTTCTGTGCTGTGGGAGGGGCACTTGGCTGCACCCTCCATGCACGGAGTATTCCCCTTCCTGGAGACTTGGACTCAGCAGGGAGCCTGGGTTTTCTTCAGAGTGCCTCAGAAACCAAACAAATGTTCTCCCAAAAGAAAACCCCAGGGATCCAATGATGTTTCTTTTGTTCCCCAGGGGCCTGAGTCCAGCAAATGACAGTGGAGCCAAAAAGAAGAAAAAGAAACCCAAACGGAAGAAAGAGAAAGGAGGAGGAGGAGACCAGCCTGACCAGGCTCAGGACCAGCTAGTGAAGGTGACCAACCCCTTCCCGGAATCCTGACCCCCCCACAACAGCCAGCCCCAGCCCAAACCTCTCCAGTGTTACTTAGGCCAAGGAAAGAGTTCCCAGCCCTGCTTTTAGGCACTTGGTTGCTCTAAAAACTTCAGATTTCGAGTGATTTCCCAGCCTGGCTCCATGTGGGGGAATTCCTGTTGGTGCAGAAGGTGTTTGCAGAGCACTCTGGGGATAATGCAGTCCTTGGCTGCATATCCCAGCCAGTTCCAGGGTCAGACTGGCGCCTCCAAGTTGTTCTTTCCAGACACCAGGTGCCTGTCTCAGGCAGGAGCTGCCACCTGCCAGCTCCGAGTCCTGCCCGCAGCAGCATGGGGGTGACATCTGGTGGTGTTGATTTTTTGCTTGATGATCACAAGAACAGCAGCTGGGGAGAGCAGGGTCTATCTTATCCCTCTGGGCTTTGCCTGATCATCTCCAGCAGCCAGTTATTTGGGAAGCAGCTTGGGACACACAGGGTTTGACCCTCCTGGCCCTCTTGTCCCCTCTGGTCCTGTGGCAGAGGACACACATCAGCAGAGGCTGTTTTCTGTCTGATGCCCAGTTCCCATCCAAATATTTTGAATATTCTGCCTATCTGATTGTGCAGAGCTTTAAACTGGGGCTTTGCTTTTTTCAAACTAAATTCCTCAGGGATCAGAGAGGAGCTGGGGTTGGGAATTCAGTGCAGAGCCATCCACCCTGAGGAAGAGGAGGATAAAACTGTCTTTCATCTTGACTCAACCTCTCTGCCTTGTCCCAGTCCTGGTGTCCAGGGACTCCTCTGGAAGCTGCAGTTTGTGGATACAGATCCAGCTTAGAGGGAGGAGGCTGAACAGTGAGAGAGAAAAGCCACTGAAGGAATCCTGAGTGCTGGGGGTGGGTTGGTCCATCTGTCTCTGCAGTATGTCAGGTGGGGAGGTTTGCTCCTGGGGCTCACAGCACACACTTAGCTGAGGCTGGTGAAAGGGTTCATCCATCCTGTCAAGGACTGAGGGTGGAAAGGGAGGTTCCTGCCTGCTCTGCCTGTCCTGGCAGCACCCCACAACAGGATCAGCTCCAGATTCCCCTGATGAGGAGCCCACATACAGACCTGGTGGTTCAGCTTACTCATTTTGTCTTTCCACCCTCCTTTTCTGCCCTCAGGTGAACTCTTTACCTGCTGAGAGGATCCAGGAGATTCAAAAAGCCATCGAGCTCTTCTCTGTAGGTCAGGGCCCTGCCAAAACCATGGAGGAAGCCAGCAAGAGGAGCTACCAGTTCTGGGACACACAGCCAGTGCCCAAGCTAGGTATGTGCGGCCCCTCCATGTCCTGTGGGCCCTGGGGGAGGCCTTGTGGTCCCCTGGCTGCTCCAGGAAGCCCTCAGAGAAGCCTGGAGATGCTGATCTGTGGCCACCAAGTGAGTCCCTGCCTGGCCTGGGCTTCAGAGGCACCAAAACCACTTCTCCACCATTCAGCAACATGGGCTAGGTGGATGGGGAGGGTCTGAAGAACTGTGCAGGCACTTCAGGGGGTACAGAGGGACAAGGAACCACTCCAGACATCTGACCTGATGCCTCCTGCATTATCCCTTATATCCCCTAATCCCAGTCCTTAGCCCTGGAGTTGGGTTTCCCCCACGCTCTGTACCCAGGTTTTGTGTGTGGTGTGTCCATCCTATGGACTCAGAGCTGTCCAGCTCTCCCCTTCCTGGAGGCTGAAGCTTCCCAGACAGGGATCCTTGGAGGGGAGGGTAACTCTGGCTGGGTTGGGGCTGGATGGTGCTGGGAGCAGCTCTGGGAAGCAGGTCCAGTGCTGAAATGCCACATCCCTGCTGGGCTCACATCCCTCTCTGGCACAGGCAGGAGCTGCAGCTGGTTTAGGAGAGGGGAAACACAAACATCAAAGCATCTCCACCCCAAGCTGCCATGAGCATCTAAGGATGGGGAGCCCCATCTCTTGGTCCCCTCTTCCCCCTGTGAACATCCCAGTGGTGCTTCCCAGCTCTGGTCCTTGCTCCAGCCCTTCCTCTTGCTCCTGACAGCCTGTGGCAGTGATCTGCCACTGACACCATGGCAGGAGCTCTCAGAGCAGATGTGCCAGGAGAGCTGCCTGGCTGGAAGGGACTCATTCCCAGGCTGACTGGGGTGCCTGGCATAACTTTACTTTAGTCCCTCCTCATCTGCATCCCCCCGAGCTCAGGGGAACTAGAGAGTGAGTCCAAGCCCACAGTTTCTACATTTGTCCAAAGCTTGTCATAGCTTCAAATTTGCTGCTCTTCAGTATTTCCCTTCATGGGTTTGTGTCCCTTTTGCTGCAGATGCAGTGTTTGATTCCCATTCTCTGTTGTCCACATCACTCTGAGGCCTTTTTGGCTCTCAAAAACTTTTCTGGGAGCAACAATCTCAGTTTTAAGTTGGGAAAAAGTGAGATGATATGTGGTCATATGAGACAGCAGAACCTGGTCTTGCATTTGCCCTTTTTCCCAAGACTCTGGACACGGGGAAACATCATTTCTGCTTGGGAAAACCCTGAGGAAAGGGTGGAAGGTGTCTCCTGGGGAGTGGGAGGCACAGAGCAGCTCATTCCTCCCAACACCACGGTGGTGTCTGTGCCTGGCTGCCGGCCACTCACGGTGTCCCAGCACTCCTCGTGGTCCTGGTGTGCTCTGGCACACGGCATTACAGACATGGAGCTATTTAGGGCTGGATAGCAGAAGTGCTGTGGGATTTTTGGGGCCAGATCTCTTAACAATTCAGCACCTGCTCAAAACAGAGAGGGCAGCCAGGGGTGAGCGATTCTGGAAGCTGCCTGGGGTGGGTGTGATGGGGGAAGTTTTTGCTCCGTGTTTTCATTACCTCCCCATTGCTTGGAAACCTTTTCAATGCCTTTTTAAGTGAATTCCTAATTAGCATGACTTGCCTTTCTTGGCAGCACTGAAGTGATGCTGCTGGACTGACATCCCTGAGAAAGCTGGAGCTCGAGCCGACATCTCCTGGCTGAATCAGGGGCTTTAGGACTCGGTGGTTTTACAACAAACGTTGTGTTGTTCACTGCAGCTCTTCTTCAGGCACAGTGGGCAGGAAACCCTGACACTTGCCAAGTGGCAGTGGCCAGAGCTGGCAGATCACCGTCCCACAGAGGGGCTCACGGGAAAGTGCTGGCCCAGGCTGGGATTGTGGGGTTGGAGAAGGGTCAGGCATCACGTGTGGAGCTGGAGGATGTAGCTGTGGCTGTGCTGGGTCACCTGATGGGCTTCACTGTTGCCCTGGAAGGAATTTTGATTCCCTGCCCATTGTCACATCCCACACTGGGTGGGTGAAGTGACAATCCCTGTCTGCCACTGTGGGGCTGGGAGACATGAGGCACACTGGACACCAGACTGAGGTGTTGTGGAGGCTTGGCCTCACACACTGGAGAAGTTCATGGCTCCCTGCTCTGTCTTACAGGAGAAGTGGTGAACACCCACGGTCCGGTGGAGCCGGACAAGGACAATATCCGCCAGGAGCCGTACACCCTGCCCCAGGGCTTCACCTGGGATGCCCTGGACCTGGGGGATAGAGGTGTGGTGAGTACAGGCAGCTCAGCACACGTGGGTTGGAGTGTCGTGGTTGGCAGTTCAATGCTTGCACTGTTGGAGGAGGTTTTAGGGATGGAAACGTGTCCTTCACCACAGCAGGTGATGCTCTGGCTCTGTCACACCATCTCCTTAGGCTTGGATGGCTCTGACTCCCTCCAGTGCAGCTCCCTTTTACCCATCCCAGATTGGGCATCTTGGCCTAGCTTTTCTAGGGGATGTAAGGATGCCTGATGCCCAGAGTTCTCCTGTAGCCCCTTTAGAGCGTGAGGCACCCCCTGGGAGGTGACAGGGTTTACCTGTGTCCTGCTGCTCCCCCTGCTCTGTGTGCCACTGCTCCAGGACCCAGCAGCAGGGGCATGGCTGTACATGGTGCCTCAGTGCTGTGGCCACACATGAGGTGGTCAGAGTCCTGTCTGGGGGCATTTGATGGCTGAGTAACCTCCTTAACCTCCGTGCTCTGTGCTGCTGCAGCTGAAGGAGCTCTACACTCTGCTCAACGAGAACTACGTGGAGGATGATGACAACATGTTCCGCTTCGATTACTCGCCCGAGTTCCTGCTGTGGTGAGTGGCACCAGGAGTGCAGAGCAGGAGGTGTGGGATGTGTGACAAGCCTGATCCTGGTGACAGGGCTGCAGCTGCCTTTGCTTATCCTGTCTCCCTTCTTCCTGAAATGTCCCTTCCCCATCTGTCACTGTGTACAGTGTCCCAGGGACATGGTGAGAGGGGACACCCAGCCCTGCCTGCCTCTGGCTCCTTCGAGATACAGGAGCTTAAATTGGACTTTTTTCCTCTTTGGTTTGATCCCTCAAGTGAATTTGTGAAAATCCCAGTAGCTGAGGAATTCCTCAGTGCCCTGGAGCTGTGGGATGAAGGCAGCTGCCAGCAATTACCCTTGGAGTCCTGTTGCAGCAGAGCTGCTGTTTCCTCAGGGTGTTCCTGAATCAAGGAACAAATTTCCTCCTGTGTCCCTAGTGAGGACTGGCCATGGAGTGCAGGAATTGGCCTGGATCCCACCAGTCCTTGTCACATCACTGTCACTCTCTCATCCTCTTGCCAGCGAGCAGGACTCGGGGTGTCCCAGGGCAGGGTGGGGGGCAGGGGCAGGTACCAGGGACCTTGGGTGGGAGGTGACAGCTGAGGTGTGTCCCCACCCCAGGGCACTGCGTCCTCCAGGCTGGCTGCCCCAGTGGCACTGTGGGGTCCGAGTGGTCTCCAGCAAGAAGCTGGTGGGATTTATCAGCGCAATTCCAGCCACCATCCACATCTATGATACGTGAGTGCTGCTGCATTTCTCATCCTGCCCCTTGCTGACACCTGGGCCTTTGTGGGAGTGCTGAGGGGGTCTGGCTGCATTGTCCTCCCAGCCCACAGCCAGACCTGCACCCTTCAGCTTTGGAGATGTTTTGCTGCTTGGAGGAGAAGATGGGGGATATTTAAGGGTTGGCAGGGAGGTTCTGGGCAGGGACATCTTGTAGTTAACCACTGTGAAGGCTGTTTTCCTCAGTGAGGTAGATTAACTTACAGCTCTGCCTTACAAAAATCATCCAGGGCTAGGTGGAGACATAGAATCACAGAATGCCCCGAGCTGGAAGGGATCTCCAAGGATCATCCAGTCCAGGTCCTAGCCCTGCACAGCCCAGCAATCCACCCTGTGCCTGTAACATTATCCAAACTTCCCTGCAGCTCTGGCAGCCTTGGGGCTGTGACCATTCCCTGGGCAGGAGATTCCCTGTGCCCAGCCACCCTCTGGGGCAAGAACCTTTCCCTTATATGCAACCTGACACAGAGTCAGACCATTTTCCATAGGAATCCCTGGGTAACAGCTTAAGGGAGGGTTCTCCAGACCCAGCCCCTGCCCCTTCCCTGAGGTGTTGACTCCTCATTCCCTTGAAGTGGCTTGGAGGTAGATTGCCCAGGGCGTTGGTCTGATCCTCCCAGGTCAGGACAGTCAAACCTCATGCTCTGCATTGTTTTTTCCCCAAGAGAGAAGAGGATGGTGGAGATAAACTTCCTGTGTGTCCACAAAAAGCTGCGTTCCAAACGGGTGGCTCCGGTTCTGATCCGTGAGATCACGCGGAGGGTGCATCTCGAGGGGATCTTCCAGGCTGTTTACACTGCGGGAGTGGTGCTGCCAAAGCCTGTGGGGACTTGCAGGTGAGTGGCTGTGGCTCACCCAAGGTTTCTGTCTGCAGACCTTCCCTTCCTGAAGGGCCTTCTGTGGCCAGTAGTGTGTGTGGGATTCCCTGGGACAGGAGAGAGTGATCCCAGCCCAGGTTTCTCCTCCCGCGCTGTCCTTCCAGGATTAAGTGCAGTGGCTTTGCTAAAGCTGTTCCTGTAACACAGGAGAGGAGGCTTTGGCAGCACGAGCACTTCAGAACCGCGTTTCTCTCTGTGGGGAGCTGCTGGCCTGATGTTCTCACTTGCCCTCGCTGCAGCCACGGGAACCTCGAGCCCCTGCAGCCTCCCCACTGCCCCAGAACGAGTCTCCCACTGCCAGTGTGTTTCTGCAGGTATTGGCACCGCTCCCTGAATCCTCGGAAACTCATCGAGGTCAAATTTTCCCACCTGAGCAGGAACATGACTATGCAACGTACCACGAAGCTTTACCGGCTGCCCGAGGTGGGTGCCAGCCGGGAGCAGAGCTCAGGAGTTGCTCCTCACTGGGCAAGGGGAGAGGCACAAACACCCTGGTCGAGGTCAAGTCCTCTGCCTGGAGACCCAGGGTTTGATCTGTGTAGTAAATGACTCTGTCAAACAATTGTGCTTTATTTAATCTTTATGTATTTTTGCCTGGGTACCTGCATTTTAAGGGCAAGTTCTTGCAGTTAAGAGGACCCTGTGAGTTTTGTTTGCTGGTGAGTCATAGCCTGTTGTCCTGGAAAAATGAGCAGGCAGATGTGACAGCCTTCATCTGTCCAAACACAGCCTCAGTGTGACCTTGGATCGGGTTAGTCCCTCATTCTTCAGTCACACTGATCAGTTCTGGCACTGCAGTTGTCCTGCTGGGGAGGTTCCCCAGCTGGAGATGGAAGAGAAGGAAACAAATAGCATTAAAATTGCCACCACCTTCCCTGACCTTGCTGGCTCACTTCTGTCAGCCAGAGCTGCCCCTTTGGGGTGGAAAGTACTGCTTTCACGCTGGGCAGCTCCCAGCTCCTGCCTCCCACAGCCAGCAGTTGCTGGGCTGGAGCTACTGGTTTTTGCACAGAAACTTAGCCCCAGAGCAGATCAGGGCTTGCTGAACCATTCCAACCCTAGATTAGTAATTGAGGCCAACTGGGAATAACATCTTGTCGAGCCTGGGACACATCTCCCAGCCCATGCCTGCTGTGAGTGGGAGCAGGCACCTGGAGGGATGCAGAGTTCGTGTCGTTGGTAGGAGACCACTTCCAGTGGGACCTGGCCTGGCACTTGGGGATTTGGGACATGCTGTGCTCTCTGTGATCTTTGCCATCGGTGTCACGGCCGAACACATCCATCCTTGGCTGGGCACACAGGGCTGGGGGGCTGAAAATGGGCTGATGTAAGCAGAGAGTGTCTGTCCTGCTCCTTGGAGAGCCCTTGGGTGATGAAAAGCACTGTGCAAGCAGTGAAACAACTTGTCCCACTTTCTGCAGACTCCCAAGACTCCCGGCTTGCGGCCCATGGAGCACAAGGACATCTCTGCTGTGCACAAGCTCCTGACCGAGTACCTGAAGCAGTTCCACCTGACACCCGTGATGAGCCGAGAGGAGGTGGAGCACTGGTTCGTACCTCAGGAGAACATCATCGACACCTTCGTGGTAGAGGTGAGGGGCAGGAGCAGGATGGGAGAGGTGTTTGCCTGGGCTTTTGCCTCTCCTGGAGCTGTGGGAGCAATCAGGGAGGAGCTCTGTGCCCCTCTGGGATGGGACTTTGGCGGAGGATGGTGCCTCCATCCTGGGCCCTGGGTCTCCCTGCAGCCATCACTCCAACTGGGAGAGCCCCTCTAAGGCTCTGGCCAGGTTTATCCTAGCCTGACATGTTGTGATGTCACTTCTGCCTTCCAGAGTGCCCCAGGAGAGGTGACAGACTTCCTGAGCTTTTACACGCTGCCCTCCACCATCATGAACCACCCGACTCACAAGAGCCTGAAAGCTGCTTATTCCTTCTACAACGTTCACACCAAGACGCCTCTCATCGACCTCATGAGTGACGCGCTCATCCTCGCCAAGTCGGTGAGGAGGCAGGGCTGGGCTGGCACCTCACAGGAGCTCACCAGGAAACTCACAGGGCAGCTCTCTGCAGCATGGCCACCCTTGGGTTTGTGGCAAGGGCTCCTTCCCAGGACTAGAGAAATCCAAATCCGAAAGGATCTGCCACCCAGGAGAGGGGTGCAGGGGTACCTTGAACCTTCCAGCCTGTGGTGAGCTGAGCTCGGGGTGTTACTCATGTCCTACAGCAAACAGTCCTGTAGTAATTGGATTGAGGGTGTGGACACCAAGGCTGAGCTCTTCCCTTTTCCTGGGATTCAAAGCCAGGCAGGAGAGGGGGCCAGGCTGCTCACAGGTGGGAGGAACTCCCCAGCACAACAGCAGGAACTGATGGCTTCATGTCTCCCTGTGCAGAAAGGATTTGACGTCTTCAATGCACTGGATCTCATGGAAAACAAAACCTTCCTGGAGAAGCTGAAGTTTGGGATCGGGGATGGGAACCTGCAGTATTACCTGTACAATTGGAAGTGTCCCAGCATGGCACCAGAGAAGGTCAGTGCTGTGAGAAGGGGTCTCATCCCCACAGCCCTGGGGACGTGGGTTTGCTGTCACCCAGAGCTCAGCATTCCAGCCCAGCCTGTGTCCTTGCAGTGTCACCCACAGTGGTGTGTGAATCCATGTGCCACCTCCCGTGCCCGCACAGAGCGTGTCCCTGGGGAGAATCCTTCCACACTCGTCTTCCAAAGCTAATTTTATTCCTGGAATAGTGCAGGTTCATTCCTTCCCCTCACACCAGCCTCTTCCCTGTGAGGAAGGAGGCCAAGCACAGAGGAGACAGCAGAGGGCTGCAGGGTGACAGATGTGACACCGAGGGTTGTGACAGTTGCCTGTGATCCCGCACAGGACCCGGGTGTCACTGCACAGCCCTGGGTGTCAGCGTGTCCTGGTGGGGTGGGAGGAACAGCCACCCCTCTGCAGAGAACAGACAGGTTGAAGCAGGACCTGTGACAGAGGAGCTCTGCCACCACATGCAGGGATCCACGAGACCCCAGGATGTCATTTGTCCCCAGGGCCAGCAGCCTGTTCCCAGTGACCTGCTCCCAGAGCTGTGCTGCAGCCCCATCTGCCTGCCCTGGGCCATCCTGAGGCAGCACCTGGTTGCTGCTGTCCCTCCACACCAGAGATGTGAGTCAGCATCTCTTCAGCCCACAGACACCTTGCAGAGGATGGTGCTTGAGAACCAGGATCTGCCCAGCTACATCACAGCTAATTAATGCCTTAACAGCTAATTAACGCCTTAATGGCAGTCACAGGGCTTTGGTTCCCTGGTGTGAAGCCACGTCTGTCTCTGTGCCCTAAACCAGCCTCACTTGCCTGCTGAGCCTCCTAGGAAGCCCCAGGAGGTGTCAGCAATCCCTTCCTTTGCTGGGAAAGCTGCGGGGAGAGCCTGATGCTGGGAATGTTTCCTGTAGTGGGGCTCTGGGTCAGAGTGCATGACTGGCCACCAGCACGTCCTGGAGAGTCCCCAGCAGTGCCAGCTGCCTGCAGAGGGACATGTCCAGGCACCAGGCCCTTGGGAAGCAGCTTCTCCCAAGTCACAGAATCATGGAATGCATTGGAAGGGACCTTAAAAGGTCCCTTGTTCCACCCCTGTCACAGGCACGGACACCTTCCATTATCCCAGGTTGCTCCAAGCCCTGTCTGACCTGGCCTTGGATGCTTTGAGGGATGGGGCAGCCCCAGCTGCTCTGGGCAGCCTGAGCCAGGGCCTCCCCACCCTCACAGGGAGGAATTTCTTCCCAGTATCCCATCTAACCCTGCCCTCTGGCAGTGGGAAGCCACTGCCCCTCATCCTGTCACTCCAGGCCCTTATCCAGAGTCCCTCTTGGAGTCACTATCGGCACTGGAAGGAGCTCTAAGGCCTCCCTGCAGCCTTATCCAGGCTAAACAGCCCCAGCTCATAGGAAGGGTGTTCCATCCTTCTACTCATCAGGAGCTGAGAAACATCCTTGGCTCATGAATCAAGGCTGTCTCATAACCTGACGGGGCTTGTCACACCCCAAACATTGGTCACCTCCCCAGATGAGAGCTAGGCAGGACCCGTGTGCCCATTCAGCCACAAACCCAGCTCTCAAATATCAAATATTTGCTGCTCTCAAATATCCCAAAACCAGTGGGGAAACCCACACAGACAACACCGAGCCCTCCCAGCTGCGTCCACACAGAGCTGGGAACGGAGCAGAGGACACATCCTGACCCCTGTTTCCATTGCTCCTAGGTTGGATTGGTGCTGCAGTAAGGGAGCCCTTGCCAGGAGAGCGTGGAGGAGCTGGGCCTGCAGAGGTGCTGCCCTCATCCTTTCTGCCAAAGCCAGACCCACGGTGGGAGAGGGGGACCGGAGCCACCGCCCCTGCTGCTGTCAGCCATCTCCTTGTTTGATTTAACTGCATCCTCCTAAAGACATGATCAAGGGAATGTAACTGCTGAAACTAGATCATGATTGGCATATAATGGATTTAACGGGTGAATAATAAAAGTATATATTATATATATTTTAAATCTTTCTTGTTCCCAACTGCCATGAGTTGCATTCGGCTGCTGAAGGTCATCACTGGGCTGCTGGACTGGGACTTTTCTCCATGAGGACAGCTGAGGTTGATGCTGTGGCAGTGGCATGCTGGAGCACCGGGACGTGGTGGCCAAACCCTCCTGCCTGCCCCGAGGGTGCTTCAGGCTCTCCCCTGCTCGGCTCTTTGCCCCCCCTGTTTGCTCCTGACTCCATTAAACAGGGTCCCTCCCCGTGGGCTCAGGAGCACGTCGAGATTCCTTTCAAAGGGCTATTTGTGCAAGCGATGCCTTGTCCCATCTCCTGCCCAGCCACGGAGACTCCAACCCTTCCTGCTCGACGCTGAACTGAGGGGCAGCAGTGCCCGAACATCAGCGGGGATCCAGCTCCGCAGCGCGTCCGGCTCACCCCGCTCTGCTCGGACTCCTGGGGCTCCTTCCCCTCAGCCTCCCCATGGAGCAGCAGGCACCAGGGAATGCTCCACTGCTTCTGCTGCACCTCCGGCCTCTGCTCAGCCGCTTTTCTCTGGAAGCATGGAAATACGGATACACGCCATCGGCATCACCCTGGGGCCTCAGCCTCCCCAGCACCAGCTCCCGGTGTCACCTCGTGCTGTGGGATCCGCTGAGAGAAAGGAAATGTTTTCATGGAAAACCTTCATCCCATCGAGATCTTTTGGGATAGGAGTGCCCGGACAGCCTCCTGCCATGTCATGAACCTTGTCCGCCCAGAGCTCCGAGATGCTCCTGCCTGCCCAGCCAAAGGTTTCCAAAGCTGCACACCAAGGCCAAGACCCCGTCTATGCACTCTCACACCTCCCTGTCCCTGCGTGTCCCCGTCACACCCCGTGGCACCACGGACCCTGAGAGCCTGTGCCCACCCCAGCCTGGACCTGTGGGGCCTCGGTGGGGACCAGGAACCCATCACATCCCCCCTGGCAGTGTCATCACATCCCCCCTGTTTGGGGTCCTGTGTCACCTATGCAAGTACCTCTGTGTCCCCTCCTGTGTCCCTGCTGTCCTGGGCTAGGGGAGGCTGGGTGTGGGTGGGGGGCACCCCATGGGACCCTCCCCCTGTTCCCATGGCAGGTTTGAGGGCTGCTCCAGTGAACCCCCCAGCTTCCATGGGTGCAGCACCCTTGGGTGCTCGGCAGCTCCCCAGGGCACCGCCGATTTGGGGATGGGCTCAGCCCTGATCCACCCACAATGGGCTCCAGGGGGTGACAGGGACACTGGGACAGGCTCTGTTAAAATAAAATCTTTATTTGACTGGCTTGATCCCGGGGTGTAAATCTGTGACTGTCACTGGTGCCAGAGCAGAGCTTGGGAATGCGTCCCCACCCGGGCACAGTGGAGTGTGTGGTGGCAGGGTCCCCTCAGGGACTGCAGGGTGATGGCACCGTCCCTGCACCCCAGGAGAGGGGCTGAGATCAGGTGTGCCAGGAGTGGTGAGATTTGGTGTCACCCCTGTGTGGCTGTGCTGGGCTGTCCTTGGCCCAATCAACCCATCCTGGTTGTCACAGCATCTGTCCCCTCAGGGAGGGGAGGAGCAGGGCCCCGGCAGATTGGGTGGCACTGGGGAGCAGGGAGGGGATCCCCCACCCCTTTGGGTCCTCCCAGCCCTGCTGTCACCACAGGCAGGTGAGCAGTGTCCTCGGACTGTCCCCACGCAGGGTGCCCACCCATGGAGGAGCCTGTTGTCCCCCACACGGAGACACAATGTCCCTCCCATGGGCAGCTGGGGACACAAGGATGTCCCTCCTGCGGACACCTCACAGGCTCTTGCACCGAACGTGCACGAAGAGCGTGGCGGGGGACAGGGATGCCCCGTCCTTGGAGAGCAGGTGGATGTGGCGGTACCCTGGGGACAGAGGGGGCTCAGCGAGTGCCAGGGGGCTGTCCCCGTCCCCAGAGGGCAGCGGGGTGGCACCTGCACCCACCTTGGCGCATGCTGGGCAGGGGCAGCGTGAACTGCCCCACGAAGTCATTACAGGAGGTGCTGTCATAGTCCTCCACCACGAAGCGCACCAGGGCCAGCTCGGGCACCCGCACCTGGAACCGCAGCGTCTCCTCCCAGCGCGGGTTGAAACCTGCGGCACCGGCGTGGGGGTGGGTGGGGCCACCGGGGCCACCGGGGCCACCCAGGGACCAGCAGGGACCAGCAGGACCCCCCCGTGCACTGCCCCGGCTGAGCTGCCGTCCTGCACTGGGGGATGTGGGGACTGGGGCAGGCTGGGGGAGTGGGGTGATGCTGGGGCCACAGTGGGGTGTACTGGGGAAAAGGGGGCCATGCTGGTTCTGGACTGGGCTATACTGGGAGAATGAGGGTTGTACAGTGACTGTGGAGGAGTGTGCTGGAGGGGTGGGATCATAGTGGGATTCTGATGGGATATACTGGAGGAATGGAGGTTATGGAGCTGGGCTGGACCATACTGGGAGAATGGGGGTCACACTGGGGCCACAGTGGGGTATACTGGGGGAATGGGGGTCACACTGGGGCTGTGGATACTGGGGAGAATGGGAATCACACTGGGCTTGGGCTGGGTGTACTGGAGGCTGTAAAGGAGCAGCACTGGGAAGAACTGGGACACAATGGACCCTGCCACTGGTGGGGATCTGGCTGTGCTGGGGAAGGGACATCGTGGTGCTCAGAGGGGACTGGGATGTCCTGGGCACTGGTTCTACCGGCAGTGAGTGCTGGGTGTGGGTACCCCATGCACTGTCCCTCAGGGGGATCACCCTGGCATCAAGGAGTCCCTGGATCAGGGTCCCTGGGGTGTCCCTGGCACCAGGAGTCCTGGGGGACCCCAGGGTCAGGTGTCCTGGCACTCCTGGACATCAGGGGGCCCTGAGGTGTCCCTGGTGTCCTGGAGCACCCCCGGAGATCAGGTTCCCTGGGGTGTCTGCAGGGATCAGGGTGCTCCAGGGGACCCTGGGGACCAAGTTGTCCTTGGGCATTCCTGGGAATCAGGGAGTCATAGGGTTGTGAGAAGCAATAGGAATTGGTTGTCCCTAAAGGTCAGGGTGCCCTGGAGTGTCCCCATGGGTCCAGGTGCCCAGGGGTGTCCCTGGGGCTGCCCAGGTGCCAGCACTCACCGTTGTTGAGCTTGTGGTGGGTCTGTTGCTTGGCGCAGTCGGCCGGGATCCCGTGGATCTCCACACGCACAAAGGGATCCACGATGGAGCTGCCCTTGTCCCTGTTCAGCTTGGGCAGCTGCTGTGCTGTGATCACCTGTGGCACAGGGAGCTGGGGACCAGGGGACAGGCACCACGAGGGGCCTGGGGGGATGGGGGTGTGGGGGAAGGACTCGTGCCCCCAGGAGAAGGGACATGGGTGGCACTTGGCTGGGCTTGGGGACACGGTGAAAAGAAGGGAGGTGGCTGATGCCACCCAGTGGTTGACACAGCTGGATTTGGGGACAGGGTTGGTGTCACCCAGGAGAAATGTCATGGGTGGCATAGCCAGGAGTGGGGATGGGGTGAGGAGGAGGGAGGTGGTTGGTAGCACCCAGGAGAAGGAACATGAGTGGCATGTGGCTGGGTCCCCAGGAGAAGGGATGTGGGTGGCACCTGGCCGGGACTGGGGACAGGTTGGGGAGGAGGGAGGTGGACAATGCCGTCTCAGAGAAGGGACATGGCTGACACCAGCTGGATTTGGGGACAGATTTGGTGTCACCCAGGAGCAGAGACATGGGTGGTACCCAAACAGATGTGAGGGGAGGGTCAGTGTCCCCAGCAAAAGAGAAGTTGGTGACACCCAGGAGAAGGTGTGTGAGTGGCACCAGGCTGGACATGGGGTTGGCATCACCCTGAGGAGACATGGGTGGCACCTTGCTGGACACGAGGTTGGTGTCACCCAGAAGAGGTTGGGTGGCACCTGGTTGGGAGCTGGGTTGGTGTCACCTGGGAGAAGATGCAGGTGGCACCCGGCCAGGCATTGAAATGTCATGGGTGTGACCGAGCAGGGATGTGGGTGGCACCCACCCGGGCCTGGGGACAGGCTCAGGGGGTGTCCTCACCCTGATGTGCAGCGCCAGGCGCCGGGACCCCTCCCCGGGGGGGCAGCGCAGGCAGAGGGGCTTCAGGACGTAACCACAGCGCCCGTTGGGCAGGAAGCGCCCGGCGTTCAGGTCCATCTCGTACCCCGGCGTCTGGAAGTTGAGGGCCACTGTGGGGACAGTGGATGGGGTGTCAGGGTGGGTGACAGCTCCAGGGGTGGGTTCTGGGTCAGGGGAGGGCCTGGGGGGTCTCACCCAGCTGGCAGCCAGCGTTCCACATCTCCTGGGGGTTGTAGTTGGCAGAGTTCATCTTGAGCCCCAGCGGGTACACGCGGCTGAGCTGGCGCGCATTGTACCGGACCAGCGCCGGGCCTGGGTGGGGGACACGGCTCAGAGGGGCCACAGCACCCTCAAGTTCTGCTGGGGGGCCCCAACAAATGGTGATGGGCCCAGGGACACAGACACAGCCTGCCCAGCTGAATGGGCCTGAGCCTTAAATGTGACTCAGGCCCTGAAACCAGACCCCAGGGTTCTGACCCCAACCCTGGACCTTGATTTTGGACCCCTGACCCCAAACTTCTGACCCTGGATCCTGATCTTGACCCCACACTTTGACTTTAGGCCCCTGACCCTGGACCTTGACCATGGAGCCCAGACCTTGACCCTGATCCCTGGACCTCACACTCCAAACCAAAACCCCCGAGCCCATGCCCTGACCCAGATCCTAATCCTGGACTCCAGACACTGACCCTGGACCCCAGACCCTGAACACTGACTCCAGTCTTAATCTCAGGCCCTGACCTAAGATTCTGACCCGAGCCCTTGACCCCAGACCTCAATTCCTGGACTCCGACCCAGACTTTATTCCCAGCCCCAGGCCCTGGACCCAGATGCCACATCCTAAACCCTGATCCTTGATCCTGGTCATGTGAGCCCAACCCTGGCCTCTGCCCCCAGGCCCTGCCAGCAGACCCCAGTCTCACCCACCCAGGGCAGCCTGGGTGAGGCCAGTGTGACCCTGACCCCACCAATGGAGCCACCCTCGAGACAGAGCCCATCATTCTCAGCCCATCCTGCATCCCAGTGACTCAGGACTGTCCCCATCCCTGTCCCCATCCGGTGGCCCTCACCTGCCTCCTTGATGAGCTTCCGTGCCTTCCTCTCGCTGAAGGAGGACATCTGGCAGGGCTGGGGGTGGCGCAGGGCCTGGGCCAGCCCGGGGAAGGGGACAGCCTGGCAGTACACCACCAACGCCGACAGCTCCGGGGACACCTGAGCCGCGTCCTTGGCCTGCGGGAGCCACCGTGGCATCAGGGACAACCTGGCCCTGGTGGCCACCTGCTGGCCCAAGGGTCTAAAGACCCCCTCCCCTGCTAGTGCTGAGTGCTGAGACCCCCAAGGCCACGGAGACCCTCAAAGCAGTGGAGACCCCAAGGTGGTGCAGAACCTGAGGCAATGGAATGATGGACCAGGGGCTGATGGAGAATTCAAGCACGTTGAGAACCTGAAGTCACGGAGAACCCAAGGGGATGGACAGCACAAGATGTTGGAGACCCCAAGATGAGGGAGACCCCAAAGTGCTGAAGAACCTGAGGTGATGAGCACCCCAAGATGATGGAACACTTGAGGTGACAGAGACCACAAAGTGATGCAGACCCCAACAGGTCACCCTGGATGTGATGGAGGCCCAACATGATGGAGAGCTTGAGGTGACAGAGAAATCAAAGTGCTGGAAACCCCAGAAACAGGCCACTCAGCCCAGCAGGAAGAGGGAGGCACAGCTGAGGGGTCCCCAAGCTCGGTCCCCTCTCCCAGGCAGTGACAGCCACTCAGTGCCCCCCCAGCTCCATCCCATGACCCACCTGCAGAGGTTTGATCTCCTGCAGTGACTGCAGCGACTGAAAGAGGAGAGAGCAGGGCTGCAGAGGGGGGTGGCAGAGCTGGCAGTGCTCAGCTGGGACAGTGCCGGGATGCCGTGGTCCCCCAGCACCACCAGGATGCTCTGATCCATCAGGACCACCAGGATGCTGTGGTCCGACAGAACCACATCCCAGGGGAGGTGTCTCACCCGCCGGGGGCTTCTCTCCTGCACCTTCTCCTCCTCTTCTTCCTCCTCTTCCTCTTCCTCCTCCTCAGGGTCCAGAAGGGAGGTGACGCTCCGGGGCTCCTGCCACAGCTCTGGCAGCTTCTTGCCCTTCACCAGGATCTTTTCCTTCAGCTGCTACAGGAGGCAGTTCCGAGCTCAGGGCTCGGAGGGGACATGGGGACACCGTGGTGTGCACCATGCACAGGTGGCCTTACCTCTGGTGAGGGGAGATCATGGGGGTCCTGCCCCTGCAGGGGCTGGGTCAGCAGCCTGTCCCCCAGGATGGCCTTCATGTGCCGGGCCATGGTGGCCTGCTGCTCCAGGCCGCAGTGGTTCTCCAGGGACAGGATAACGGGGTAGGGAGATTTCTGGGCATGGGGATGGGCAGCCCTCAGCACCTGGCACCCAGCATCCCACACCCAGCACCCAGCACCCCTGGGCTGCCGGCCCCGGCCTCACCTCGAAGGCAGAGTCGCGGATGCTCTCGATGACGTCGCGGAAGAGGATTTTGGAGGTGAGCGTGTGCCCGTGGTACACGACAGGTTCCCCATCCGAGCCCTCCCAGCAGTCCAGCTCCACACAGCGGCACCCTGCCCTCAGTGCCCTGCCACCACACCGGCACCAGATGAGTCCCTGTCACCCTCGAGCCACGGGACCCTCCGGGGCTCCACGGGGACCAGGGACACGCACCTGACATAGGCCTCGGTGCTGCTGGTGCCGCCGATCTGGTTGCGGGTCAGGTAGGTGTTGTGGGAGGAGGAGATGAAGTAGTGGCTCAGGGGCTGGTTCATGTCCTGGTGCACCTTGGTGTGCTCCTGGTTGAGGATGTCACCGGCAGCTGAGAGCAGGTACATCATGAAACCATCCAGCATCATCAGGTCCTGCCGCTTGGCTGTGGGACACGGTGGGAGGTGTCACAGAGGGCTGCCGTGGTGCTGGCAGGGTGACACCCTGGGGACTTTCCCCACTTGGAGGTCCCAGTGGTGCCACGGTCACTCCTGACCTGGCACTGTGGCACCCAGGGGATATATAAGGTCCCTCAAGTGTCCCATCCATCCTGATGTCACTCATCCTGCTGGTGCCACATTCACTCTGGATGTGGCATGGTGACACCCATGAGGCGTGGAGGTTCCCTGTCCCCACCCTGATGCCATCTGTCCTCCCAGTGCCATGGCCCCAGACCTGGCATTGTGGCACCCGGGGAGGTCCCCTTTGTGTCCCATCTCCCATCTGATGTCCCCCATCCTCCTAGTGCCACATCCACCTTAAGGGTACAATGGTGACACGGAGATCCTCCATCCCCACCCTGATGTCCCCTGTCCTCCCAGTGCTCTGTTAGCCCTGGACCTGCCATAGGGGCACCTGAGGGTGACAGAAGTCACTCAGCAGTGTCACATTCATACCAGAGCTGGCATCACGTCACCCATGAGACGTGGAAGTCCACCTGCTGTCCATCCCCACCTTCACATCCCCACGAGTCCCCAGAGTGTCACATCCAGCAGGCACCAGCCAGGCCGTGTGTTGGATGGGTGACACTGGGGGCACCCTGGGAATGGATACCAGGACAGTAACAGAAGCCTTGGAGGACCCATTTTGGGGGTTGATGGCACCAATCAGAGCCCCATCCCTACATCCATGACCTCCCACGGCTCGGGCAGTGCCCATCCCATCATCCCACACCCTCAGCCCTACCCTTCTCGTTGAGCTCGTAGGTGCGGATGATGGTGCGGGCCTGGCGCAGGCTGGAGTCCTCGCCCTGATCCCTCAGGAAATCCTGCAGCTCCTCGGCTGACAGGACCCGATCCTCGCCCGAGTAGCGCCCGAAAAGCTCCTCCAGCTCCGGCCGCCGCAGCAGCTGCCGGCAAAACTCCTCCAGCTCCCGGCCCTCCAGGCGCTCGTTGCCCGAGTGGTCACACTCCTGATGGGACACAGCCCAAACTCAGGGACTGTCCCCTCCCTGTGTGGATGGGCTACAGCCACACCTGTCCCCAGAGTTTGGGGGAATTCAGCTACTGTCCCCTCTGTTCCCCCATCCAGAGCCCTCTGACCCTCCACTCTGGGATGGAGCAGAGCACAGCTCTGTGCCTCAGTTTCCCTAGGTGGAAAGGGATCTCGGGAGATGGCCAGAGGGACAGTTCTCCACAGGGAAGAAATGTCCCACCTTGGGGACACAGGGAACAGTGGCTGGGGCAGCTCACCCCACCTCACCCCTCTCCACCATGTGCTCCTGCTGGGACCCAGCCACTGGTGGCATGGGGTGGCTTTGCTGTGAGGAGTTTGTCAGTTCTCTGTGCTGGGGAAGGCAGAGAAGGAGGCAGCAATTCCCTCCCGGAGACAGCGGGTGGTGAAGCACGGGACAGGCACCTTGAAGAGCTTGGAGGCGTAGACATCGTCCATGTCGATGTTGAGCATCCTCAGCATGCTCTTCACCTCCCGGAACGACATCTTGTTGTCCTTGTTCCTGTCTGCTCGCTGCAGGACCCCATGGATCCAACTGCCCCGGGGTAAGGAAACCACCCGGCGTCACCCTCAGCCGTCCCCACCCTGTCCCCAAGTCCCCAGGGCTCCCTCAAAGGATACTGGTCGAGCTTCTCCATCTGGCTCATGGCCTGCAGCCGCCCCATCAGCTTGGTGAGCCCCTGCACCCAGTGCCGGGCGTCCTCCTCTCCGCGGGCGGCCAGGTCGAGGTTCTTGCGGCGGCCCTTGAAGGCGAGGGTGAAGCAGTGGCGCTCGGGGAAGGCGGCTCCGTGCTTGCGCAGCCCCTCGGACTGGCGACCCTCGCGGACCCCCTCGATGTTCGCCACCGAGACTGCGGGGACACGGCGGGGAGGGACGATGGACGCGCTCCCCCGGAGGGTCCCACCTATGAACATCCTGCAAGACACCCTGGCTGCTGAGGGACACCCCGCGGAGCCCCAGGGGACAGGGCTCGGCTCCTGGCGGCGCCGCAGCCGGGTTTAACCCGCTAATCCCAGGCGAGACAGGAGCCGCGGCCGCCGGCCCTGCGGGGATGGGGACGCTGGCAGGGGATGGAGCCCAGCGGTGCCAGCTCCAGGCACCCATCCCAGATCAGAGGGTGGAAAGAGACGGGTGACGCCGGGGAGGGGGACAGAGTCTGGCCGGGACAGGACCTTGTGCTGACCCCAGGGGGATGGGGAAGGGTGGGGACTCCTACAGCTCTGCATGGAGTTTACTGGGAGGCACTGGGAAGTGTTGGAAGGCTCTGGGAGCCATTGCGTGGAGTTGGTTGGAGTTCAGGTACAGGGTGGGGGTCCATATTCCAGATTGAATTCATATCTGGGGTGAGGGGCTGGGTCCCAGCCTTGGGGTGCAGGTCCTGCATTGGGGTGTGAGTGCTGGGGGATGTCTGGGTCCTGGGTGGGGGTCGGGGTCCAGGTCACAGGCGGGGATCCAGGCTGGGATCTGGGTCCCAGGGGGCATCTGGGTCACAGGTGGAGGTCTGGGTGGGGTCTGGATTGTGGAGTTCCATGTCCCAGGATTGGGTCTGGTTCTCACTGGGGGATCTGGGTCCTGGGTTGGGGTCTGGAACTCAGATGGGGTCTGGGTTCTGGGTGGGGATCCAGTCTTGAGTGGGGGTCTGGGAACTGGGCTGTGGTTGGGGTCCAAGGTGGGGCTCCAGGTGGAGTTTTGGGTGCTGGGAATGGATCTGTGTCCTGGGTGGGGGTCCAGGCCCTGGGGTAGGGTCTGGGTCCCAGGTGGGGGTTCTGGATTGGGGTCTGGGTCTCACATGGTGTCTGGATTCTATGTGGGAGTCCAGGTCTGAGGCCGTGGTCCTGGATTGGGATCCAGGTGCCAGGTGGGGGTCTGGGTAAGGGTCTAGGTCCTTGGTGGGGGTCTAGGGGTGGCTTTGGTCCTGTCCCTCCCCACAGCTCATGGCACTGCAGGATGGTGTCCCCGAGCCCCCATGGGACAGTCCCAGCACTCACAGCTCTGGGGGGAGCGGGCGCGCCTGAAGCGTCCCTCGAAGCAGACGGTGACCCCGTCCTCCTGCAGGCGGAACAGCCGCTCCCTGGAGCCCCCCTTGGCCTTGACCTTCCAGAGCAGGGACCCCTGGAGCATCCGCTGGACATCCTCATCCTCTGTCAGGCCTGCGGGGACCAGCCCTGGGCTACTGGGGGAACTGGGGGCACTGGAGGTTCCAAGGGTGTACTGGGGTATGGAGAGTGGTGGGGCTGCTGCACATCTGTGTGCACATCTGGATGGGATGGGATGGGATGGGATGGGATGGGATGGGATCCATGGGATGGGGTGGGATGGGATGGGATGGGATGGGATGGGATGGGATGGGATGGGATGGGATGGGATGGGATGGGATGGGGTGGGATCCATGGGATGGGGTGGGATGGGATGGGATGGGATGGGATGGGATGGGACGGGGCAGACAGGGCAGGATGGGATGGGATGGGACAGACAGGATGGGACAGGAGTGGTGGGACAGGACAGGCAGGAGAGGACAGACAGGACAAGCCACTGCCCTTGGGCCCCTTTGGAGAACAGTGTGGCTGCTCAGGGGGAACAGGACATAGCAGTGACACAGCCCAGCTGCTCAATCCCAGCAAAGCTGCCTGGATCCTGCATGGAGAGTGCCAGGATGGTGCCAGCAGCAGAGCTCAGGCTGGGAACGATGATGGGGTGGACTCGGGGGACTGGCGGGCCCACGCCTCAGCCAGGACTTTTCCATCTATTCACAGAGTGGTTATTTCCTCCCTTTTTTGTTTTGGCAGCCATTCCTTACATCCCCAGTGGCCACATCCTGCTCTAGACGGAGATTCCAGTCCTGGGCTGGGCAAGGGCGATTCTGGGACTCCCAGGGACTTCCTGAGCCAGCCATGGCCTCGGGGATGCAGCCACCAGCTGCCAGCACCTCCTGCATGGTCACATCCTGCCCAAGGTGCAGGTGCAGGGCAGGTATGGACACACGGCTGCATGAGCGTGGGGTGCAGGGATGGATGGACACACGGATACAGGTCCATGGGCACAGGGATGGACACAGGAATGTCAGATCCGTGGGCACAGGAGCGTGGCTGCACGGACACCTGGGTGCATTGTGCACGAGGATGCACAGACAAGGACACACGGACACACGGATACAGAGACACAGGGATGTACGGACACATGGATCTGCTGGTGCAAGGACAGACGGACGCACGGATACTCAGCTAGATGGATGCACAGGTTACACGGATCCAGGCACATATGGATGCACAGACACAGATGTTCAGTCACAGGTGCACGTGGACACGGGGATGCACTGATACATGGAGACACAGGTGCAGGCATGCATGGATGCACAGGTGCATGGATGCACTGCTGCCAGGACACACGGACACGTGGGCACGTGGATGCACAGGCACTGGGATGCATGGACAGTCAGACATGGCGGTGCACAGACACAGCGGTGGGTGCTCCAAGCCAAGGGGATGCACAGACATACAGGTGCCAGGGACAGACGGACACATGGATGTATGGATGTGGAGGTACAGGGACAGATGGACACACAGACACACGGACATGGACACACGGAGCTGCAGCAGCTCCAGGCACACAGCCCCGTGTCCAAAGCCGTGGGGCACAAGGCCAGACTTGGCCCTTCCCACTGCTCCCACTCTGGACTGGGCCAGCCACTCCCAGGGACACACCTTGACCTTGCTGGGCACCCACTGCCCCTGCCTGGACTACTGAGCCCCGTGTGCCCACTGTGCCATGGGCAGCACCCCTGCCTGGGGAAACTGAGGCAGGGTGTTGGAGAGGGTCCTGGGGAGTGGGACCTCAGCCTTGGGGACAATAAATACCCTGAGCAAGGGGGCTCCTGTCACCTGTGATGTGGCCAAACCCTGACCCTGATGTCCCCCAAGGGCTGGGGTGATGCACAGCTGTTTTGGGTGGCCTTGGGGACCTCTCCCATCCCGGGGAACCCTTCCCTCTGTGGGGGACCCCATCCACCCGGGGGACCCTCCCTAGCGAGGACCCTTCTGTCCCTGGGGACCCATCTCTGCCATGGGGGGACCCACCCTGCTATGGGGACCTATTCCTGCCACAAGGGTCCCCACCCACTTCGGGGACCCTCCCATCCACGGAGAACCCTCCCGGACCCCTCTGGCACAGCCCTGACGGAGTTTCTGCCCGCTTTCCCCCGAACTCACCCATTTTCTTCAGGGCTCTCCCGGGCCGGCGGGAGCCACCGGCAGCGTCTGTCGGGGCACGGAGCTGCTCGGCGGCGGGACGCGCCTTCCTGCCGCAGATCATGACTCGGGACCCCCGCTACCGCCGGTACTCCCGGTGTTCCCGGTGTTCCCGGGACTCCGGTGCTGGTGGCGCTCCAGCTGCCCCCGGTGCCCCGGGCAGTTCTGCTGCTCCCGGTACTCCCGGTGCCCCCGGCCGGTGTAACCGGGCTGGGCGGTGGCGGAGGTCGGGGCTGGGGCTGGACTGGGGCTGGGCGGCCGAGCCGTGACCGGGGCCGGCCGCGGGGAGGGACCGGGAGGAGCCACATCGCAGCCGGCCGCTGTTAACCATTTGTGCCGGCCCGGGGCGAGCGGGGCTGCCCGGGACGGGACCGCACCGGATCCGGCCCACACGGGGCTCCTTCTGCACCGGGGCTACCTCAGCACCGGGAACGGGCCGGGGTCCCGCCGTGCCCCCGGGGGTTCGTTCTGTGCAGTGGGTCCCGCTCTGTCCGAAGGGCCGGCCTGACCCGGGACACACCGGGAGTCCCCGGTGCTCCCCGCGGGTCCGCCTGCACCGGGGAGCGGCCCAAGGGACACAGCGGTCACTCTCTGTGCCCGGGGACCAGCGCCACCCCGGCAGCGCTGCTGGGGACCCAGGACACCGCCTTTGCTGTCACACCTGGGGCACCCAGAGCCCACCTGAGCCCAGCTATGGACTGGGTGGCACCGGGCCGAGGGGCAGTGCTGGGACCCCCAGGTGACTGTCCCCACTGATGGGACACCCGGGGAGGGACAGCAGCGTGAGCTGGGGAGTCCCAGAGCCCAACGGGTGGGTGTGGGTGGTGGGAAAGACCCCCAGGATCATCGAGTCCAGGCTGTGCCTGACCCTCACCTTGTCACCAGCCCAGAGCACGGAGTCCAACTGTTCTTGGGCACCTCCAGGGATGGGGACTCCACCAGATCCCTGGGCAGGCTTCCAATGCCTGACCACCCTTCCCATGGAGAAATTCCTCCTGATGTCCAACCTGAGCCTCTCCTGGCACAGTTTGAGGCCATTTCCTCTTCTCCTAGTTGCCGTTTTCCCACAGCCACCGCTGCGGAAGGGACGGGTGACTGCAGGCTTCTCCCAAAAATCCAGGGGAACAGGGAGGCTGTCCCAGGCCTGGCTGGGCTGTGGGGACCAGGAGCTCCAGGACAGGAACAGGAGGTGACTTTCCCCAGTGCCAGGGCTGCAGGGGTGCTGCCAGCCCCTGGGTGGGACAGTTGGGCATCCAGGGGTGAGAGCAGGGCGCACTGGAGAAACATCTGGGCAACATCTGGGCACTTCGAATGATACCTGAGTATCCTGGGGTGATGTCTGGATACTTAAGGCAGCATCTGCGTACCCTGGGGGAATATTGGAACATACTGAGGGAGCACTGGGGCATCCATGGCAGCATCTGGGCATCCTGGGTGATATCTGTGTGTCCTGAGCAACATCTGGGCACCCAGAGCAACAAATGGGCACTCCTGGAATAAGCTCTGGTAATCCCAGAGCAACCTCTGTACACGCAGGAGACATCTGGGCAGCCCCTGAGCAGCCTGGGACAGTGTTTTAGTGCTGTAGTTCAAGATGTGGGCAACTCCTGCAACATCTGGACAGTCCCTGGGCTGTTTGGAGGGGATAAAGCTCTTCCTTAATACTTTGGGGTCAGGGGACACCAGAGTCACCCCAAAAATGCACTTGCAACTCACATAACTGGGCTCTGCTCCAAGTTCTTTTCCTCCCATTGAAACTGCATTCCCAGGAATTCAGCAGCAGATGCCTGGACCCGCTGGGATGACCAGGATAAACACCTCTGGCTGCAAAATCCGCAGCACCAACAAATCCCCGTGCGGTTCCTCCTCTCCCGCGGCGTTGCTATTTTCTCCCGCCCGCCAGCGGGTTGGAAAGGATCCCATGGAAAGCAGCAGCTCGCATTCCCGGCCGCTTATAGCACAGCACGTGTCCCGTGAATCAGCGCTCGGGATCCGGGGCTGGCTCTGCCGGCAGCCAGCGAGGCCCTGTCGCTGTTCCGAGCAGGAATCCTGAGTCAGAGCTTGGAAATGGCCGGAGGTTTAAAAGGCTTTGCTGCTTTTGGTTAATATGTTTATTAATTTTTTTTTTTTTATTCTTTATTTCGTTTTATTTATTTGATCTTCAGTTGGCAAAGGAAATGTTTCACCTGCAGATGTGGATGAGATTTAGGGCTGGGGGATGTTGACCCGCTTGGATTTGGGATTTGGAGGTGGGATTAAGGTTGGAAAACTGGAGTGTGAGGCAAGGATGAAGCCAGCACAGGGATGCTGAAAGCTGCTCTGCATCCCAATCCCAGGATCCAGCCCTGGGCCAGATCCAGGTGGTCCCCACAGCACCCCAGAACCTCCCACCTCCCTTGTTCTGCCAGGTCACACATTGCCCACATCCCCACAGCTCCCTGCCTTCAAGGAAAGCCCCTGGAGCAGAGGGGGCTCAGAGACCCCAAATCCCGCACCTTCTTTACTACCATAATTAATTAATTTGGATAATAATTAACAGTGGGTAAAAGTATACACTGAATAAAAGAACAGTGGATGAAGTTGGATAATAATTAATTGCTCTGCCTGACCCAGCTGTCCCTTCCCCTTGCAATGGGACCCTGCTCCTGCCCAGTGGCCTGGTGACACTGTCCCAGTGCCATATTCAGATCCCCAGTGCAGTGTCCCAGTCTCCATCCCCTGGGACCTTTGGTGAGAGGCTCCATTGCACTGTCCCCATGCCTGGTGCATTGTCCTGGTGTCGCAGTGCACGGCCCCAGTGCCCCCATGCATGGCCCCAGAATCCTGGGTGAATATCCCAGACTGGTTTGGGTTGGAAGGGACCTTAAACCCACCCAGTGCCACCCCTGCCATGGCAGGGACACCTCCCACTGTCCCAGGCTGCTCCAGCCCCAATGTCCAGCCTGGCCTTGGGCACTGCCAGGGATCCAGGGGCAGCCCCAGCTGCTCTGGGCACCCTGTGCCAGTGTCCCAGAGCATCCCTGTGCACTGCCCCTTCCTGCCTGCCATGTCCTGCCTTGTCCTGCCTTGTCCTGCCTTGTCCTGCCGTGTCCTGCCTTGTCCTGCCTTGTCCTGCCTTGTCCTGCCGTGTCCTGCCGTGTCCTGCCTTGTCCTGCCGTGTCCTGCCGTGTCCTGCCGTGTCCTGCCTTGTCCTGCCGTGTCCTGCCGTGTCCTGCCTTGTCCTGCCGTGTCCTGCCGTGTCCTGCCGTGTCCTGCCTTGTCCTGCCGTGTCCTGCCGTGTCCTGCCTTGTCCTGCCGTGTCCTGCTTCCCAGCCTGGGTGGGGCTGGAAGGTCGGTGGGTGAAACCCTGTGACACACTAAGCACTGTCCCTGTGTCCCTGTGTCCCTGTGTCCCTGTGTCTGTCCCTGTGTCCCTCTGTCCCTGTCCCTGTCCCTGTGTCCCTGTGTCCCTGTGTCCCTGTCCCTGTCCCTGTCCCTGTCCTTGTCCCTGTCCCCACTCCCTGCAGTCCCCCCCATCCCCGCCAGGGGGCGCCCCTCCCCCTCCCTCGCTCTCCCGCCCTCTCCCGCCGCCAGGGGGCGCGCGCGCCGCGCTCGGCGCAGGGAGAGCAGGCGGGGGGGCCCGGTCCGGGAGCCGCGCGCTGATTGGGCGCGGCGCGGAGGGGGCCGATGGAAGGCGGGCGCTGATTGGGCGCGGCGCGGAGGGGAGCCGATGGAAGGCGGGCGCTGATTGGCCCCGCGCTGTGCCCGCACGGAGAGGGACCCGCGCCGGGGCCGGGCCGGGGCCGGGGCCGGTCCCGCCATGGAGGAGCCGGGCTGCGGGGCGCAGTTCCGCGCCGCCGTGCAGGTGATCCAGGGGCTGCCGCGGAGCGGTGAGTACGGGCCGGGACCGGGGCCGAGCAGCCGCGGCGCCGGCGGCCCCGCTGACCGTGTCCCGCAGGTGCGTACCGGCCCTCCTACGAGGAGATGCTGCGCTTCTACAGCTACTACAAGCAGGCGACGGCGGGGCGCTGCCAGGGCCCGCGGCCCGGCTTCTGGGACCCCATCGGCCGCCACAAGTGGTAAGAGCGGGGGGATCCCGGTTCCGCTCCGGTTCGGGTTCGGTTCGGTTCCCCCAGCCCCGCTGACGGCCGCCGGCCCCGCAGGGACGCCTGGCACAGCCTGGGCACGATGTCCAAGGAGGAGGCGATGGCCGCGTACGTGGCGGAGATGAAGAAGGTGGCCCAGAAGGTAACGGGGAGGCCCGCGGGGCCGGGCCGGGCGCTGCGCGGGGCCCGTGTCCAGCCGCGGCCCTCCGCAGGTCATTGACACCGTGCCCATGGACGAGACCACGGAGGAGATGTTCCGCTACTTCGAGCCGCTCTACGAGGTGATCCACGACATGCCCCGGCCCCCCGAGTCCTTCTTCAAGAGCAAAGGGGGTGAGTGGGGGCCGCATCCGTGCCCTCGGTGTCCCCGGCACCGCCTCCGGGTCCGGTTCGTCCCCAGGGCCCATCCTGGTGCCGCTCCCTGAGGGGACACGGCGTGGACACACCTCATGCCACCGACCCTGGCGGGACACTGCCGCTGCCGAGGGGCTCTTTGGGCACAGCCGTGTCCCTTTGTGTGACACACGTGTGTGAGACACATTCTGGGCTTTCTCTTCGCAAAACTTTGAGGCAAGAATTGGAGATCTGCCCTTGGCCGCAGTCCCTGTGTGTGGTGGGGCAGGGATCAGCTCCTGGCGAGGCTGTGCTTCCCTTGGCGCCGGCTCAGCTGCTGTAAACATCTGGACAGCTCCTGCACGGAGGGGATGTGGAGAAACAGGGCTTGAGAAATGGCATTATTTGGACGGGCTTGTGCTAGAGGAGAATCCTGCCCAGCCCTTTCCGTGCCTCTGGCTGCCACCTCGTGCCGGGAGGGGCTGGGGACCTGTGCCACCCCCAGTGCAGGGCTGTCCTGGTGTGTCTGACTGCTGAGGAGCAGCCGGGAGAGCGAGGGGGTCAGCAAGGCACCGCCAGCAGATCAGCTCAGCAGCGGCTTCTGGGGCTTATTCACCGCGGGTGTGTGACCTGTCAGTGGTTTGGGAGAGCCCTGGCAAACAGATTCAGTCTTGGCCATCTGTCCTGTGCCTGTCACCCCCTGCTCCCAACAGGGCTGCCAGAAGCAGTTTCTGTAAGGCTTGGCCCCAGGGTGGCTGCTCCTTCCCGTGGTACCCGGCTGCTTTGTTCTCCATTTTGATGCTGAAACCCTTTAAAAGGCAGACTTAGTTTTTCTCTGAAATTTAAAAGCTGTGTCTAAGTTGGTTATTATCCACTTGGGAGTGTCACTTACAGGTGACTGTGGGGTGAAGGAGCCCGAGGTGGCTGCAACTGAGGTGCAAAGCACTGAGCTCTGGAAGGTGTTGAGTCATTTGTGTTAAAGGTTCCCCAGCCCACCTTCAGACACTGCAATCACAGCTTTGGTTGCTCCTAACTGGAGCAGAAAGGGGATTTCAGAGTGTGGAGCGTGGCAGGTGCCTCTGGCCGCTTTGGGCACACAGCTGGGAGTCTGGGCAGCTTTGGTTTTCTTTATTTACAAAGACAAGACATGATAAAGCAGCACTTGGAACCCAAATCATGGATGGTTCCAGGTCCTAACAGGTCTCCAGTGGTTTCACCAGTCTTGTGAATGTGGCTGGCTGGAGCCAGGTGTGTCCTGGTGCTGTGTGAGGGGACAGGACCCTGCCTGCACCCACCACTGACAGCACACCCCGAGGAGGATTTGGGAATGGGGAGGATCCCAGAGCAGGGCAGCCCTGGCACTACCCCTGCGTGGGCTGCAGCTGCCTTGATCCCCTCAGTGGGTCCCCTGTGATGCCACAGGCAGGTTGGGGACAGCAGAGAGGGGCAGGCAAGGAGCAGCAGGGCAGCTGTGTTGGCACACACCTGCCAGAGCAGGGAGCAAAGTCCTGGGGCTGCTGGAAATCTGGCTGGGAGTAACTGTGAGGGCTCCACGGGGAAGGGCTGGGTTACACAGGCTGCTGCTGCCCCACGTCCTTGGGGTGCTGCTGCCCACACAAGGCTCTTCCAGCCAACGCTTCTTGCATTGGGCTCTTTATTACTGTGGGTGTGTCGTGGGCACTGCCAGGGGACAGAACTGTCACTGTCACTCACCACAGTGTCACTGTGTGCCTGCTGCCACAGGGGCTTGGGGACAGGGACACCCCAGCCTCCCCTGGGTGAGTGAGGTGGTCTGCACAGGGTAAAGCCACATGGATTCCTGGGCTGTCAGCAAACCAAGCTGGCTCCTCTCCTTCCCTGCCAGCTGCTGGCACCTCCACAGGCTGCTGGTCCTTGGGTGGTCCCTGCCATCTGCGTGTCCCCCAGCTGTGCTGGCAGGGCACGGGGAGCCAGCACTGCAAGGACAACACGACCGACCCCACAGAATGACCCTGCTCTGCCTCTTCCCTCCGTGCAGAGAGCCAGGGGTGTCCGGATGGGCCCAGCCAGGATGTCCCAGCGAGCAGCCCGGCTCTGGAGAGCCCCAGGGACACCGTGCCTGGGGAGCAGCAGGACGGGCAGCACACGCCAGGTTGGTGTCCCTGGTGCAGAGACCTCATGGAGCGGGCACTGGGGCTGGGGCTCCATCCACCATGGAACTGTTGGCTTCAGGCACCTCTGCTCCAACCCTGCTGCTGTTCCAGGCACTGCCCACACCACGGGGCTGTTTGTGGGTCCAGCTCTCACTGGGGTAACCCTGGACATGTGAGGTTGGCTCTGCCTCACTCCTGCCTGTGCAAGGGGGCCTGACTCTGCTAAACTGCGGGGACAAGGGGAGGCTGTTCCCATGGACTGGGAAAATACCGCCCTGGAAGGTCCGTGATGCATGAGAGGATGTTCTCCCTCGGCTCAAGCCACGTTTGCTGCTTCCCTGGCACTGGGATTCACAGGGTGCTGCAGGGAGGTTCCTCCTCCCGCTCCAGCCTTCCCCCAGGAGCAAATATGGTCACGGAGCGAGCGCCGGTGTCCCAGCCATGGCAGCCTCGAGTGCTGGGGCTGGCAGCACTCCAGGGAGCTGGGCAGTTTCCCTGCCTGTGCCGCTGCTGCCCCAGGGGCTGTGGGTATCGCACCAATGGGACGTCATGGGTGGCAGAAGGGGAAATCAGTCCTTGGATTCATGGCCATGATCTGGGCCACATTAACAGAGCTGCTCCTGCCCCTGCAGTGCCTCAGTTTCCCTCTGCTGCCTCCCCCTGGGCACACACATCCCTTGTCCCACCTGCTGCCCTCCGGACACAGCCCCTGCCCTGCCTGGGACTCAGCCCTGTGCTTCCCTTCCAGGAGCTGGGCTGGCTCCTGCCCCCGAGGCGCTCGAGGGGAGCCAGGTGACGAGTGACTCAGAGGGGGACACGTTCTGTGACACCCTGGAGCAGATGGAGCCTGAGAAGGTAACGGAGGAAGCGCTGGAGGCTTTGCCATCCCTGCTCTGCCCTCTCTGCAGAGCACCACCAGCCTGGGAGCCTCACAGAACCTACAGGGACGCCCTCCTGCACCTCTCTGTGCTTCCTGTCGCTCCTGGAGCCTGGTCCCTATTGCAGAGGGGATCCTGAGGAGCCTCCCCAGCCCCCCATTCCTGTGGTGCAGCTCTGGTGGGGTACTGGGGGCTCTTGGGGCTGGGCACAGCCAGCAGCTCCACATGGGTGCCACCACCTGGATTGTTTCCCCTGCCACTTCTCCCTGCTGCCACAGGCCACAGTTGGCACTCGAGGTGCCGTGGTGAGGCGTGGTGGATCTGGTGGAAGGAGGAAGGAAGACCCCCCCTTTTTTGCCACCTCAAGTCTGGGCACCTCACTCCCCTCAGGTGTTGCCTCCCAAGCCAGGTGCTGGCTGGTGTTATCTCTGGGACTGAGCTTCACCCACACACCCTCCACCCCCAAAAATGCCTCCATGGGACAGAGAAGGATTCCACTGGTGCCCTGCACCCCTCTCACTGCCCTGGGGAGGGGAGCAGGGGTCTCAGGGCCCTTCTCTCCCATCTCATAGGCCGGGCAGGTGCGGGGGCTCACCCCAAACAGGGTCCAGGCTGGGGCTGAGCCCCCAGTGCCCCACAGTGCTGGGCAGGGCCAACGGGATGAAGGCAGAAGAGTCAAGGGGAGCAGCAGCACCGACCTCACAGCCCTGGGCTCCGAGAGAGGTGGGTGCAGAGCTGGTCCCTGCGTGCCTTCCTGCTGCTGCCCCACCTCCCATGGGCTGGCCTGGGGGCATGGGGGTTGCCACCACCCCCAGAGAACCGAGTTTGGCTCCAGCACCTGCAGGTGGCTCATCAGTAGCTGAAGGAAGTCACAAGTGTCCTGTCTCTGCATCCCTTGGTCCCCAAGCAGTTCAATGGCTTTAGTCCTTTAGGGATGCAGCCTTTCCTTTGCCCATTTCTTGCACTGGTACTAAGTTGCTTAAATGTGGAGGATGCTCTGCTGGCTCTTCAGCAGCCAGGCAGGGAATGCAGCCCCTGGCTCCCTGTGCCCAGCTCCTGTCCCTGGTCCAACCACATCAGCGGTGCCTTTGGATGTGGGTGGTGCCAGGGGTGAGCCTGGCCCAGGAGGGCAGAGGGTGAAGCTGGGCCCTGTGCTCTGGAAGCCTTGGGGACAGCAGTGATCACCTGATGCCACCCAGCACTGCTGCTGGTATCTGGGGACCACCAGGCCTCGAGCTGTGCCACAGCAGGGAGGAGCCTCCTGCCCCCTCTGTGCTGTCAGCAGACATTCTGGGCTGCCCTGGGGTGCCATTGCCACCCTCACTGTGGAACTGGAGCCATTGCCTCACCTGGGCACAGCCCACGTGTCTCACCCTTTCCCCTGTTCTGTTCCCTTCTGGGCTGCTTGACCTTGGCACTGAACTTGTCCCGAGGCCGATGGGGCCGGGCTGGGCTCTCCCCAGGGCCTGGCAGCGAGTCCCTGCCTGTGTCCTGCTCACAACCTGGATTATCCAGGCTGGTTTGGGGAGAGCAGGGAGGAGCTGTCCTGGCCCTTTGTGTCCTGCCTGGTGGTGGCACCTTCACCAGGTGTCAAGGTGACCCACACACACCCCAGCAGCCACCCCGTTGGTGGGCTGGCCACCCACTGCCACCACCATGGCACTGGAGGGACACAGCAGTGCATGGCCCTGGGGACAACCTGGGTGCTGCTGGGCTGCCAGGCTGGGCTGGGAGCGGCTGTGGCATGGGCAGCCCACGGCAGGAGCCCTGTGGGAGTCACTGCTCACCAGTGGGTGACAGCACGGGGTGGGCAGTGCTCAGCCAGCCCTGGCAGCCGTGTGCCCATCCCTGTGCCCATCCCTGTGCCCATCCCTGTGCCCACAGATGTCTGGCTGGCCGGGGGGGCCCTCGGGCTCACCCCGGGGCTGGCGGCAGAGCTGGAGGCCCATGTGGCCAGCACGGTGCAGGCGCTGCAGGAGGAGCTGTGGCGAGTGCAGGAGCGGCTGAGCCGGCTGGAGACGCTCGGCACTGCCCAGGTACGGGCTGGGGGCAGGGCTGGGCCAGCCGGGCTCAGCTCCGAGCCCTGGGACAGAACTGGCCCAGGTGTGGGGACCCCTGCAGTGGTTGGTGACACGTCCTGGTGGGGCCGAGGCCCTGATCCGGCCCATGGTGCTGGCAGGGAGCTGCTGCCCCTCGCTGCCATTGCCCCCCTCATTCCCATTGCCCTGTTTATTCCCACTGCTCCCCTCATTCCCATTGCCCTGTTTATTCCCACTGCCCCCCTCATTCCCATTGCCCTGTTTATTCCCACTGCTCCCCTCATTCCCATTGCCCTGTTTATTCCCACTGCTCCACTCATTCCCATTGCCCTGTTTATTCCCACTGCTCCACTCATTCCCATTGCCCTGTTTATTCCCACTGCTCCCCTCATTCCTGCTGCCCTCTCATTCCCGCTGCCTCTGGGGTCCTGCCCAGCTGCACCACCTGGATCCCTCGCAGGAGCCCTGCATGGACTCTCCAGGCCATTTCCTCCCTCTCACAGGGACACAGGGGCTGGAAGGGGGGGTGTCAGCCCCACCTGCACCCCAAAACCTCTCCTGTCTTGTAGGGGGACACAGCTGGGACAGACCCCGGCCTGCCATTTGTTCCACAGGTGAGTTGATGGTGGAGGAAGCGCTGCAGGGTGGCCCTGCTGTCCCCCTGCCCACCCAACAGCCCACCATGGCCTGGGGACACAGCTGGAGGAGGTCAGGGAAGGGACGTTCAGCTGGGGAGCAGGTGACACCCGTGGGGACACGACCCCAGGGATGGCGGTGTCGATGCACAATCTGCAGAGAAGGGATGTGACCAGGAGCACCGAGCAGTGGTTCCTTTCAGCAGAGAGCTGAGGGGGGTGTTTGGTGACATCGGTGACACCTTTGTCCCCTTCCCCACACCGCCTCTCTCTGTCCTGTCGCCAGGCGATGTCCCCGTGGCGCCTGACCGTGTCCCCACGCACGCTGCTCTTCCTGGCCACCTGGCCCTTCGTCACCCAGTGGCTGCTGCGCCACTGGCAAGGCAGGAAGAGGTGACCACCACGTCCCCGCTGCCACCGCCACCGCTCCTTCCCCAACCCGCTTTGCACGAGCCGGGGAAGCGCCACGGAGCCACGCGGGAATCGCTTCACCAGCCACGGGCTCTGCAGGCCGGGCCCGCCCGGCCGGGGACACCCCCGGGCACCGGCACCGACACTCGGGGCCAGCAGCGGCACCGGGAGCGGGGATGGGCTCGCCCCGGGCGGCCACCCCGGCACTGCCACGCACAGACGGACCAGGAGCAGCTGCGGCCCCGCAGGGACAGCCACGGGCCCGGCCACTGGGGCCACGGGGTGCGGGGACATCACCGAGCCTGCCTCAATTAAAGTTGCCTTTTCGGTTCAGCCCCGCTGCCTGTGCCCTGCGAGGGGAGAGGACCGCGGCCAAACGCTGCGGCCTGGCCACCTGCTCCGGCCCGGCCACTGTCCCCACCCGGTCACCCCTGTCCCCTCCTGGTCACCTCTAGAGGGGCATGGTGGCGAGGCTGCCTGCCATGTCCCCGGTCCGGAACCCATCCCGTCCCCCCGGCCGATCCCGTGCCCACCCCGAGGGTCGCCCCCACGCCAGGGGGTGGCGGTGCCACCCCCGCCCTGTGCCGGAGACAACGGGGGGGAAACCCCCGGGACCCCGCGGGGGAAGGGAGCGGCTGGGGACCCCCGAGACCTCCCTGGCCCGGGATCCAGCAGTGCCATCCCGGGGGTCCCCGGTGCCGGTGTGGGGGCTGGGCAGGGCAGGTTCCCCCCGCTGGTGACACAGCCACAACCCCCCCGTGCCCCGCCCGGCCGTGGGGCTCCGGGACCCCCCTGTCCTGCTCCCCCCTCAGACACGGAGCCCCAGCAGCTCCCCCAGGGCCGCCCCCCGGCCCGTCCATGGCTCCCCCCAGCCGTGGGTCCTATGGCGTGTGTCCCTCAGCGGGGACCCCCAAACCCCTCCGGTCCCCTCAAGGCCGCAGGGCCGCCCCCGAATGTGGGGCCCGAGGGGGACATCGCCACCGTGGGTGGGGGTTGCAGGACCAGCAATGGGATCAGTACCGGGACCGGCACAAGGCCCGGGACCTCCCCATCCCCCTCCTTCTCCTTCCTATTCCCCCTCCCCCCCCGCACCCTCCCAGGCTTCGGGAGAACCGCTCCGCACCGCCCCTGCAAAAAGGGACGCGGCGCCTTTAAGAAAGGACTTCTTTCCGCTTTGGTTTGTTTACATGTCCCTCCGCCAACTGCAGCACCGCCGCAAGCCGCACAGCGCCGAGATCCTTCCGCTCGCCTCCTTCCCCCCGGGCCCGCGCACCCCCGGAGCCCCTCCCGGCCCTCCCAGAGCCCGGCCCGGCCGGGCCCGGCCCTGTACAACTGCCCCCGGTCCCGGGGTCGCAGCACCGCCGGCGGCGCCTCCGCCGCTCGGGGACTCTTTTCGGACCGTGCCACAGCTCCACCGTGGGGGGGGGGCGCGCGCGCTGCCCTCGGCGCGGGCCTGAAGGTCGCGGGGCGCGCGCGGCCCCGCTCACGGGGACTCCCCCGTCGCGTGGTACGGCCCGGTCCCGCCCACGCCCCCTCGCGATTGGTGGAGGCGCGCACGAATGACGTCCATCCAGGCCAATGGGGACCAGTTCCTGCAACGGCCGGGGGCGTGTCCGTGCGGGCGAGCCCGCCCCCCGTGCCCGCCGATTGGCCGCGAGGCGGCACCGCCCGCGCGCGCGGGGCCGTGGCGGCGGCGCGGGGCGCGCGGGGGGGGGGGGGCCCGGCGCGCGGGGGGGCGGGGCGCACAGGGCGCCTGCGCGGAGCGGGGCGGGGCGCGCGCGGGTATAAATCGGGCGGCGGCGGCCGAGGAGAGGCAGTCGGGAGCGGGCGGCGGCGGGTGCGGGTTGGGACGTGGGGTGGGATTGCGGGGGGAGCGGCGGCGGCGGCGCGGGCGGTGCGGGGGGGGAGGCGGGCCCGGCGGCGTTAAACCCCCCCCCTCCTCCCCCACTCCCCTGGGCCATGTCCCGGGCGGCCTGAGCGGGGCCGGCCCCATGCGGCGCCGGTAGCGCCCGGCAGCGAGCGTAGCCGAGCGCAGCGCTATGGCCGACGCTGCGCCCGCTGAGCCGGGGCCGGAGCCCCAGTGCGAACCGGAGCTTCGCTCCGAGCCCGAGGCGCGGCCGGAGCCGCAGTCTGAGCCCGAGCCGCAGCCCGAGCGCGGAGAGGCGCCGGCGGAGGACGGCGATGCCGGGCGGCTGCCGCCCCCCGGGGCGGAGGCGGCGGCGGGCGGCGCCGAGGGGCGGCCGCCGGCGGGTGGAGCGGGGCGTCCCGGCCTGGGCCCGCGGTACCGGGCCGTGGGACGCACCGAGGAGTGGCCGGTGAAGAAGAAGCACCGTCGGCGGCCGTCGAAGAAGAAGCGGCGCTGGAAGCCGTACTCAAAGCTGAGCTGGGAGGAAAAGCAGCAGTTCGATGAGCGGCAGAGCCTCCGCGCTTCCCGGCTGCGGGCGGAGATGTTCGCCAAGGGGCAGCCGGTGGCTCCCTACAACACCACGCAGTTCCTCATGGAGGACCATGACCAGGAGGAGCCCGACCTGAAAACTGGGCTGTACCCGCGGCGAGCGGCCGCCAAGTCGGACGACACGAGCGAGGAGGATTTCCTGGACGACGCGGCCGACGAGGACGGGGGCAGCGACGGGATGGGGGGCGACGGCAGCGAGTTTCTGCAGAGGGACTTCTCGGAGACGTACGAGCGGTACCATGTGGAGAGCCTGCAGAACATGAGCAAGCAGGAGCTGGTGAAGGAGTACCTGGAGCTGGAGAAGTGCCTCTCGCGCATGGAGGAGGAAAACAACCGGCTGAGGATGGAGAGCAAAAAAGCCGGGGGGGAGGCGGCGGACCCGGCGCGGGTGCAGGCGCTGGAGCGGGAGGTGGACAGGCTGCGAGCCGAGAACCTGCGGCTGCTGCGGGAGCAGGAGCTGCCCCGGCAGGAAAAGGGCCCCTGCAAGCCGGGGGAGTGACACTGGGCAGGGGGGCGCGGGGGGGTTTTTACAGTGCTGGGTGGAACATTCGGTCCTTGTACAGAGTCGCCGCGGACCCTTTTTACGGGCTAAATTGCAGCTGGGGGGGCCGAGGGCTCCCCCTTTTTTAGGTGGCTGTGACAGGGCAAGGGGGGGGTTGATGTATTGGTGATATCTGGTTTATGGTTTTAATTTTATTTTTTTTTGTGTCTAAACCAAAAAAAAAAAAAATTCCCCAGGAAAGCTGTAAATTGGCCAAAACTGACTATAAAAAAAAAAATATAGAGGTCTAATAAATTTAATTACTTGTAACTGTAATAGTTTTGGTGTGATTTCTCGAAAATAATCAGAATGGCATTTCACCAGGGAATACACCCTGGATTATTTTCATCGTGTTATAACTGTTGTTTGATTAAACTTAGTTGTAATTCCCCACTTAACCCTTTTTGTTATTATTTTCCCCTATTTGTTTTCAATTTTAATTCTGTTTAAGGAGCTGAAATAGTTAAAAGTACCTGGAAAGGGGGTAAAATGGTGTGTGATGGACACAGAGGGCAGCTCACTGAGGTAGGAGTAGCCTCAAGTCTGTCTGTTTGCCTAAGGCTCACTTAAACTTGACTCTTTCCCTGCAGCTCTGTAGGAATCCAGGTCATTAATTGAAATCTGGGCAAAAACTGCCTTAAAAAAAAAAATCTACTTCAAGCTACAAGTGAGAGAGAAAAACCTTAAAGTTTTGGAGCAGCCCAAGGAAAAGTTTTGGTAGTCAGCACTTGGCCTCTGAAATGGCTGACGAGAGCGCCGGGAAAGGCGATGGCTCAATCTCCCTCCTGCTGCACCTGAGAGCCGGAGGAGGAGGGAAAAGCAGTAAAAACTCCGAGCGCTGGAGCTTTTTTGGGGGCAAACAGGTCCATGAAGGGCTGAGGCTGCTCTGGCTGGGGCCGAGGTGCAGGCAGAAGCCGTCGGGATCGGAATTGGAGGTGATGAAAGCTGTACCTGGCGAGGCAGGGCCCGCAGCAATGGGGGAATCGGGCCTGGGGGAGGGCGGGGGGACAGGGAGCACTCCGGGGGTAAAGCGGCAGCGCGGAGGGGCTGGAAAGGTCCCACCAGGGTTAACTCCAGCCTGGCCAAAGCCCTGCCGCTCCACGGGGAAATCCAGCCTTTAGCAGGTAACAGAGTTCAGGGGGATGGGGGGAGAGCACAGGGACAGCCCCAGCGCTGCCAGCGCAGGTGGGGTGGGGTAAAATCGAGGGTTAAAGCGGCCGAGGGAGCTGCTGGAGGGGGGGATGAGACCGATTTTATCCCCCCGCCCCCAGCTCTGGAGCACCGGTGGGGGGAAGGAAACGAGCCAGGGCCACTTGCCCAAGAGCCCGGGAGCCAGCGGCTCCTTCCCTGTGCCATGACATCACCGCAGCGCCGGGGAGGGGGCGATGATCCTGCGGGATGGGATGGGGCCGAGCCCCGCGTCCTCCTCCGGCCCGGCCGCTGCTTCCCCGCTGTTTATTTCCCTGCCGAGCGTTTTCTCCCGGGGCAGGACGCGTGGCTGATGGCACCGACGGGGGTCCCTCAAAGTCCCAGCTCTGTGAAATGCGGCTCTCGGCACCTGGTTAATGGGAAAACCTTGATCCAAGGGGATATTCTCAGTCAGGTTTTGCCCTCATCCACTTACCCTACACCTGCCAGATTCGAGTCTGAAATAAATGTTTTCTCTGCAAATGCTTTAAAAAATACAACTTAAAAAAACCCCACCAAACAAACCAACTAACAGGATCATAATGATCAGCTCTCCAACCTGCTCTGCCCCTTCTCCTGCTTTATTCTGTGCTGTTTTAACAACATCCCCTAGGAACCAGGTTTTCCTGATCCCAAGGGCTCATTGCAGCTCCTGTGCCCAAACCTCATGCACAGACCAGTGACATTCAGGGACCTTTGAAACCTCCAAGTGGATCAGTAATGGACAGGGAGTTCATCCACGCTCCTCCCTGGCTGGGGGGAAGAGCTCCCCATCCCAAGGCTTCCCACGAGCTCTGGAGCCAGTTTGGAGCAGAGGAGCTGAGTGAAGCTCAGCCGAGTGAGCACAGAGCCCAGGGCAGCAGGGATCAGCACAGCTTGGCTTGGGACTGACAGGCTGCAATCATGGAATGGTTTGGGTTGGATGTGACCTTAAAGACCATCCAGTGCCAACCTCTGCCATGGTGAGGAGGCCCTGGCACAGGTTCCCAGAGAAGCTCTGGCTGTCCCTGGAAGTGTCCAAGGCCAGACTGAACAGGGCTTGGAGTAACCTGGAGCGCCTGGTGTTGCTGCCGTGGCAGGGGATGGAATGAGATGGGCCTTAGGGCCAACCCAAACCATTCCATGATTCTCGGGACAGGGATGCCACCAGGACAGGCAGGAATCGCCTCCCCAGGGCTCCACAGCTGTGGGAGGGCAACACCAACATTGGAGACCCTCTGGCAAAGGGCTTTCCCAGCTCCTCCCCTCCCAAGGGGTTTGTTTTCAGAGGAAAGGGCTGAAATTCTGTCCTGGGGAGAGGCAGAAATTACAGCACAAACACAAAAAATGGAGACTGCTCCATCCCACATGCAGGAATGGCCTTTCTCCTTGGACAGAAGCAATGAAGGGACAGAGTAGTTCCCTGAAAACACTGCAAGTCCAAGAAGGAAGTGTCTGTTAATGCCACAGCCTTGGAGTGAGGCAAGCCCCAAATCCCGCCCTGTGACACAGCAGCCCCTTGGGGCTGCTCCCGGTGCTCCTTCCGTGGCACTCCAGGCCTGAGCCCAGTAAATCCAGTGGTTCCTTGATCCCATGGCAGGGTTATACCCAGGGACACAGCTCTGGCAGCCCCACCGTGCCCTGCCACCACTTCACCTGCACCAGCTGCACTCCCCTTCGCTGCCTTCGCCTTCCCAGGATACACTCACAAAGCCACTGGAATCTCCTGGTGACTCTGGGTCACTCAAGTGGCATTTTGGTGAAACAAGGGGAGAATCTGCAGCTGGTGGGGCCATCACCAAAAACCTGCAGCTCTTGCTGCAGCAAACCCTGGCTGGCAGCTCCAGCCTCTGCTGGATTGCTCCCCTTCTGCTCCCCACAAACCCTGGAACACCTGGGCAGGTGCAAAGCTCACAGCTCAAACCAAGTGTGACCCTCGTTAGTTTGACAAAATCAGCTTGAAATTGCATTTTCAGCTGTCGCAAGCATTTGAAGACACACACAATAAACCTCCCAGCCCTGGAAATGCAGCTGGGATATAAAAATACCATGGAATCACAGAATGGATTGGGTTGGAAGAACCTCAAAGACCAGTTCCACCCCACTGGTCAGGGACCTGTCTCAGGTTGCTCCAAGCCCTGTCCAACCTGGCCTTGGGCACTTCCAGGGATGGGGCAGCCATCACCTTTCCGTATGAAGCTTTGGAATTCAGGACCTGCTAGAGCAACATCTGCAGTCATAACAACAAATATAATTAAAAAAAAAATACCCCAAGTGCCTAAATGTAAAATAATCTGGTTTTAACTGACTGACCCACGTCTGACAATCCGCACTTAGAGCAGAAGCCTCCCAAATCTCTGTGTTCTAAACCTAAACCAAGCCCCACAAATAGCAGGGGATGAGCTGGTGTTATCGGCCTTTTCCGAGGCAAGAACAGGGCTGGGAACTCGAGTTCCGCTGAGGAGCCGTGGAGAGGCTGCGCCAGCTCAATCCCTCCCCAGTGCTGAGCACTTCCAAAAAAAGGGCCATTTTTCGTTTTTAAAGAGCCGGGTTTTGACTTTGCACGGGGCAAACAACGCCGCAGGTGCTTCCCCAGCCCCGGAGGGGCATCGCTCCCGTGAGCCCGGGGTCGCTCGGGTTTGTTACCGCAGGAGAAGTTCCCCCGGGCCCTGGCAACAACCAAACGCTTTTGTTTTTGAGTCTGCGAGCTCCCCGGCGGGGAGGCCATGTTAGCTGAGATCCACTGGAGCCGGCCAGGATCCCTCCGGGAACCCCGCGGGCTTTGGCCGAAATGTACGAAACAAAGGATTAAATGCCAGGGATTATTTCCCCCCACCCAAATCGCGGTGGATGAGGGAGCTGAGGGACGGGACACCAGCAGATCCAGCCTTCCACAACTGCTTCCCAGCCCAAATTTCCATAGAAACTGCGCTGTTCTCCCGTCCCTGCTCTTCACGGGGGTCAGGCAGGGCCAGCCCCGCACGAGATCGCGCTGCGGCTGGCGAGAAACGTTAAAATACCGTTTAACGCTAATTTTGATAGAAAAACAGCCCCAGCCCCCGCCCAGTAACGCAGGTGCAGCCGGAGCCCTCCGGGCCGGGCTCCTCCGCCCCAGCGGCTCAGGCCCCGGGGAGGCCGCGCAGCTCCATGAGGCGCCTGGCAGCGCTCAGCTCCGGTCCCGGAGCGCTGACGGGGGAGCGGCCGGTGGCGCCGCGGCACCGCCCCCCCATTAGGGCAGGCGGGGGGCCCTATTTCCGCTCCCGGGACAGAGCCCCGACCGGCCCGCCCCCCGCTACCGGTCCGGGGCCTCGGAGGGGACCCCGGTCCGCGTCGGGAGTAGGCCCGGCCCGGCCCCTCACACACAAAATGGCGGCGGCGGCACCGCTCCCGCTCCGCCCGCCCGGCCGCCATAGCCCCGGCCCGGCTGCGCCGCCTTCCCGCCAATCAGAAGCCGCCGCACCGCTGCGTGCGGCTCGGCGGAACGGCCTGCGAATCGCAGAGGAAAAGGCAGTGCGCGTGTCCACCGCGAGGCATTGTGGGGGTTGTAGTCCGCCTACGCGTTACTGTGGTGGCGCCGGGCGCTGTTTCGGACTCGCCGCCCCAGGAGGCCCCGCGGCCCCACGTGGCGGGAGCTGTGTCACGGTGGTGGGCGGAGGGAGCGGGCTGGGCCCGGGCCTGCCGTGAGGGCGGAACAGCCCATACCGAGGCCTCCCGCAGGCTCTGATGTGGCCAGGCGGGCCTTGAAGCGCCCGGAGTCCCCGGAGCCGCCGGCGGGGCTGGCAGAGCCCGCGGGGCTCCGGGAGGAGGGTTTTGACGGGGATGGCGACACCGAAAGCCTGAGGGCTGCTCGGCCGCGGCGGCTCCAGAGAGGGGCTCCAGGGAGCGCCTGAGGGGGTGTGTTCGGCCCCACATGAGGGTGCCTGGCTCAGGAAGGGGTGCCCAGTTCTAGGCCAGGCTTTCCCTTCAGCTGTCTGGCGTTTAACTCCCTAATGCCTCTGTCCTTCCCCAGAACCATTCCCGGGCAGCACCACACACAGATCAGGATCACAACTGGCACACTCAGATCGCAATTAGGTAGATCACAATTAGCAGACACAGACCACAATTAGCAGACACAGACCACAATTAGCAGACTTGTCTCCTCAGCACGGTGGGAGCTCTGTGTGCTCAGGGGTGACAGTTCTCCCCCAGATCACCTGTCTGCCCAATTCCAGCTCTGCCGAGGGCTCCTCCCAGGGTTATCTGGGCTCCATCGCAGATCTCCAGGAGAGGAGTGACCCAAAGGGCAAAGTCCATGAGCTTTCCCAAGGGTTTCACAGGGATTTTTCCCTGCCGGTAGCACACCTTGCTGGCTGAGCCCTGTGGGGTGTGGACAGGGGGTTCAGTCAGCAGGAATTTTTAGGGAATAATGTGTCCCTGAGCGATCAGAACATGTAAAAGGCAAAAATAAGCAATACATTTTGCAAATGAAAGGAAAAAAAGCCACCAAAACCAGAACCAAACCTCAAAAAAACCCTCTCTACAAACCTAAAAAGTCTCTCCCTTCAAAGCTGGTCATCTTAAACTCCTGTTTTCTGGAGCAGGCTGGGCCCAGGCCTTGTTGCTGTGTGACTTTTGGGAAGAACAGTTCAGGGAATGAGCCTAAGCAGCCACTTGAAGCATTTGGAATTAAGTTCTAATGTTGCAAAAAGACAAAGAGGTTTGGTGTTTGTTTTCTTTTCCTGGACTGATGAATCCCCAATCATAAATTCTCTTCCCCATGATGTGATTTTAATGAGTGGGGGTTAATTGTGCCAGAGGTTATCTGGCCAGAGGGTTGGTGTTGGATATGGTCTGGCCCAGGAAAGTGGAAAAGGGGATGGGGAAGTGTAAAATGGGCCAAATCTTGGGAGTTGAGTGGCAAGGAAGGGGACAAATCCACTTCCCCCTGGACTGTCCCAGTATGACCAGTAAGGGGGGCAGACCCCTTTTTGCAGAGCTTGGGGAACTGGTGATGTTGGTGCCACATCCCAGGAAGGGGCTTTCAGGCATCAGCCAAGCATGGAACTGGGTCTGTCCCTGTCCCCACAGGCCCTGGATGGGGATATTGGCCCTGGCACAGCCTCTCCAGAGGTTTGTCCCTGTCCCCTACCCTGGTCTGTTGGGATCTTCCCAGGAGACATCAGGGAGGCAGAGCCACGTGCTCTGGGATGCTCCTGGGACATGGGGGTTGTTCCTGGCACCCCCTGAGCTGTTAGATGTTTTCCTTGTGCTGACCCATCCCTACAAGCCAGGAAACACCCATTTTTGGAGGACTTCTGTATCAGGAGCTGTGACACCAGCACTGAAGGCCACATCAGTCCCCAGCTAGTGCAGGTGGGGTTTGACTCCCAATGTGTCCCATTTCCTGGGATTTTGTGCTGTCAGAGGGACAGAGCTCGATGACAGCCTCCTCAGCCATGGGATCCCCTGCCTGTTCCTGCCCTTCCCTGCTTGTTCTGTCCTTCCCTGCCTGTCCCTGCCCAAAGCAGGGCACAAGGGGAGCATGGAGAGGTTTGGAAGAGCCAGGAGCAGCCTGGGGTGCTGATAACCCCCACACCTCCGGGTGTTGGACTTATCTCTGAGCCCAGCTCTGGCCCTCCGTCACTCCCCTGCAGTGCCTTTAGCCATGGTGAAGCATTCTGAGGTCCCATGGGCCATTATTTGTCACCCTGTGGGGTTGTTGTCAGGGTCCAGAGGCAATCCCACTCCCCAGGGCCCTCCCTGGCTGTGGGAGCACCATCCCTGACTTGCTGCACCTTGCTAGGGCTGGAGGAACAGGTCCAAGGTCCCCAGGCTGCCTGGAGGAGTTGGATCAGCCAACCCCACACAGGGACAGGCGGATTTGCGAGCTGGTGCCAGAGATACTGTGGTTTATAGATCCAGATTGATTTGTTTTCCATGTATTCGGGTCTTTTCCACACTCTGGAGTGTCTGGCTGAGCGCAGCCAGCCCCGACTGCCACCCTTGGGTCCTCCCACCCCTCGTGGCATCCCAAAGCCAGTGTGCCACAACCCTTTCCACACTCTCAGGAATAATTCTGGGGCAGTGGATGTTTGTACAACCCTGATCCCGCAGAATGGGGTTTGACTCCAGCACTCAGCAACCAGGACTGAGCTCCCAGCACCCACCACCCAACTCCCAGTGCCCTACACCCAGCTCCCCAGCACTCCAGCAGCCATATCCCAGACCTCCAGCTCCCAGCATCCATCACCCAGCATTCCATGTCCCAGCATCCCCAACTCCCCATGCCCTGCATCTCAGTGCTCCCAGCACTCCCAGCCTGCATCAGCCCCTGCTTCCAGCTCCCAGTGTTTCCAGTGCTCCCAGCACTCATCATGCATCAGCCATGACTTCAGCACCCAACTTCCCACACTCATCTCCCAGTGCTCCCATTTCTACCAGCATCCTACACCCAGCTCCAGTGCTCCCAGCAGGCATCAGCCATCACTCCCAGCACCCAGTTCCCAGTACTTCCAGCATTCCCAGCACCCATCTTCCAATGCTTCTAGTGCTCCCAGCACCCATATCCCAGCACTTCGCACGCATCTCCCGCTGCTCCCATTTCCCAGCATCCAGCTCCCAGTGCCCCCAGTGTTCCCAGTACCCCCAGTGCTCCCAATGCCCGCAGTGCCCCCAGTGTTCCCAGTTCTCCCAGTGCCCCCGGGGTTCCCAGTCCCCGGCCACTCCCCCCACCCGTGAGCGCGGCGGGGCTCCAGAGCCGGACACGTGTGCCCCGCTCGGCCCCGCCCACCGCGCCTAATAAGGACATGGCCACGCCCACCACGTTACGCAACACGCCTGCCTCGCCCAACCCGGAAGCCCCGCTCCGAACGTCCCCGCCCCTCGCCGTAGCCCCGCCCCCAGCGCGTGCGCGCCCGGCCCCGCCCACCAGCGGCTCCCCAGCTGTTGGCCCCGCCCCCCGTGCCCCCCGTATACCCCCATGTCCCCCTGGTGTCCCCTCCCATGTCCCCCTGGTGTCCCCTCCCATGTCCCCCTGGTGTCCCCAGACCTTCCCAGGCCCCCTGTGCTTCCATGTGCCTCCATCCGTGGTGTCCCTCTGTCTCTGGAGTCCCTCGTGTGCCCCCATGTCCTCTGTGTCCCCCGTGTTCCTCCGATGTCCCCTGTCCCCCTCATGTCTTCTGCATCCTCTCATCTGCTCCATGACCTCCGTGGGCCCTTGTGGCTCCCATGTCCCCCAGTGTCCCCCAGTGCCTTCCCTGTGTCCCTTTTATGTTCCCCTGGTCCTGCCAAGGCCTCTGAGTACCCTCCTGTGTCCCCATGTCCATGGTGTCCCCTGCCCTCATGTCCTTCATGTGCCCCCATGTTCTCCGTGTGCCCCTGTGCCTCTCGGGTCCTCGGTGCCCTCCATGTCCCCATGTCACCCGTGTCCCCATGTCACCCATATCCCCACACACGTCTGGCACATGTGCTGAGTCTTCCCAGGAAAATGGGGAGCAGGGACCGTGTCCCCCCTGGGTGATGGGGACAGGGGCCGTGTCCCCTGGGATTACAGAGACCACATCCCCCTGAGGTCACTGAGCCCTGCCCTCAGGCACAAGGGGATCAAGGACAGATGGACACCCAGGACATATTGACGTGAGCCTGTCCCCCCCTGCTGTCACTTAGCACCAAGGTCCACAGCTGAGCCCTGCGGTGACACTGTTTATTGTAGGACCTACAAAAAACCAGAATCTGCACAGAGGGTCCTGACTCAGCCCAAAAGGGGGGGGAAGTACACGGGTGGTCGGGGGGAACCAGGGGGGTCTGGGGGGGACCCCATGGGCAGCACAAGCAGGTTTGGGACTGGGGGAGTCATCTGGGAATCCCATCCTGGCTGTGCCAGAGGATCCCCCAGTGAGATGGGGACCACTTGATTCCCAAAGCAGGATCACACGACTGCCTGGGTGCGACCACTAATGATTAAATAATTAGATTAATTAATCAATTTTCTAAGGTACAAGAAAGAGGATGTCTGTGGTGGGTAAGGCACTGCTGGACATTTCCGACGGGCCACCTTCCCAAATCCGAAAGCAAAGGTGTGGGACAGGGCCGGGTCGGTGGCCGGTAAATGAAGCGCTGGCGGTAACGAGACAATCCCAAAGGATGGATTGATCTGCTCGTCGATCCCTGGACCAGCTTTCCCTGCTGTTGGTGTCCCATAGATGTAATCCTCCATCCAGAGGGAATGCGGCTCCCGAGGGATTCACCCTCCAGCCAAGTCTCGATGCCGGCACATCCCGCAGGGACGGGGATGCTGCCAGCCCTGCACAGATCCCCCAGACCCCAAATCTTTGTCCCTTCCTGGCCTTTTTCCGCTCCTTTTTCCGCTGTCATCGGGACCAGCGTCAGGCCAACACTGACATCAAGTGGCTGCCGGGATCCCTCGCACTCCGGGGCTGTCTCCTCTGTCCGTGTGTACCGAACTGCCCAGCACCGCCCGGCCGGCCTCATCCTGCCCCGGAGCGGGACCGAGAGGCTCCGGAGCCGCGGCCGCAGGTGCAGCGCATCCATCGCCTGTGTCCGGGCGGGCGGGATGCATCCAGCCGTGCTCCATCTGCCTGTCCCCAGCCAGGCCACCCCCGTGTCCTATCCTGTCCCCGGCAGTCGATATCCCAGCGGGGTCGAGCCGAGCGCTGCCGGCACCGCCGAGCCCGGAGCATCCACACATCCCCCACCCCCCGGAGCCGGGGGACCCCTGCCCGCGGCACCCCGGGCCCGGCTCTGCCCCGCCGCTGCCGAGGTCGCGGTGATAAAGGCACAGCGAGGTCGTGGTGACCCCGCCACTGCCCTGGGGACATTTGTCCCCTACTCCCTGCCGGAGACCGTGGACTTTGTGCCGAGCCTGGGAGCGGCACCGGGACTCGTCTGGCGGCGCTGGCACAGCCCCAAATCTCCCCGAGACCTGGCTCCGGACAGCAGGTAACCCCAGGTGACACCCCCTCTGCCCCGGCTGCACTGCCACCGGGCTCCCCAGCGACTCCGGCTCTGTGCGGTGCCACTGCCTGATCCTCGGCTCTGGACTCAGCTCCGGGAGGAAATCACGGGGCTCTTCCCATTTTAAATCTGGGCAAACGGCAGCACCGGGCGGCTGCACGTTCCTGCTTTTGGGGGATAAAGCTGGGAAACATATTTTTCCTCCAAACCACCTGCTTTGGAGGCCCGGAGGAGTTTTGCAACTCCCCATTCACCTTCAGCCGCTCTTCCCTGGAGCCAGGGCCGAGTTCTCCCAGGAAGCCGAAGCCCAGGGCTGGCGTTGGGGACATCGGTGGCTCCGCGGGGATATCGGCTGCAGGTGGAGCAGGGATGGGGAAGGCAGGTGTGGGTGCTCAACCCCTCTGCAGGAACCCACCCATGGGTGGGACAGAGGCGGGGGTTGGCCGGGGCTGGGTTGCCTGCGGATTTAACCCGTGAGAGGCCCCCGATTCTGCATTGTGAGGGCAGAGAAGGGCAGGGGTCTCTGTTGTGTAATGAGGTGTGTCAGGGCTCTGCAGCCTCCCAAGCCTGGCGTTCCCCTGCCTGAGCTCCCCGTGGTACAAACGTGTCCCTGCGCGGTGCCAAACGGGGCGCTGGGGCACGATCTGGGGACAGCCCGTAGGTAGTGGGGGTTGTTTATCCCCCAGGTCCGGAAGCGCTCTGCTGGGAAGGAAAGGGAGGGGAGAGTCAGGGCTGTTCCCAGCACTGGAGTGGGAGGAATGCTCCCAGCTGTGCCCTAAGACATCCCCGTATGAGTGGTCCCAGTTATCCTCAGCCTCCAGCATCACCCCTTCCAACTCTGTCCCCAGCTCCGTGGTGGCTCTGCAGTGACTGGGGAAGCTCAGGTGACCCGGGACAGGAGGGACAGTGACAGGTCAGTGCTGTGACTCTCGGCTTGGGGTTTGGGTGCTGTTGCCTGACACAGTTGGGTGTCCCTGTCTGTCTGCCCTGTCCTCCTCTGTCTTTCTGGGGACAGAGTGTGGAGGGGACGTGTAAGGAAGCAGCTCCTTTGCCCTACAAGTGTGGTTTTCCTGGGGATTTCCTGGCTGATGTAAGACAGCGCATGGGGAAAACATCGGCCTGGAGCCCGAGGTGCTCCAGGAGTTGTCTCCATCCAAAAAGGGGCCTTGCTTTAAAATCTGGCTTGGTCCCTTTGGGTCCATCAAGATGGACCCCTCGGGGGGCAGGGGAGTGTGGGTGCCGGTGGAGGATGTTGGTGGTCTCCTGTGCCAGGGAGAAGGTGCAGAGCCCCAGGGAGCAGCTGGAGCGGAGACACAGCCATCACCTGCCCCAGCACCCTCATCCCCAGCCTGGGGGACATATCCAGTGCCTGTCCTGACTGTGCCATCACCCTTTGAGAAGCCGGTGGCACCACCATGTCCCAGGCAGGAGGTACAGCAGAGCCCCAGGGAGGCACAGGGGACCTCAGCAATGGTGAGACCCCCATCCATCCCCCCTGTCAGCACCAATCTCTGTTCCATCCTGGCCCCATTTCTCTTGGATTTTTAATCCTAAAAACACCTTTTCACCCCAAACCTGACTTGCAGTGTGCTGGACAGGAACTCCTGTCCCCATGTTCTCCCCAGGTGCCATCCACACTGTGTGGGGAGGGTGGCTGGTCCCAGATGGAGCACGGGGGACACAGAAATTAGCACTGGAGGGGAAGACAATCCCCAAAGCATGAGGGATCCCTGCATGGCCCACCTTAATCCATCCCCCAGGAGCTGAGGAGGCCTTTGAACACCGTGACGTGGTCATCAACAGCCAGGACAAGGTTTCGGATGTGTACACACAGCTGGAGAAGCTGGGGCAGTGAGTGAGGGTCCCGTGTTCCCACCAGCTGGGGACGGCCCATGGCTGTCCTTGCACAGCCCTGGTGGGATGCAGGCGGGGGGTGGTGGCTCCTCCATCCCTCATCCTCCCTCTGTCCCAGGGGGAAATTCGGGACCGTGTACCGGCTGCAGGAAAAAGCCACCGGCAAAATCCGGGCTGGGAAATATTTCCGGACACGCACGGCGAAGGAGAAGGAGGCGGCTCGGGCCGAGGTGGAGCTGATGAACCTCCTGCATCACCCACGCCTCGTGCAGTGCCTCGACGCCTTCCAGGGCCCCACCGAGCTGGTGATGGTGATGGAGTAGTGAGTGGTGGGGCAGTGCTGGGCTGTGCCAGGGGGAGCACTGAAGGTTGGGGGGAGGTCCCTGTGCTGTGGGGTGTGGGATGGATGGGGAACCTGGTGACTCTGGAGTTCTGAGTGGTCAGGGCATCTCAGAGTGCTGAGTCTGGGCTCTCTGGTGGGGCTTCCCTCCCTTGGGGCTGATGAGATCCCAAAGGGTCCCCAGCACCTCGTTGTCCCCAGCGTGGAGGGTGGGGAGCTCTTTGAGCGCATCGTGGACGACGACTTCGAGCACACGGAGCCCAGCAGTGCCCAGTACGTGCGGCAGATCCTGGAAGGGCTGCAGTTCATGCACGGCCAGGCCATCGTCCACCTCGACCTCAAACCCGAGAACATCGTCTGCGTCAGCCCCCGCAGCCACTGGATCAAGATCATCGACTTTGGCTTGGCACGGAAGCTGGGTGAGCAGGGAGGGGCTCCTGGAGGTCCAGGGCAGGGACTGTCACTGTCACAGGGACAGGATCTGGCCTGGCACAGCAATGAGGAGCTTGGTGTCCTCCTGCCTGGGACACCAAACCAGGGCCTCTCCTGGTAAGCACACAATGCTCTGGGGAAAGCTGTGTCCCCCCAGTCCTGCTGCTGAGGTGGGGACCCCCAAGGCCCCCGTGCCTGTGGGTATTTGGCAGAGCACAAAGCTGCTCTAGGAGAGCACCAAAGCCTGCAGTCGGTCTTGGAGGGTGACAGCTCCACCTGGGCACGGGGGTTCATCCACCTGGGGCATGTCCTCTGTCCCAGACACCTGTCCCAGGGCAATCCCTGTCCCAGGGCAATCCCTGTCCCAGGGAGATCCCAACTGGCCTTCTGCATCCTCTCTGCAGCTCCAGACACCCCCGTGAAGGTGTTGCACGGCACCCCCGAATTCATGGCTCCAGAAGTGGTCGCCTTTGAGCCTGTGAGCTTCTCCACAGACATGTGGAGCGTTGGTGTCATCTGCTACATCCTGTGAGTGCCCTCCTGGGCAGGGCAGGCTGGGCTGGAGCGGGGGCTGAGTTGTCACTGATGCCCTGGGTCACCCCTTCAGGCTGAGCGGGGAGTCGCCCTTCCAGGGGGACACCGACATGGAGACACTGAGCAATGTCACAGCTGCCCAGTGGGACTTTGAGGAGGAGATCTTCTCAGAGATCTCCCGGCAAGCCAAGGACTTCATCAGCCAGCTGCTGCAGAAGGACCCCCGGTAGGGCCTGGGGGTGGCTGTGGGCAGCTCAGCTGGAGCTGGGCTGGATTTTGGAGTGCTGAGGAAAGCTCTGCCTGTTTGCTGGAGGTGACACTCCAGGTGGGGGTCTGAGGGTGGAGCAGCTCCCTGTGACCCCCCCTCCCCCTGTGTGCTGCAGCCAGCGGCTCCCGAGTGCGGGGGCTCTGGTGCACCCCTGGCTGCAGCAGCCCCAGCCCAGCAGCCCCAAGGCGCTGTCCAAGGAGAGGATCAGGCAGTTCCTGGCGCGTCGGAAGTGGCAGGTACCTGGTGGCATGATGGGGGTGAGGATGGGGATGGCTGAAGGGCTCAGTGCCCATTCTCTGCCCTGCAGAAAACAGGGAAAGCCCTGCTGGCTCTCAAGAGGCTGACCCTGCTGTCCCAGAGCCCGGAGGGGAAGGCATCAGAGGCTCAGGATGAGGAAGGTGATGGCCCCTGAGGTGCCGTTCCCAATGCCCCTCCCAGCCCATTCTCTTTGCTTTGCCATCTCCACCTTGTGCTCCTGGGCAGCTCCTTTTTGCTCCACCCTGGGTGCCACTAAACACCCAGGCATGGCCCCACAGTGGCATTTCTGCTCCAGGGCCCAAGTTCTCTCCGTCCTCATCCCTGTGGGGCAGTCTCCGATGCAGCCTTGGGCTCATCCCACTCTGTGTGAGCCAGAGCTGATCCCCACGGGTCCCTTCTGCACCTCCAGCACAGGGGAGAGGTTGGATCCAGCCAGCTCCTCACTCTGCCCATCTCCTGCAGGCCTGGGGAAGGAGCAGCCCTCGGGGGCTCTGCCCCAACGAGGTCCCAACCCCTCGGAGCTGCTGATGGAGCAGGAGGAGGAGGAGGATGGTGGGAGCATTGCAGCCTCAGGGCAGTGACAGCGTGGCCCTGTCACCCCCATCCTGGATCACCTGGAGAAGATGGGGATGGTGCCCCCTCCAGCAGCTCCCACAGTGCCCTGGCCAGCCTGGCACAGACCCAGACCCCCCTGTGGGTGAGCTCTGGGGTCCCAAGGTGTCCCTGCAAGGAATCCAGGCACCACTAATAAAGCACTGACAATCTCTGCACTCCTTTTGCTGGTCCTTTTTGCCCCAAACTCACTGGGACAGGAAGGAGCTGCTCCAGCTGTGCCCACCCTTTGGGAGCTGGGCTCAGGCTCTTGCCCACCTGGATATTCCTCAGAGTATTCCTTCCCTTATCAGGGGCGTTGGCATCATGTCCTGAGCTCACACGAGCCAGGATCAGCCTTGAGGCCTCTGGTCTCATTTCTGGGCCAGCTCTGGTACCAGTAGGGCCGGACACTGCTGTGGGACCTCCAGCCTTGGCCAAAGGAGGCAGAATTTGGGAGATCTCAGTGTTTGGGAGCCCTGGGGAAGAACAAGCCCAGGCAGCAGGGTCTGCTGGGGGACACCCAGCTGGGACAGAGATTGGGTTGGGGGTCCTGCTGGGCACTGGGGTGACCATGAACCATCAGTGTGCCCTTGGCAAGAGGTGAATGGGACCCTGGGCTGCAGGAGGAGGGAGGGATCATTCCCAAATTCAGCAAGGCCACCCCAGCAGGATTGTGCTGTGATCTGGGGCCCCACTGCAACAGTGACAAGGGGTAGTGTCACACAGGGGCCAGTTTGATGAATGATGAGGGAAAACCTGGAGTCACACACAAGGAATGTCTGGGAGGATTGTTCAGGGAAGAGGAGGCTCAGAGGTATCTCATCACCTCACATCAATACCTGAAGGGAGAATGGAGCCAGGCTCTTCTCAGCAGTGCCCAAAGTCCATGGGCACCACCTGAAACACCTCAGGAAACCTCAGGAAAACGTTTCTTTGCTGCTGTTGGAGCACTGGCACAGGTTGCCCAGGGCCTCTGTGTGCTCTTCAGCCTTGCAAATATTAAAAATCTGTGCAGGCACAGTCATGGGGCCCCTGCTGGAGCAGAGATGTGGACCAGGTGCCCTCCAGAGGCTCCTTCCAGCATTAACCGGTGTGTGATTCCATGGAAACTCTCCTCCTGCTGAATCAGGGCTGGGGGCTGCTCTCCTCCAGCCCCTGCTGATGCCAGAGGAGCTGCCCTGCCTGGAGCAGCCCAGCCCTGTGCCCAGCACCGGGGTCCAGCTGTGCCAAATAATGCACAGCTGCAACCAACCCTTCCTCCTCCTCCTCTTCCTGGAGCAGGGGCGAGGAGGAAATTGTTATTTTTATTAAACAGAACCGAATCCACCCACCCACGCTATGGGGGACACGTCTGGGAGCCACTCACGGGACACGGCTGAAAGGGACACCAGCCCTGGGAGCTGCTGCTGGAGCAGTGATGACAAATCTGCTCTGGAGAATTTGCTGGACCCTCTGGGAGCTGGTGGCCATCACAGCAGGAGGATCCACGGCAGGAATTGGCATCCTGCAGCCTCCAGAGATGGTGGAGCAACCCCGAACCCCTTGGCTGGGGGCGCTGTGGCTCTGCTCTTCTCTTGGGCTCCTGCAGAGGGATGTGTCACCTCCCTGTCCCCTCGTGCTGGGACAGACAATTCAAGCCAGCCCAGCTTTATCAGCACCCAGGCCTGATTGCATTTCTGTGGCAAAGGCCTGTTCCTGTTAATAATGCCCGTGGCTGATGGGTCCATTTGAGCACGGGAAGCAGGAGAGCTCTGGGGGGTGGCAGATTGTCACACGCCCTGCCTGGGGCTTGGTGCTCTTATCTCTTGTTGGAAATGAAGGATGAAATTTAAGGAGGAACTTTATTTGGAAACTTGTGGATGGACCTGCTGCTGGAGATGGGGGAGAGCTTTTGGAAATTCCCAATGTTTCCTGGAGCAGAGGAGGCTCAGGGGGCCCTTCTGGCTCTGCACAAGTCCCTGGCAGGAGGGGACAGCCGGGGGGGTCGGGCTCTGCTCCCAGGAACAGGGACAGGAGGAGAGGGAACGGCCTCAGGCTGGGCCAGGGGAGGTTCAGATCGGATATTAGAGGAAAATGTCTTCCTCCAGAGGCTTGTGCAGCCCTGGCCCAGCTGCCCAGGGCAGTGGTTGGGTTTAAAAGCCATGTGGATGTGGCACTTGGGGACAGGGGTCAGTGGTGGCCTCGGCAGCGCTGGGGAATGGCTGGACTCGATCTCAGAGGGCTTTTCCAACCTGAATAACTCCGAGATTCCTTGCAGGGTCCAGCACCCGTGAGAGACATCCTGACAGAACTCACCTGCTTCCTATTGCTCCCATTTTCAGTAGGAGCCGTGGATTCCCTGCTCCTGAAACTCCTTAGAAACAAATAAACAAACAAAAATATTCCATATTCTGCCCACAGCGTTTCCCATCCCAGAGTAACACAGGGAGGCTGAGGAAAGCCTTTCCCACACATCACATCCCGGTTTCTACCCTCCATCTCTTCCATGTTTTCCTCATTACACAGATTCCAAACCCATCCCTTGGGAATGGCGCTGAATGTGCTCAAGCTGCAGATGATAAGCAAACACCAAGTTGTGTGTAATCAATCCCCTTGATGAGCTATTTACCATGTGACATTACCAAAATATTTCTGGTTAGGAACAATGTTTATCTTCCTCTGTTTTCCGAACTCCTCATGGCCCTGAAAATCCAACTCCTAGGACTCCAGGCATGAACTTTTTCTCTCTTAACCTGTATTTATACCGTAAAAATCTGATTTACCTACAGAAGAAGCTTATTTACAGACAGAAAACACGTGTTCCATCTCCTTCTGCTGCTGGCCATGGCTTAACACATTAAATTCTGCAATTCAGGATGGAAAGGAGAGTGAATTATACCTGGAACTCATTACAGCCCCCGAGAAATTCAGCAGTGCTGAAAATAGAATTCTAATCTCGGGGTCTCAGAGGCAAAGGAATTAAGATCTTTTCCTTCCATCAAGACAGACTCTTGGGTTGACCTTCTCTTCAGCCACACAACCCCAGGGAATGTCCTGAAATCCTCAGGAATCCTCCATGGGGCCAGAAAGGATGAGTGGTGTCCCCTGGGGAGTGTTGAGAAGTGGTTCTCACCTTATCCCAGGTATCTCACGTATTTCAGGTGCCCCCAGGTCCAGCTCTGAGGAACATCAGGTGGGGTCAGCAGTCCAAATACCCTCAAGTTTCTGGAACTTTTCCTTCAGTGCCAGGGGATCAGATAACCTCGAGCTGGGCAATCTAAACCTGGGAATGTTTGTTTGGATGAGGGGATATTGCCTGGGTAGCTCTAACATCAAAAAATTGGGTGCTTTTTTGTGGACTTGCAAATTCAGGGGGAAAAAAAATTAATCCATTCCTGCTTGTGTTTTTCAGGGAATTGAAATTAATTAAGAAAACAAAGTTAAGTGTCTGAAATCAGCCTTAATGTAAAAAATGTAGGCCTGGGCACATAATGATGATTATTTGAATGTGTCATTTCTAGATTGGCTTTTTTAAGGACTTTTACCACGAGAAGTGACCAGCCCTGGGTTAACTGGAGTTGTTGGGTAAGCACCCTGATGTCCCAAGCACCGTGTGAAAGGAGAGGAGCCACGGGGGAATGAGGACAGGGTGGTGACAAGGGACCACATCCTTGTCCACGTGGGCAAGCCAGAGGTGAGGGTGGCTCGATGGAGGGAGAAGCTGAGCATGCTGAGGGAACATCAGGACCACCTGAGCTGGGACGCACTCACCGGCCAGCAAAGCTCCCCAGGTGAAGAGGACACTCAGTGTCCTCACTTCCCAAAGGTCCCAGCCAGGTTCTGAGGGGTCAGGAGGCTCTTGGAGGTCACAGGAGCTCAAGAACCCTCACCCCAAGGTGCAGCACCCAGGGGAAGAGCAGTGAAGTCCCCTCACCAACCACGGTCTGGGTGGTTTCCCATCTCCCGAGACATCCCAGTGCCTGGGGCTGGGCAGGGTGATCCCCCAGCTCATCCTGCTGCTGGCACTGGTGCAAGGACTGCCCTGCACCAAACACCTCCAGCAGCCCAAAATCCAGCCTGGCCTCCCTGTTTCCAGCTGGGAATCAGCAGAATCCAAACCCCTCGTGGAACATCTCCCCCTGCAAAGGGCGCTGGAGCCGCGTCCCTGCCCGTGGCACTCCCGGCTTTCCCAGCCCCGTCCCCGCAGCCCTCCCCGCGGCCAGGAGATGGAACTGTTGGTCTGGCCCTGCTCCTGCTGGGGCTCCAGAGCCTCAGCCGGGCTCCGAGCCCCGCTCCTCGCACCCTTTTCCAGCCGAGGGCAGGAAGGTGTTGCCTGGATGCTCCGACAGCTCTCGGGTCTCATCCCAAACCGGCTGTGGCTGCCCCATCCCTGGAAGTGTCCAAGGACAGAGCTTGGAGCAGCCTGGTCTGGTGGGAGATGTCCCTGCCCATGACAGGGGTGGGACTGGCAGCTGTTCAAGGTCCATTCCAAACCATTCCGTGATCCTGGCATGCAGCAAGGTGCTCATGGAGTCCCCACAATCCCTGTCCCCTGTCCACACTGAGCCAGCGTGGGATGGAAGCCCTGGTCCCACACATGGTCCAGGGGACAATATTCCCCCCTCTGGGACCGCACCAGGGTGGCTGTCCCATGCCCAGAGAGGATCACTGTGCCTTCCCTTGAAAACCTGGATCCAGAAATGGAATGTAAAATATTTCATGAGAAGCTGAAATATTTAACAAAAGAGATTTTGACTGCGGAATTGAGCCTCGGAATATGAGAACAACCCCAAATATGGGTGACCCCAGTTTTGGTGCTGCTGAGCTGTCCATGAGTTCTCTCCCAGCCCCCAAATCCCCAGGGACGATGGAATGGAGACAACATCTCTCCAGGGAATCTGTGCCCACTGTCCTGGCGTGTCCCCTGCCCGGGGTTTGGGGTTTGCAGAGGGTGGGGGAGGTTGGCAGAACAGGCCGGGCGCGTTTCCCCGGTCCCTGCGGTGCCGGGGCTGACACCTGGCAGGTCCTGCCGGGCCGGATGGATCCAGCAGTGCCTGGGGCAGGGGGTTCAGGCCACAGAGCTCCTGGGGCTGCCCAGATCCCCTCTGGATCCGTCCCCATCCCTCAGCACCGCTCTCCTCGGATCTCAGGTTTTAGCAAATGTCACCAAAACTCAGTGAATCTCACCGAGTCTCACCCAATCTTGGTGAATCTCACTAAAAAGCACCAAATCTCACCAGGTTTTACCAAATTTTGGTGAATCTCACCAAATCTCAGTGTCGGTCACTGAAGCTCACCGAACCTCAGCAGAGCAGGTGTGTCCTGGCAGGGCTCGGGGTCCATGGTCCCAGCAGGATCCCGGGATGTGCCGCGCTCGGGCCAGGAGCTGCGTGTCCATGGGGGGAGTCCGGTGCCACCTCCTGATCCCTGTGCCACCCCCTGATCCCAGTGCCACCTCCCGATCCCTGTGCCACCTCCTGATCCCAGTGCCACATCCTGATCCCTGTGCCACCTCCCGATCCCAATGCCACATCCTGATCCCTGTGCCACCTCCTGATCCCGGTGCCACCTCCCGATCCCGGTGCCACCTCCTGATCCCGGTGCCACCTCCTGATCCCTGTGCCACATCCTGATCCCGGTGCCACCTCCTGATCCCAGTGCCACATCCTGATCCCTGTGCCACCTCCTGATCCCAGTGCCACCTCCTGATCCCGGTGCCACCTCCTGATCCCGGTGCCACCTCCCGATCCCGGTGCCACCTCCTGATCCCGGTGCCACCTCCCGATCCCGGTGCCCAGGGGGCTCTGCCGGGGCCGTGGGCTCTGAGGCCCCTCTGGGACACCTGGGGACTCTGTGGGTGCCAGCCCAGCTCTGTCCCCTGTCCCTGTGAGCCCCGGCCTGGGGCACGGCAGGAGAATCACAGGGTTTGGGATTTGGCCCCACCCAGGGAGCCCCCAGACCCTGCCTGGGGTGGGATGAGCTCCCTTGGTGGGAGAGGGAGCCCAGCACCCCCCGAGTGCTCTCCCTTCTCCCACTGCCTGCAAAAAAATGAGTGATGGAATGGAATGACATTTATAAGTAAATGAGGAAATTAATAAATAGAATGAATAAGGTAAAAAAATTAAGGAAAATAAAATTCTAAGTGGTAAGAAACCAGAGAGTAAATAAAATAAGAAATAAATTAAATATAATAAAAATATAAAATGAAATAAAAATAAATTATATAAAAGAGTAATAAATTACTGTAAGATAAAAGGGAAGTCAAACAAAAAGCCTAAATAAATAAATAATTGTTAATTTTTAAATAAAATAAAATAATAGGATGAATAAGACTGAAATAAAATAGTTAAATGAAATGTAATTAAATAATATATACATAGAACATAAAAATTAAAGCAAAAATTTATTAAATAAATATAATGAAAGCAAATTTGAAAATAAGAATAAAATAATGAAATAAATAAGGCAGGATAAAATAAAGGCAAAACAGGAATAAAAATAAAATAAAATAACAAAATAGAAAACCTCAGAACAATATTTTAAAAAATGAATAAAATTGCAAAATAAAATAAACTAAGAATGTATAATAAATATGATATTAGAAGTAAGTCTGAAATAAAAAATAAATTAAATAAGTGAAATAAAATGACATAAAAATAAAATGACATAAAATGATAAATAAAATAAAATAAATAAAGTAAAATAAAATTACATAATAAAATAAAGTAAAATAAAATAAATAAAGTAAAATTAAATCAAATGACATAAATAAAGTAAAATAAAATAAAATAAAATAAAATAAAATAAAATAAAATAAAATAAAATAAAATAAAATGTCTGCATTGAGCCCCGCCGGAGCAGCTCCGCTCCGCTCCCTCCCTGCAGCCGAGCAGGTGCCGGGGCCGGCTGTGGCTGCGGCCGGGGCGGGGGCCGGGGGGGCGGGCAGAGCGTTTATAGCGCGATAACGCCCGCAGAAGTTGCAATCGCCGGCGAGCGGCGGCGGGGACGGGCGAGGACGAAGCCGGGCTCGGAGCCCCGCAGCGCCCGCCATGGGCAACGCGGCCGGGGGGCTGGAGGGGGGCGCGCCCCCCCGGGCACCCCGCGACCACCGCCCGCAGCCCGGGCCCCCCCCCGGCACCGCCGCCCCGCCGCCCCCCCGGCAGCCCATGCCCGCGGCCGCCGAGCTGGAGGAGCGCTTCGGCCGCGTCCTGGTGAGCGGGGACGGGCGGGACAGGGGGGACCGGAGGGGACGGGGCCGAACATAACGGGGGGGACAGGGGGGTCCCGGACCAGCCGGGGGGGTCTCTCAGCATCCCTGCCGGCATCAGCATCATTAGCGGCGTTACCATCATTATCATCGTTATAATGATGGTATTGTCACTATTTCATCGTTCTAGTAATTATTTGATTTATTATTTAATTGATATTCTTATTAATGATGATGACTGCCCCGCTCTCACCTCGTTTCCCCGGGGACTCAGCCCTGCCCCGGTTTGACCCCCAGCCGCTCCCGTCCCCTCATCGCTCTTACCCTGGGGGGATCCAGACCCCAAATTCCTGCGGTGACCCCGAGTCTCGGAGCCCGGGCAGGCTCCGCCATGGCGGGATCGGCGGCAGGGCCGGAGGGTGCTGCAGGCAGCCGCTGCTGCGGATGGAGATGCTTCGCTCACCTTCCCTTCCTCCTCCTCCTCCTCCTCCTCCCCGGAGCCGGGGAAGCCCCGGCACCGCTCCCGGCCTCCCGCCGGTGGGCAGCGGGCGATGCCGGAGCGGCGTTCCCGTGGGATGGATGGATGTATGGATGGACGGATGGATGGATGGATGGAAGGATGGATGGACGGATGGACGGCAGCTCCCGGAGGCGCTGGGAACAGCGGGGGAGCGGCTCTCGCTCCCTCCGTCCTTGAGCGGGCTGGGCCGGCCGTGACCTTCGAGCCAGAGCGCCGGGTCCCGCCAGCGCCCCGGCCCCGATCCGTGCCCTCCCCAGAAACGCTCCGAGAAAAAATAATTGCTGCTTTAATCCCCCGAGCCCCTGGCAGGAGATGGAGCCGTTTTGCCGATCCCGTGCCGGGAGCAGCCGCGGGCGCAGCTCCCACGATGCTGTGCCGGCACACCGGGATCTGCCGGGATCTGCTCGGCGGGGTCCCCCATCCCAGCCCCGAGCGCAAATGACTTGGGAGCTTTTCTCTCTGGTGGAGTTGATGGGATTATTTGGGGATGAGCATCCCACCGCAGCCGCAGGGGGAGGATAGCGAGGGGCTGTGCCCGGCGGGACCCCCGTGGCGCTCCCGGGGAGGGGATTTGCCGTGGGAGTCCCGTGCTCGCAGGTGGCTGCGTGGGGTGTTGGTGCCTGTGATGGCTCCGACTGTCACAGCAGCGGTGGCAGGAAGAGACCTCTGGGTGTTTCCGCTGCAAGGCCCAAGGAAGGAGCACTTTCAGCCGGGCGGGCTCCAGCACGTGGGAAATCCTAAACCAAAAAATGGTCAGAAAAGGGGAAAGCGCTGCTGCAGTCCCTCAGCACCACCTTCTCTGTCTCCATCCCGAGGGAAAGCCCTTTTCCAGGAGAAAGGGCACTCGGGGGGCTGGATGTGCCCCAACGGGAAGCGCGTGTCTTGTGAAAGCGGCTGTCCCAATCCCGCTTCCTCCTTTCGCAGTCCCTTCCCCATTCTCGTGGCTGTGGGGGCAGCGGAACCCCGGGGGGATGGGGACAGGGGTCCCTCTGCCCTCACCCACCACAAACACGTTCCCTGACTATGGATTCAACTTTTCTGCTTCCTGAGCTCAGGTGGTGATGAGCTGGGAATCTCCTGGTGGGACACGATCCAGACCTCACACGTTGCCATGGTTACAGTGATGCCGTGAGAGCTCAGTGCAAATCAGTTTTGGGCTGGACATCCCGAACTGGGAGAGCTGGTGGTGCAAAGCCTTGTTAGGGAGGAGCCTGGGGGATCCAAATTGCTGCCAGGAAGGGGATGGATGCACCCATTCTGTGCCAAGAAATGGGAATTTAGTTTCCCAAAACTTTCTTCTCAAAAATTGGCTTCTTCCCAGCTGGGGCACTGTGGCAGATGCCGCTTTGGCAGAGCAATGGGAGGGTTGTCCTGTGCCAAGTGGTTTGGGATATGATGAGGTGGATTTTTTGGGATGGAGCAGAGGAAAAGCATCTTTGCTGCTGGGATAGGGATGCTCAGATACTCCTGCTTGGAGCAATCAGGGTTTTACCCCCTTTGCATGTCAGGAGACACTGACTGGGAATATATGAATGGACTTGTGAGCTGAGGTGTGCTGGAGTCAAAATCAAACAGTGGCTGAGTGGGACGGGGGCTGCTCCAGCTGGGAGCTTTGTCTGGTGAGGGCTTTGCAGCCTCCCAGGACCTGGGGGAGTGCAAGGCCAACGTCACCATTGCAGATGTTTGCAGATGTTTTCAGATGTGCTGTTGGCCCCAGCAGCAGGATAGGTCACCAGCGAGCCCTGGCCACAGCATCGGCCTCGGCTCAACCAGGAAACAAAACTGATCCTCAGCTTCCTGCTGGATCCATCTCCAGCCCGGCTCCAGCGGCCAAGGCTGGCTGGGGGATGTGGGGCTGCAGGAGGGTGTCCCCATAGGGAAGGTTTGTCCTGGGTGGGAAGTTGCCTGTGAGCCATGAGCTGCTGGATCAAGGCCTGGAGAGTGTCCTGGTGCAGGAGCCCCCTGTGCTGCTGGATCCAGGAGGACATCCCAGTGTGGGGTGGGCAGGCAGGCACCCAGCAGGGATGAGGGCACGCTGGTGGGATCAGGCTCCTCTGCCTGGTTTGAGCTACAGCAGCCTCTGCTTGTTCTTAAAACAGAGCTGGAGCTGCAGGTGGCCCAGCCCAGCCCACTCCCACCACCCCCAGCCGTCCTGGGGACACATCTGCTCCTCCAGTGGCCATCTCTGCCCAACACTTGGTGGGTTTGGGTCTGGCTGCATCCAGGGAGTCCCTGATGGGATGAACTGGTCCTGGCAGTGTCCCCCAGCCCAGTTTGCTGCATGAGGGAGGTCAGGGAGCCCTGGGTGGGCCTGGTCCTGCTCTGTGCCTTGCACTGAGCCCTGGGAAGAGGCAGGAAAGCAAGTCCTTTCCAAAGAAAGTGGCAGCCAGGGGCGCTGGAGGGGACACCATGGGACAGCTGGCACAGCAGGACCAGCCATGTCCCAAACCACCTCAGGGGTGCTCTGGCCATGAGGGATGGAGCATCCCAGGAGTGGCACAGCCCCTCAGTCACCCGGCATCTGGAGATGTTGGTCCTTCCTGCAGCTGGAGAGAACCCCTGAGCTGCCATCTGGGGCAGTTCCCTGCCCTGTCCCCTTCCCTGTGGCAGGGTTTTGTGCCTGTCATGTCCCATCCCTCGTGCTGCCAAGGCTTTCCATCCCCTCTCTGTGGATGCACATCCCCCGTGCCCCAGAAACGGCTCTGCCAAGGTTCAGCCCGGTTCACACTGAGCCTGGCGGGGTTTGCAGCACAAACACTTCCCCGGAGGATGCCGGAACATTCTGTGCCAGGTTTGGTGCAGAGCTCAGCTCAGCCCGGCTCTGCTGGGCGCTGCCCGCTCATGTGTGGAACAAAAAGAGGGATCTGACACCCAAAATAGCTCTGTCCCTGCCAGCCATGATAGGAAAAGTTGTTTCGTACTGGAAAATGATGTTGGTGCTGCTTCACCTCCCCTGGCCTTGGTTTCGGTGCAGGGCAAAACCTGGCTCACCCCACAGCTGTGCTGGGTCCCTGCCAGCCTCACCCTGCTGCTGGCCATGGCTCTGTGGCACTTTGTGGCACAGCAGAGCTGTTGGGGAGCGTTTGGAGGCATCCCCTCAGTGATGTGGGGCCGTGAGGAAGCCTCGGGCAGGGGTGGGATGAGAGTGCTGGGTGCTGGATGATGGCAGGGGGGACAAGTCACTGTGGCTCCTCCATCCTTGTCCCCAAAGGAGGAAGAAGAGGAGGAGGAGGACCAAGTTCTTCCTCTGATACCTCTGGGGTGTTTGGCTGCTGCCCTGCCCCACATCACCCACCCTGCCCCACACCTCCCACCCTGCCCCACCTCCCCCACCGCCGGTCCCCCCTCCCAGGCAGGAAATGAGAACCGGTTTCTTTGCGCTGCCGGCTGAGGCTCCTCAGCGGAGCCGCTTCCTCCCCGGCACCACAAGCCCACCCGGGGCACAGCCACCACCCAGTTTGTACCCGACCTGTGCCACATCCTGCCCGCAAGGGAGGGACCGCGGGGCTCGGGGCAGAGCCACCTCCACAGGGACAGCCCGGCAGCCCCTGCCCCACCCTCCTGCTGGGTCCCGTCCCAACACAGGGTCCTGCTTTGTCCAGGTGCCACATGTGATTGCTTAGAGCTGGTCCACGTGGCAGGTGCCACCATCCCTTCCCTGCCAAGGGCACCCATGGGTGTCCCACAGAGCCCTGAGGGCTGCCAGAGGGTGCCAGGGGTGTGCCAGAGCCCTGGCTGGGGTGTCTGGGTGTGTGGCCCCTCTTGGCACAGCGCTGTCCCTTGGCCTGACCCTCATCCATGCTGAGGATGCCAGCTCGGCCACCAGCAATGGGGACAGCCAGGTGCTGCTGTCACCTTGTCCATCCCAGAACCACCCAGCAACTCCAGTGGCTTCACAATGAGGCCATTTCTGTACCCCCTGCCCAGCTCTCCGTGCCAGCCAGCCCCAGCCAAAGCCAGTCCCTCCCACCCACAGCTCTTGTGAAAGCAGCTTGACAGGTCCTCCCTAGAGGTGGTGGAGAGGTTTCTGTTTCTGCCCACCACAGTGGCACCTCTCCCCTTGGACCTGCTCTTCTGTGGGCAACCAAAGCCCTGGGAGATGCCTTCCTCCAAGGATGTGGTTGTTCCAGCACGGCATGCACCCCACGTCCCCATCCTCCTCACCAGGGAACCTCAGAACTGGGATTTAGGGGTGGCTTGGGGCTGTGCATTGCTCCATGTGTCGTCATGCTGGCCTGCAGGTTCTCTCCAGATGAGCTGGAGCACCAAAAATTGTGTCTTTTAGCAAAAGAAATCACTTGTGAGCCGAGCTGAGCTGCAGCCTGGCCCAGGCCATGGTGGGTGTCCCATGAAGGTCACCCCATGGTGTCCCTCAGCAGAGCAGCCCAGAGGCAGGAGCTGCATCCCGCTCGTGGCAGGAGCGGAAACGGCGTCACGTCCTGCGGTGGCTGTGGGGGCTGGGGTTGTGCAACGGTGGCACGGAGGGACGTGGGGACACACCAGGCCCTGACATCACTGCCTCTCAATAAACACTGATTTCCCCACACGGTCTCATCACACACCTGTGGTGGGGGAGACTCGGGGGCTCCTGGGTCCCTCAGCTGTGTCACCAGTCGGGGTCTCTGTCCCTCACCCCGTGTGGCCCTGCTGGGACTGGGCACGTGGTGCACTCATGGATGGATGTGTCTGGGTCTTCCTCGTGTCCCCCACCAGCACCCCCTGCCCTCCCCTGAGGGACCCTCGAGTGGGGACATGGGGTGGTCACATCCTGGGAGCAGTGGTGTCCCCATCACCCCACCAGTGTCCCCAACCTGAGAATGCTGTTCTCACTTTTCCACCACGATCCCATCCTCCCAACACTGTCCCCACTGTTCCACCACTGTCCCCAGTTTTGCACTAGTGTCCCCATCTTCTCTCTGGAATCTTCATGTCCCACCGGTGTCCCCATCCTTCCACCAACATCCCCATCCTTCCACGGGTATCCCCACGTCCCACTGGTGCTCCCACTGCTGAGCAAGGACACTCAGTGCGGGGGAGCAGGGGGTGCTACATCCCAGGGGTGTTTTTGGGGTGACCCCCAGCTCTGACACCCTTCACCCACAGAATTCCATGAACCTGCCCCCAGACAAGATGAAGCTGCTTAACCAGTACGACAACGAGAAGAAGTGGGAGCTGATCTGTGACCAGGTGAGGTCCAAGCTCACAGGGTCCCCAGTGCTGTCCCTGTCCCCAGGTGCCACTCGTGGCATGGTTTGGGCATCAATGTGACTGCACCAAGCACCGACATCCATCTCGTTACTGACACAGCACCTTATTAACCTCATTAAGCATTGATGCAGTTGGGGTGGGGACAGGGACACTGTGGCTGCTGTGGGGACAGTGGCACGTCCCCACGCCACAGCAGTTTCAGCCTCTCTCTGGGCTCGTAGGAGCGTTTCCAGGTGAAGAACCCCCCGTCTGCCTACATCCAAAAGCTGAAGAGCTACTTGGACACGGGTGGTGTCAGCAGGAAGGTGAGGGGTCCCCACTGCAGCACGGTCCCCTGGCCCCCATCCCAGGCTGGGCACAGGGACGGTGCCAATGGCTGTCCCCGTCCCACAGTTCAAGAGGAGAGTGCAGGAGTCTACGCAGGTGCTCCGGGAGCTGGAGATTTCCCTGAGGACCAACTACATCGGGTAAGGGCGGGGTGCCATTGTCACCCAGCCGCTGCCGTTGTCTCTGGGATGGGGATGGATGTGCTGCTGGCTCTGGCTGGAGCATGTGGCCTCATCCTGCCCCCCCAGGAGGGCTCTGATGGGAGGCTGAGGGTGCTGAGGCAGCTGGGGGTGCCATGGGGTCTGAACCCCATTTTGGCTCTCTGGTACCCCCTGGGTGCCAGGAGGGACCCTGCCCCACCCTGGCTGTCCTGGCCCCTTGTGGGTGCCCACGGTCCCCAGGGCCAGGCTGTCCTGTTGTGACAGTGGTGGCAGCAGTGGCAGCGGTGACAGTGGTGACCGGAGAGCCCTTGGGCTGAGTCCTCCATGTATCAGGCTCACCACGGCACTCACCTGGCCTCAGAGAAATGCCAGCTCGTGGTGTCACCTCATGTTCCCAGAGTGTTCCACCCTTTCTGGGGACCTCTGACCGAGGGGTGGCTCTGCTGAGTGGCTGGAGCAGGGGGAGAGAGGATGTGGGGGTTGGCAGAGCCCTCTAACCCTCTGCACCTTCCAGCTGGGTCCAGGAGTTCCTCAACGAGGAGAACAAGGGGCTGGATGTGCTGCTGGAGTACCTCGCCTTTGCCCAGTGCTCTGTCGCGTACGTCCCCACCGGGTGCCCTGTCCCCAGGGCTGGGATCAGCCTCCCCTGGGGCTGGGGGAGGTCCCTGGGGGTGCTCCCTTTTCCTCAGGGCTGTGCTCCATGGCTGGGGCTGAGCAGAACATCCCAAACATCCCTGAGGGACATCTGCCCGTGTGGGGGTGCCGTGTCTCACCCGTCCCCATGTCCCCACGGGCCACCAGGTATGACATGGAGAGCACAGAGAACAGTCCCGGCTCTGACAAGGGCAAGGAGCGGTCGCTGGAGGACCTGAACAAAAGCACCTCCTCGTCCCCCACCCAGGGCTCCTCCAAACCGCGGCCCCTCACTGTAAGGTAACGTGTGGTCCCGTCCCCACGTGTCCCCCTGTCCCTGTGCTGTGTCCCCCGCTCTCGCCTCGCTGCATCCCCGGCCGCGCCGCGCTTGGAGAGGGGCTTGGCAGGGAGACGCAGGCCCGGTCCTAAAAATGGGTGTCCATTGCTGGTTTGAGGGTGGGGACAAAGCCACATCCTCCTGTGTGCCCCCAGGGACAGAGCAGGGGCTGGGCTGGATCCGTGTCCCCACCCCGGCACAGCCACCGTCCTGGGGTGTTCTGGTTAAACCAAGAACACACAAAAATTGGGGGTGTTGGAGATTTTGGGGGAGCAAATCGCAGCCCCCTGGTTTAAACCCGGGGCGGAGGGACGGGCCTGTGTCCCCCCAAGCCGGTCCTGGTGGCTGGTGGCTCTCGCTTGGTGCCGCTCGCCCGCAGCCCCGTCTAACCCCGCTCTTCTCTTGCACGCTGCCGGGGATGCGCTGACGGTAGGTGACGGGGCACCGGCGGGACGGGGACACCCCACGGGACCCCGCCGCCGGTCACCGCTATTGGGGACAGGGCCTGCGGGGCATCCCCGGTGGGCGGGGGGGTCCCAGGGACACCCCACCGCGGTCACCCCAGGAGCTGTAACGCGGCACCCCGGGGACGCCGGGAGTCCCTCGCCGCCTGCCGGCAGCTCCGGAGGAGCCGGGGTGTCCCTCCCAGCCCCAGGGACAGGTCAGGAGGGACGTGGCACCCGCAGGGGGTCCCATCCCTTGTCCCCGAGCGCGGGTGTCCCCCGGGCGGCGCGGGAGCCCCGTTTCTCCCTCCTGTCCTGCAGGCTCTAACGCGCCTCCAGCTGCTGCCTCTCGAACCAGCACATCCACACCCTCCTCCGCCACGTCCACCCCAGCGTCCCCTGCGGTGCCCCGGGCAGCGATGGGGACAGTGCCCCCAGGTCACCCGGCAGCTCCTGCCCGCCCCGGTGAGCCTCCGAGACCACCCGTGTGCACGAGGGGACCCCAAAACCCACCCCACGTCACCCCCCAGTCCCAGGGCTTCTAGATGGGCACGGGCACGAGGGTTTCTCCCTTGGGGTGCAGCCGCCCGGGTCCCCCGGTGTCCCCCCGTCCCCGCTGGCACCTCCTTGCGCTGTCCCCTCCCCGCTTTCCGCTGCGCCCGCGGCTCCCCCGGGCCCCGCTCAGCCTCGCTCTCCCCGCCCAGGCTGAACCCCTCGCACAGCAGGAAGACGCTGCGCAACTCGCGGCTCGTCAGCCAGAAGGACGATGTCCATGTGTGCATCATGTGCCTCCGAGCCATCATGAACTACCAGGTGGGAGTGGGCGGCATCCGCGGGACCCGCCCGGGGCTCCCCCGGGATCCCCCGCGCCTGCGGTGGCAGCTCCGGGGTGGGACCGGGTCTGCATCCCCCGGCTCTGAGGTGTCCTCACTCAGCCTCCTGCCTGGTGGGGACGTGGCACGAGGGTATCCCACGCTCCTGGAGTGTCTCCGGGGGGACACACGAGCCCATTAATGTTCCTTTTCCCCCCCAAGTCTGGCTTCAGCCTGGTGATGAACCACCCAGCCTGTGTCAACGAGATCACCCTGAGCCTCAACAACAAGAACGCCAGGTAGGAGCTGCCCTGGCCCCTGTTGTCCCTTGTCCCCCTCTCCCCTCACCCACCCCGCGGCCCCAACCCCCACACACCTCGTGTCTCTGCAGGACCAAGGCTCTGGTGCTGGAGCTGCTGGCCGCTGTCTGCCTGGTCCGAGGTGGCCACGACATCATCCTGGCTGCCTTTGACAACTTCAAGGAGGTGAGTCCCCAGCAGGGACATCCAGTCCCCACATGAACATCTGTGCTCCAGCTGGGTTTGTGCCTCAGTTTCCCTGCGTGTGGCAGAACCCTGCACCATCCTCAAATCTCTGGCTCACTCAGGATGTTCCACTCACTGGGCTTGATGTCCCCATGCCACCAAATGTCCCCAGGGCCATGTCCCAGCTGGGCTGGGTGCCTGGCAGCACCGGTCAGGGTTGGGATGGTGTCACCCTGTCCTGCCACCCCCCTGGATGTCCCCTGGCCATGTCCTCTCTGGCCTTCAGCCCTCTGCTCCCCCCCCAGGTCTGCGGGGAGAAGAACCGCTTCGAGAAGCTGATGGAGTATTTCCGAAATGAGGACACCAACATTGACTTCATGGTGAGTGGCTGCTGGGGCCCGTGCTCTGCTGTCCCCAGGGTGTCACGTCACCAAGGCTGCTGCACTGTCCCCAGGCCATTACGGCCCAAGAGCTCCTAAGCCACCACACTGTCCCTGTGGCATCACGTCCCAAGGAACGCTGAGCCATCAAAACTCTCCCCAGGCCACCGTGTCCTCAGGGCCTGCTGAGTGACCGTGCTGTCCTAGGGGTGGCATGTCTCAAGGGCTGCCATGTCTCAAGGGCTGCCATGTCTCAAGGGCTGCCACGCTGCTCTGCTGTCCCCAGAGGCTTCTAAGCCACTGAACTGTCCCCAGGCCACCATGTCCCCAGGACTGTGTAAATCCCCATGCACTCCCCAGGGTACCAACCCCGCATGCTGCCCCCAGGGCAACATCCACAAGGGCCCCCCTGCCCCGTGCTGTGCCCTGGCCACATGGAGCCATGTCCTGAGCTGTGTCCTGAGCCATGTCCTGAGCTGTGTCCTGAGCCGTGTCCTGAGCTGTGTCCTGAGCTGTGTCCTGAGCTGTGTCCTGAGCTGTGTCCTGGGCTGTGTCCTGAGCTGTGTCCTGGGCTGTGTCCTGAGCCATGTCCTGAGCTGTGTCCTGAGCCATGTCCTGAGCTGTGTCCTGAGCTGTGTCCTGAGCCGTGTCCTGAGCTGTGTCCTGAGCCATGTCCTGAGCTGTGTCCTGAGCTGTGTCCTGAGCCATGTCCTGAGCTGTGTCCTGAGCTGTGTCCTGGGCTGTGTCCTGAGCCGTGTCCTGAGCCATGTCCTGAGCCATGTCCTGAGCCATGTCCTGGGCCGTGTCCTGGGCCGTGTCCCTGCAGGTGGCCTGCATGCAGTTCATCAACATCGTGGTGCACTCGGTGGAGAACATGAACTTCCGCGTGTTCCTGCAGTACGAGTTCACCCACCTGGGGCTGGACCAGTACCTGGAGGTGGGTGATCCCGAGGGTGGGGCTGCCGGGGGTGCCGTCGGCGCTGCCAGTGACGCCGGCTGTCCCTCGGCAGACTCTGCGCCTCACTGAGAGCGACAAGCTGCAGGTGCAGATCCAAGCCTACCTGGACAACGTCTTCGATGTGGGGGCCATGCTGGAGGACTCGGAGACCAAGACGGCGGTGCTGGAGCACATGGAGGAGCTGCAGGAGCACGTCAGCCAGGTGGGCCGTGGGCGCGTGGGCAGAGCCACTGACGCAAAGCCCGAGGGAGGGATGAGGACGGGGCTGAGCGGCGGCGCCTCGTCCCCCACAGTTGACGGAGAAGCTGCAGGATGCGGAGAACGACTCCATGGCCAAGATAGCGGAGCTGGAGAAGCAGCTGAGCCAGGCGCGGCGGGAGCTGGAGGCGCTGCGGGTGAGCCGGGGGTGCTGAGGCGAGGCTGGGGCTGAGGGACCGGGCTCTGAGGGGTGCGGTGGGACGCCGGTGACCTGCCGGGGGTTGTCACCTCTCCAGGAGCAGCTGAGCCCCCCGCGGCCGCCCAGCCCACCGTCCCCGCAGCCCCAGGAGTGTTACCGGCTGGCGCTGGAGCGGCGGCTGGCGGAGCTCGAGGAGAAGGGGCTGGTGCAGATCCTGCGTGGGCCCGACGGAGACGTCGCCATCGAAATTGTCCCCGTTGTCATAGAAACCCCCGCAGCCCCCGTGGTTTCTGGAGAGGCCACTGCCACCACCGACACCACCCGCACAGGTACCGTGGGTGCAGGGGGATGTCCCCTTCCCGGCGGGGACACCTGGCACCAAGGAGGGCTGGCAGAGAGCCTCGGGGCACAGAAACTGAGGCGGGGCTGTGGGGATGTGCCCGGGAACTCGGGGTAATGCGGTGGCAGAGGGAGCGTGGTGGTGGCACCGTGCCCTGCTGTGTCACCGTCTCACCCACCTCTTCTTTCCCTTGCAGATGCTCCGGCTCTGGCTCCAGCCCCACCTCCCCCACCAGCACCTGCTGCCCCCCCGCCCCCACCCCCTCCACCCCCCCCACCTCTGCCGGGGGCTGAGCCCATCCCTCCCCCACCCCCCGCACCCCCTCTGCCCGCAGGTGCTGCCCCACCCCCGGCTCCCCCACTCCCGGGGGCCCCAGCGCCACCACCCCCCCCACCGCTCCCGGGGGGGCCGGAGGGCCCCGTGCCCCCCCCTCCACCACCCCCACCCCTCGGTGGGGAGCCCCCAGCCGGGCCGGGTGTCCCCCCCACTGCCAACAGTTCAGGTGAGTGTGACCCAGGAATGGTGGGGATGTCCCCTGGGAGGGGTCTGGGGGCACCCACCCACCAGTGGGTTTGGGACCCCCCTCCCTGTGACGTGCCCCCGTCCCTGTGACCCTGCAGTGAAGGTGAAGAAGCCGATCCAGACCAAGTTCCGCATGCCCGTCTTTAACTGGGTGGCCCTGAAGCCGAGCCAGATCGACGGCACCGTCTTCACCGAGCTCAACGATGAGAAGGTGCTGCAGGTGAGCGCACGGGACAAGGGGCTGGGCACAGGGTGCCTGGGGGTCAGTGCCCCAGGCCACGCTGAGGTTGCCCTGTGCCCACCCTGCACCCACCCGCGGTGTCACGGGGCTACAGGAAGAGCTGGAGGTCAGGAAAACTCCTTAGCACCATGGAGAGGGACATGGGACGGGCGTGCTGCTTCTCTCACCCTGTCCTTGTCCCTTTGCTCCATCGGCATCCTCACATCCTGTCCTTTTCTTCTTCCTCATCTCCATCCTCTGATCCTCTCACCCCCTCCTTACCCCTCCCTGTCCCCTTGTTCCATCCTCATCCCCTTGCTTCATCTTGATCCTCACTCCTCACCCTCACGGTGCTCTGGCCCTGTCCTCACCCAGATGTCCTGTGCCCCTCCCCACCGTGCCCACAGCCCTGTGTCCCCACAGGAGCTGGACATGAGTGACTTTGAGGAGCAGTTTAAGACCAAGGCACAGGGCCCTGCCCTGGACATCAGTGTCCTCAAGAGCAAGGCCACGCAGAAGGCCCCCAGCAAGGTGACCCTCATGGAGTCCAACCGCGCCAAGAACTTGGCCATCACCCTGCGCAAGGGCGGCCGCAGTGTCCAGGACATCTGCACGGCCATCGAGACGTGAGTGCTCCTCCCGGGAGGGATGAGGTCGGGCACAGCCCAGCAGGACCAAGGGCTTGGGGTGGTGGAGGGTGAGGTGCAGGGATTGGTATGGGGATGCAGAGAGATGGAGGGATGGAGGGATTAGAGGTGGGGAGGTGGAAAGATGCAGGAATGAGATGAGACAAAGGGCCAGAGATAGAGAGAGACAGACTCTCCAGACACTGTGTCACCAGTTATGGGGATGAAGGAATGCAGGAACCAGATATGAAAAGAAGGGATGTGGGGACCAAAGACAGAGAGATGGAGGGATCCATATGGAGAGATAGAGAGATGCAGGGTCCAGGTATAGAAAGGTGGAGTGATGTGGGAACCAGCTTTGAGGGTGGAGGGATGATGGAACCAGCCGGGGGTGACAGGGGGGCTTTGAGACCCACGGCAGGGCCTGACAGTGCCAGGGGTGTCCCCTCCCTGCAGGTATGACCAGCAGGCCCTGAGTCTCGACTTCCTGGAGCTGCTGCTGCGCTTCCTGCCCACCGAGTACGAGCGGAACCTGATCGGGAAGTTCGAGCGGGACCAGCAGCCGCCAGAGGAGCTCTCGGACGAGGACCAGTTCATGATCTGCTTCAGCAAGATCCCGCGCCTGGCCGAGCGCATGAACGTCATGATCTTCCTGGGCAGCTTCGGTGACACGGCCCAGCTGCTGATGCCGGTGTGCGCCGGGGACGGGCGGGCCGGGGGCTGCACGGTGACGCTCCCACGGTGACACTCACACCCTTCCCTCCCTCCCACAGCAACTCAACGCCATCATCGCCGCCTCCATGTCCCTCAAGTCCTCCAGCAAACTGCGCCACATCCTCGAGGTGAGGACTTTGTGGGGAGGTGGCCCCGATGGGCGCAGAGAGGGTGGCAGTGTCTGTAGGCACTGTGCCCTCCTGGCCCTGTGTCCCCAAGCCGTGGTGTCCCCGCAGATTGTCCTGGCCTTTGGGAACTACATGAACAGCAGCAAGCGTGGAGCTGCCTACGGGTTCCGGCTGCAGAGCCTTGATGCGGTAGGGTCACTGTGGGATGATGGGGGCACTGCCAGGGACCAGCCCTGGGGACAGAGGGAGACAAGGGCCAGCTGCAGAGATGGAAGGATGCAGGAACCTGCTGTGGGGACAGAGGGATGCAAGGAGCAGCAGTTGGGATGGAGGGAGACGAGGTTTAGCTGTGGGGACTGAGGGATAAAGAGACTGTCTAATGGGCTGGAGAGGCAACAGGAGGAGGCAAAGGGATGGAGATACACAGCGAAGGGGTTGGAAGAATGGAGACATGATATGTAGAGGTCAAAGGTTTCAAGGACCTCGATGAAGGAAGATGAGATGAAGGAAGATGGGAATTAGCTGTGGGGATAGAGGAAGGTCAGACATGGAAATGTAGGGATGAAGAACCAGCTGCAGGGACAGAGCAATGCAGACCCAGCCATGGGGATGGAAAAGATGGGAATCAGCTGTGGGAATGGAGGGATGCAGATCCAGCTGTGGGAATGGAGGGATGCAGATCCAGCTGTGGGAATGGAGGGATGCAGATCCAGCTGTGGGAATGGAGGGATGCAGATCCAGCTGTGGGAGTGGAGGCACGGAGGGATACAGACCCAGCCACAAGGATTAAGAGCCACCAGAGGCAGCCCTGAGCAGGGTGAGGGGTGGTGGCTGCGGGTCGGGGCTGACTCTGCCCTGCCCCAGCTCCTGGAGATGAAGTCGACAGACCGCAAGCAGACCTTGCTGCACTACCTGGTGCGGGTGATCATGGAGAAGTACCCGGAGCTCACTGGCTTCCACACCGAGCTGCACTTCCTTGACAAGGCAGGCACAGGTAGTGCCCACGGGCCCTGGGCTGAAGGTCGAGGCAGCCCCTGGCACTCTGAGCCTGCCCTGACCCTGCACTGCTCACCTCCTGCAGTGTCCCTGGATGGTGTCCTGCAAGATGTGCGGAGCCTGCAGCAGGGCATGGAGCTGACCCGCAGGGAGTTCATGAGACAGGATGACAGCCCTGTGCTCAAGGACTTCCTCAAGGTCAATTCAGAGGTGATGGAGAAGCTGCAGGCTGACAGCAAAACCGCCAAGGTGGGTGCTGGGGTGGGATGGGGTCATGGGGGCATTTCCCTGCATGGGACAGACACCCTGGGGTGCCCTCTGCTCACACCTCTGCCCTGTGGGAGAGGCTTCTGCTCGGGATGTGGGTCCAGTGGGACAGGCAGGAGGGATATGGGGCAGGATGGGGTGGTGGGATGGGCTGGGAAGAGGTGGTGGGTGATGGGATGGGCACCATTACCCAGCCCCAGTCTCCAGATCAGGTGTCTCTGCCCACAGGAGGCGTATGAGTCAGCTGTGGAGTATTTCGGGGAGAACCCCAAGACCAGTCCCCCCACCACCTTCTTCCCCATGTTCATGCGTTTCATCAGAGCCTACAAGGTAGGAGTGGGCATGGGGTTCTCTGTTTCTGAGGGCTGGGAGGAGGTCTGGGGCACCTGACCCCACTTTGGAGCAATCAGCAGAAGTCACAGGCAAGGCTGGGGTTCGTGGGGCTCAGAAATGCCTTTGGGATGGTCAGATTTTGGAATTGTGTTGGGGTGAACTGGGGGCTGTGAGGGGAGGAAGGAAGGGGGCTGCAGTCCTGGACTCCCCTGCTCAGCACACCCTTCCTGCCCCTCTCCCAAGAAAGCAGAGCAGGACATTGAGCTGTGGAAGAAACAAGAGGCCGCAGCCAAAGAGGCAGGAGCCGTCTCCCCTGGCAGTGAGCAGCAGCCCGAGGTGAAGGTGCCCCCATGTTTGTGTCCTGGTGGGGTCCCAGCCCCAGCCCTGAGTGGTCCTGGGGCGGGATAGCTGGGTGGGAGATGAAGGTGAGGGTTCCCCATCTCCTCTGGGGTGTGATCACATCACTCAAGCACCCTGTCCCCTCCCCAGCTGCCTATCCAGAAGGCCAGGAGGCAGCAGATGGACATGATTGCTGAGCTGAAGAGGAAGCAGATGGTGAAGGAGCCACTCATCTACGAAGGCAAAGACGGGGCCATTGAGGATATAATTTCAGGTGAGAGATGATTTCAGGTGAGCAGCCAGGTGTCCCCACATCACAGACCCCAGCTGGGGGCTGCAGGGGCTGGCACAGGAGCTGGAGGATCACCAAGCCCCATCACAGGGATCAGACCTACCTTCACATCCCACATGGCAAAGTTGCCGAGTGCTCCCTCCCTGTCTCATATCTCTTCCTCCTCTTCTGCTTCTTCCTCCTCTCTCCTCCTCCTGCTCCTTCTCGCTGTCTCTGGATCGCTCTGCTCAGCTCTCAAAACTGTCCCTTTCACGGCTCGGACGGGCAAACGCTCGTCCCGGCTCTTCTGCGACGTGGGCTTCAACGAGGAGAGTCCTCTGTAGGTAACGTGGGGCAGCGGGGCCGGCGCAGGCGGGCGGGGGCTGCCGGGCTTCCCCCCCTCCCCGCCGGGACCCCGGGGGCACCGGGATCAGCCCCGGTGCGGTGCTGGGCTCCGGGAGCCGCCGGTCGGGGTCCCACGGGCTGATGCTCGGTGCCTGCTGCTCCTCCCGTCCTGGGTTCTTCATTCCCAGAGGGGTGACAGCCAGGCAGAGACACAGGACAGGGGACAAGGGTTTTAAACGAACAAAGGACAGCTTTAGGTTGAAGGTTCAGAAAATAATTCATTCCTGTGAGGGTGAACTCTAGTACAGGTGGCCAGAGCAGCTGGGGCTGCCCCTGGAACCCAAGGCCGGGTTGGACGGGGCTTGAAGCACCCAGGGACAGTGGGAGGTGTCCCTGCCATGGCAGGGGTGGCACCGGGTGGCCTTTAAGGTCCCTCCAACCCAAACCATTCCACGTTAATGTGACGGGTGGCAGGACCCCGGCCATCCCCGGTGGGCAGTGAGGCTGATCCGGCCCTTGCGCTTCCCCCGGTGCAGATCTGCGGAACAACCCGTACCGCCGGGGGGACAAGGCCCGCGGCAGCGCCAAGAAACGGGCGGCGGGGCAGAGCCTGCAGGCGACGCCGGACATCGCGCTGTGACCGGCGCCGTCCCTGCAGCTCCAGGAGCGGGCCAGGACCATCCTCCCGACGCAGATGGGCCCGCAGGATGTCAGTCCCTCAGCCCGGGGCTCGGCGGGGTGGAGGGACCGTGCCCGCTCCGAGCTGCTCCAGCCGCTTGATGCGCCAGCTCCGCCTTGCCCGGGCCTGGCACAGGCACCCCCGGCGCTTGCTTGGCCGTGTCCCTGAGCTCCTCTCCCGGGCTGCCAGGGCTGGGGGGCCCCTCCTGGCTACGGTCAGGGAGGGGGAAGCACAGAAAGCGCCCCTGCTTGTCCTGGAAGGAAAAGCGGGGCTGTCCCATCCCTACCCCGGCGCCGCGGGGTCAGCCCTGCGCACCGGCGTGTCCCACCCGCAGCGTGCCGGTGCCTTGGATTGCGGGAGGGGAGGGAAGGGAGGGGGTGCCAGCCAGGCACACAGCGCTCCCCCACATCTCCCCCTCCTCCCCCGGCCCCGCAGAGCCCTCCCAGACCCGCGTTCTCCTGCGCTGCAGAGCCAGCGAGGAGCTGCTGCAAAGCTCCCACCCGGGCACCTCCCGGACCCAGGGGCTGGCAGCGGTGCTATTTTACATGATTTTATAAGTCTTCCTTCAAATTTCTCTGCGCTGCGGCAGCGGGGATTGGAACACCCCCACGCAGGGTGTCCTCAAGGCTGTGGCGAGCAGCGCTGGGCTGTTCCTCGCCGCAGGGGAGGCTCCGAAGCTGCGGCAATCGGCAGCAGGGACAAGTTTCGGCGAGGTGGAGGCACCTCCGCCCTCCTTCATCCCCAGCATCCACCTTCAGTGTCGGGGCTGGAGCCCCTGGGATATCCCGGGACTGTCAGCTCCCCGTTCTGTGGGGTGGGACACGCAGGAGGTGCCGGCAGCCCCCAGCCCCAGCCCCGCAGCAACCGCGACCCCAAAGGCTGCGGGGTCCCTGCTGCCACCGGGCTGGAGAGGCCCGGGAGCCGCACGAACCTCTCGGTACCGCACCGGACCCGAGCCTGTCGCTCCCTCCCCTGCCCCGCTGCTGCTGAGAAACCCCGACCCCGCAATGCCGCAATTAAACCTCTCTGTACGATTTCTTCATCAAACGGGCCCCGCTCGTCCCCATGCGAGGACGCTCCTCCCTCCTCCCGTCCCTCCTGCCGTCCTTCCTCGCTCGTCCCAGCTTCAGCCAGAGCAGCCGCTGCTTCCTGCTGTATTTAAGCTGCTTCAGCGCCGGCTCCGTGTCCGGGGAGGGATGGGAAATGAATGTGTAACTTATAAATGCCTTTAAGCCAGAAATGTAAACCATTAACTGCTCATTTGTATACATTATTTTTATATACTGAAGGCCTGTTTAATCTAAAGCAAAACTGATAATAAAATGTCTCAGAGGATAAAGGACTTGTCTGGGAGAGGGGTTTGCATGGGGGGGGCGATGCTGTCATGGAGGGAAGGAGGGAGGGAGAAAAGGAAGGAAGGATGGAGTGAGGGAGGAAGATGAAGGGAGGGATGGAAAGATGGAGGGAGTGGCTGTGGCTGCCCCATCCCTGGAAATGTCCAAGGCAGGTTGGACAGGGCTTGGAGCAACCTGGGATAGTGAGAGGTGAGAGGGTGGAACAGGATCATCTTTAGCGTCCCTTCCAACACAAACCAGTCTGGAATTCTAGCGAGAAACCACCCACCATTTTTTTGAGGACAACAGATCTGAGGTCTGTTCACAGCACAGCCATGTGGGAGCATGACAGAACAAAAAATGTGTTTCAGGATAACTGTCCTCAATCATCAGCCTGGCCACAGCCCCCCGGCCCCCTGGGCTCGTTCACCAGAAGGATTCAGCTCCGTGCAGCAGCAGCAGAGGGGCTGCAGCACTGGGAGGTGTGGGGGGATCCCCAGCGCTCCACCTGCACCTCCCAAGGTAACACTGAGCAGCTCCCAGTGCAGCAAATCCCCTACAACGGGACAGAGGGAGGATGGGACTCTGCTTGGAAGGAGAGAGATGCCAGGATATTCAGCAAAGCCTGGGCTCAGAGCCATCGAAGTTAGTGCTGCCTCTACAGCCCAAGAAATCACAGAACCCCAGAATATCCTGCACTAGAAGGGACCCTCAAGGATCACCCAGTCAGCTCCTGCTCTGCACAGACACTTCAGCAATCCCACCCTGTGCATCCCTGGGCACGGTGCCCAAATGCTCCTGGAGCATTTGGCAGCCTTGGGGTGGGACCTGGGGAGCCTGGGCAGTGCCCAATCCCCCTCCCTGACTGCTCCTGCATCCCTCAAATTATTATATAGCAGCGTTTAATCAGACCAGGCTCCTTTTCCTGGAAAATGTTTTATTCAGCATCACCATCTTGATCTATAGGACAACACATCAAACAACCAGCGATGACAACAAACAAAATCTTTTTTTTTTAGCTTTATTTTTTTTTTCCCTGTGAAAATGCAGGTCAAAAACATTAACTTCAAGGAATCACAGTTTTATAAAGTGTCATTCATTCCATACAAGCTCCTCGTTCCAGCACCTTCCCCCACTGCCCATCCCAAAGAGATCCTCAGCTTCACCTCACCTCACCAGCAGTGATTTTTCCAGACTTCCTGAACAGGAGCTGCACGACAAGAGCCATCTGTGTTTATCACTCCTACTTGTCCTCCCCACCCTGAGCTGGGGTTCTGTCCTAAACACTCGTTATGAAACCTGACAGTTCCAGCCAAATTTGAATGAGGATAATGCAAATCGTCCCCGACTTCCTGCTGTCAGTATTGCCTTCATCTGGAAGCTGGGTTGTTTGTGCCTGTCACAGCAAAGTGACAAGCTGAGGGAAGAGGAAACTGTCCTGGCAGCAGGAGAAAGCCAGGGAGAGCTCAGGCTAGCTGGCAGCTCAGCCTGGAGATCATCCCAGAGGAGAACCCCAGCTCAGGGACTGGGAAGGCACCAGTGGTTTGTGTGGCTGCCAGGTGTCTGTCCCCAGGCAGGGACTGTGCCACCACATCCCACCCTGAGAGCAGTGACACGGCCAAGCTTTGTGTGCTGGGAACCTGAAGCCTCACTTGGGCACTTGTGGTGGCAGCAAAACAGGGACTGGAGGCTTTGGACAAAACAAAGAGGGTGAATCCTGGCTAATGCTGCTGTGAGGGTATCGGGGAACACAGATATCTCCATGGACCAGGGGAACATGGACAGCTCCATGGACCAGGGGAACATGGACATCTCCATGGACCAGGGGAACATGGACAGCTCCATGGACCAGGGGAACATGGACATCTCCATGGACAGTGTGAGGACATCCCGGGCCCCAGGAGGGTTCGCTGCTCTTGTGCAGGTGGCCTGAGTTCAGGTTAATGCTGCAGATGCAGAGCCCAGGAGTTCTGCAGCCAGTCCTGCTGCTCCCTCCCTCCCTGCTGCTCCAGGGCTCAATCCTAATGCCTAGGCATGGAACTAGATACCAGGACGTGGGAGCAGCCCCCAGGCGACAGAGGCACAAGGGGCAGCCTTTGGGATGGAAGCCACGATGCTTTGGGATTGACACATCACCACACACACACAGAAACAACCAACAGTTCTCCTCCTGTCCCCTCAGAGGAAGCTCAGGAAAGGAGCCAGGCATGCACTGTGCTTGGGAGCTTCTGGGACCCCTGGAAGAGGCACTTTGATCCCTCCTGCTCCAGAGCTTAAACTCTTAGTAGTTTATGGCATCTGAAAAAAGAAATCGAGCCAACCTCCCCCTTTCCCCATTCCCTCCTGGAAGACATGTGCATAATGTGTTAATTATTTACTAAAAAGACTCTGAATGTGGCATTGTAGATATAATTAGGTGCCTATTTTGGACAACGTATTAAGTGCTTTAGAACAAAAAGTGCTATAAAAACTATACCCAGAGTGGTGACAGGTTTCATTTTTCTTCATTTCCACTTTCTTATTACATCACAACTTGAATTTTCTGATCTGGGATGTCACTGTCTGGTGGAGCAAAACCAGCCCATGTTCTGGGAGACCAAAGGGAAAGAGCATCCATTGTTTAAGGAGTGCTGGTTCTCAAAAAGGGAGGCTCAGAGTTCAGCTTTTCCCAGCTATTTTCTAAGTGAGCTCTTGGGAACACTGCCAGAATTGCTGCCCCGTTGTGTCTCCCAGACCAGCATGGATTTGGCAGAGCCCACCTTGGCCTTTGGGAGCCGTTTCTCTGCCCAGGCTGGATGCTCAGAGGCTCAGAGGCTGCCACAGAGCTCTGGGAGAGCACAGCCACAGGGAGGGACTGTGATTTCCAGGTGTGCCAGGCCTTGGAGCAGCCCTGAACAAGCACACTCGGAGCTCACACCTCCCTTGGGATCCGTTCTGGGACGGAGAAGAGCGAACAACACCCGCCCACCTGAACTTGACCTGTGAGGTTTCAGTATTCACAAACATTCACAAATCATTAAAAAAAACCAGTTCAAAGCTTAAGGCATTCCAGGCCCAGCTGCCCATCCCACTCAGTGATCCCAGTCTGAAGTGAGGGGAGGAGTGGGAAGCCTTGTGAGGTCAGGCGGAGCTCACAGAACTGGGGCACTGGGCTGAGCTCACAGAACTGGGGAGCTGGGAGGGAGATTTTTATAACTCTGCAATAAAATTCAGCCCTGTCACAATTGACAGAGCTGATGTCCCTTACTCCATCAAGGATGGGACAGTGCACCCGAAGTCCCACATCAGAGATGGGAACAGGATGGAAGAACAACCCCTCCACTCTCCCACCAAGGAATTCTGTACCCTCCTCCTGCCCTGCCTGCCAGGGACACCAGAGAGAGCACCAGCTCCTCTGAGACCTGCAGGTGGGAGCTGCAAGCAAAGCTCTTTCTGGGAACAAAGTTCTTTTCTGATTCAAGAAGGAAGCGACTGCGGGGAAGGGTGGGAGGTGAAACCAAGAACCAGCCAGTGGCTGCTGTCGATCCTCCCCATGCAAAAGGCTTGAGGTGGAGATGATGCTCCCCAGAGCCTACAGAAATGTTTTTATCTCTAACTGGAAGGAAGTTAGCCATCTTCCCTCAGCACAACCATCCCCAGCTGCACTGAGGGCACCCAACCTCCTCCTCTGGGCAAGCCCAGCAACGACCGACCTCACCTGGGAGCAAGAGCAATCCCCCTGCTCTCCTGAAAAGCACAACCTCCTTCCTCTGAAAAGTGAGGAATTTCCACCTACCATTCTCAAGCTCTAACACACCCAAAACAAGAAATTCCCACTGTCCTGGGGAATGTCTAAGCTCAGGACATGTCTTGGAAGTGCATCAGAACAGCCAACGGAAGTGAAGCCCGAGGGCAGTGAGCTGTGATCCTGCTGCAGCACAAACATCAGCCACTGCACTTGGTGCTCCATGGCAGGGGAGGTCAGAAGCTTTTGCAATTCCTTCTTTGCACAAGGTGTAAACCTCCAAAGCAGGCAGGGCTTCAGGGCCTGTTCTCCAGCTGGCCGTGCTTGACGCGCCAGGCCCAGCTGACGCTGCAGTCGGGGGCCAGGGTGCACTGCAGCTCGATGCCAGAGTCGGGCACCTCCATGTCATAGCGCACAGGCTGCCCCTCCTTGGTCACCAGGCTGAAGGCAGGCACAGGGATCTGTGGGGCACAACACACAGAGCTCAGTGACACTTCCAGTCTCCTCCAGGACATCACACCCCTCCACCACACGCAGCTTCCCAAGACAAGAACAGCTCCCAGGGAGGGCTTCGTGCTTGGCAGGAACATCCTGAACTCCTCTCATAAGGGAATCCTTGGAACTGGACTGGCAGTGCCCACCCTGCTGCCAAAGTGCCTCCCTGAGCTCTGGGCCATGGCTGGGGGTCCTGAGCTGCCCATGTTTGGGCACCTGAGCTCCTCTCCAGGTATTTTGATTTGTGATGTTCATCTGAACAGAATCTAGAGAGAACCAGCAGCACTGGAACATTTTCTGGGCTGGTGCAACATCTTTTAGAGACAATCCCATTTTACACTCAGATGAGTCACAGTCCCACAGACACTCCAGAGATGCTTTCAGGAACAGCCAAGGCAGCCCACAGTGAGGTTCACAGGAGTGTGCCAACATCTCCAACAGAACAAATTGGAAGCACCCCAGCCAAACACAGCTCATTTCCCTGAGCTGATGCTACTGCTCATGATGAAAATCCTATATAATGATTCTTTAGGGAGAGGGGAAAGAGTTTATAATTGAGAAGGATTTTTTAGGCTGCAGCACAGGTGTTTTCTAAGGTATAGATCCCTGTGGTCACTCTGACAATTGGCACTGGCTTACAATTCAGGTTTGGTACTAGGTTTAGGCTGGATATTAGGGAAAATTTCTTCACTGCAAGAGTGGACAAGCATTGGAACAGGCTGCCCAGGGCAGTGGTGGAAGCACCATCCCTGAAAAGGTTCAAAAAATGAGTAGGTGTGGCACTTGGAAATATGGTTTAGTGGGCCTTGTGGGGTTTACTGAAAGGTTGGACTTGATGATCTTGGAGGTCTTTTCCAGCCTTAATGACTGTGTGATTCAGAAAACATCCTGTGGTACCACACTCACAACAACAGCAGCACTGAGGTTCTGGTTCTAAAGGTGTACTAAGGATCCCTGAACCATTCCTGGGTCTCTCTGGAATTCAGGGGTTATGAGGCTGTGGTAGGGAAGAAACCATTCCTCAGATGATGCACTGAACTCCAGTCTGTGTCTCACCTGGCTGCTTATGCCTGTGGCAATGTCTCCCACCTTTGTCCTGTGGAAATCTCTGATGTGCAAATTTTCTCCACTTAGCAACTGGATCTGGATTTTCACTCCTGGAATGCACAAGAGATTCTTTAACTTCTGCTAAGCCACAAGGACCTCAAAGTCCACAGCAAAACTGACTGACAAGGCACACACGGGGAAAAACTCATTTTTGTCATTAAGGATTTCATTTATGTAGGTCTTTTGCTGAGCATGGAGCTAGCAGCAGACAGGATGACTCACACAGCAGAGCTGCATTTAGCAAGAAAGCAGCTGAAGTGATGTATTAATTTGCACAATATGCCCTCAAAATTCTGGGTAGATGTTTGTGGTTATAAAACAGTCCTTGCACATAGAAGCTGCACGAGGCAGGGTACACAGGGCTCTGTGTGTTCAGAAACTTCCCTGGATTTTGCTGTACAGACCCAGTGCCTTCCACCCATCTGTGACTGGGACAGACTGGGCTTCCTCACAGCCCATCTTTAGAGGGGGTCTGTGCTAGCACAGCAACTGAAGGACAAAAGGAGCTGAAAACATCCCTATCCAGCCTGTCTAGATAGTGAGAAAGTGATTCCTGGCCATTTATCCCAGCTAGGGAAATGCAGACCCACCGTTGAAGTAGCTGGGAGTATCCGTGTGCCGGCTGCGGCTCAGCAGGTTGTTCCAGCTGCAGCTCTGCCCGTCTGCCTGGCTGTTCCAGGAATGGATCCCAGAGCTCATGGTGTCCCTCAAGCTGTGAGAAGCCTTCATAGAGTTCTGCAGGAGTAAGCACAGGTTTGTCTAAGCCTCCAAAAGAAAATGAGCTGGCAAGAGATGAGCATTAAAATAAGGTCAGGAGGAAAAAATCCAGAGGGGTTCAAGGCTGGGCTTTACTCAACATTTATATGCCATCTGGGAAAGGGAATGGATAGCAGTGCAACAGTCATTATCAGATATTCTCAATAGTTAAATCAATAATGAGCTGAAAAGTTGGATGACAAAAGAGGGGTTGTACTGACTGGCAGGAGAATTAAGCATCAGTTCAAATATTTGTCACTTACTGACATTAGAAACACACAGGAGAAACAATTAACTGTACAAAACCAACCATAGACCATGAGCTGCTTCCCTGTGGGGAAGGGTCTGTATTGTCCCAGTCAATCTGACATCAGCACAGTGCTCTGAACCAGTCAAAAATCAAGTTAAAGGTATGGGGTAGGTGCTAGTGGGAAAAACCAAGCAGAGTCAGATCCCACACTGCACACTGTGTGTGTCAAGAGCTGAGCATTGCAGAACTCCCTCAGTCCTCCTCAAAAAGCACTGGAAGACTGAGAAAAGAGACAAAAATAGGACACAAAGCTGCTCCAAATCAGAACTGACTCCTGCAGATGCCAGGATGCACAAATTTGGGTCTCAATGTCTTTGAAAACTGTGATTGAAGGGCTTTTGTCCTTCCCTGGTCCAACAAGGCTTATTCAGTGTTCCTCACTGATATTCCCTACCTTAGAGAGCAAACCATTCTAAATATGTATTTAAATAACTAGGACTATGTATTCATTAGTATCAATGGGTTAAAATAAGTTAATGGAGAATAAATCCATAGGCTGGGAATATCCAAGATTTGGGTCTGTTTTCCTGTCCTACTCTCCTGGTCTTTCCCTAAATCTCCCACTGGTGGTCATGACCAGGAAGAAGACCCTGCACAGCTGCTTGGTGCAGTTCCTACTTCCATCATTGCTTCCCCAGCTCCCTTCTCCTGCAGACAGGGTTGAGGCTGCTGAGATTTCTGTATCCACACACTTGAAACTTCTGGGGAGGATAGAGCACAGCAGAGCCTTGGGAGGAAAGGATCCACACTGGACAGGGAACCAAACCGTCAGCACCCCACTGGGCATGAGGAAAGCATTTGCTCCCCAGTAAATTTGGTGTCAGAAAGCAGCAGCAAAAGTGAGGAATTCCAGATTTCCATTGGTCACAGCTGCCCCAAGGCCAGTCAGCCTCCCCCATCCATCCCCACTCACCTTCTCACTGGCATCTGACACAAAGGGGCTGTCGATGCTGAGGCATGAAAGCATTTGCTCTTGCTCTTCCAGAGAGTAAGGCTGGGAAAGGCTGTTCAGAAACAGTTCTGCAGCGAAAGGAAGAGAAGGGAGACATTTCCAGTGTTTCCTTTCATGCCTCCCTGCTCTAATCACAGCTCTGCAATTAATATCCAAAGCTTCTTCAGCAGTATTAATGAACATTCATATTGGTGCAGCAGAACCCAACACACAACTCTGCCTTGCAGAGGCCACAGCCAGCACTGTGACACAGGGAAACTGAGCCAAGAGGAGATGATTGTGCAACAACATGCAAAACAGCATCCAAATTTACCAGTTCTTGCCCATTATGTCTCCTGTGAGATGTCACTCTAGATTCACCCACATTATCAAGGAAAGGTCAAACTCATGTACTCAGCTCTCACAAGTATCTGGAGGTTTGTACTCCCTTATCTGGATACAAGTACTTACAAATACTGCAACTATTCCTGATAATATCCAGATATCCCATACATAACCAGCTCTTACAATGCTACTGGGACCCAAAGCCATTTGAGAAAGAAGCTGCCCATCAGCAACCCATAAAATTTCTCATTCCTCAGTTTCCTGACACAGTTACAATTCAAATCACTTTCTTCCTAACTAGAAGCTTTCAATTCATTCAAAAAGACTTGAAAATATCGGAGAAAAAAAAGGTGAAATGTAGAGTTATACTGGGGCAACGGAACTGGACAAATCACTGATTTCCACACTGAATTTACTGCTGGCTTTCAAAATCTGGATTGTTGTTGTAACCAAATTCCTTGGCTGATGGCTGTAGGAAAAACAGTTGCAGGCTGATTTTAACTGCACTGCTTTGCTTGACATCTGCCATTCCCTTATTTTATCCTGGCCTTTATTTACCTTAATTAAAAAAAAAATAAAATATGTTTGAGCCTAAAATTCCAGATGAAGTTGGAATTCTGACACTGTTTACACAGTGCCAAGAAGCACAAGCCTGAAACAGGCTGTTTTCTAAGAGGTTCCTGCACCTCTCTCAGAAGGTTCACCCCTGTTCAGGGGGAAGGAAATTCTGTTCACTGCCTTTGTGGCACATTTAATTGGTTAAGAACTATTAGTTTTGGTAGTCTGAAGAAAGGTTGAGCAATTAGTGTAACAAGAAAGGAACTATGAGCAAAATGACATCCAAGCTGAAAACCCAAAAATAACTGTCAACAAGCCAACAGAAAGCAGCTGTATTTTTATCCTGCTCTCAAGCAAAAAAAAAAGCTGAATTCCTCCCCCAGCCCAGTGCTCACCAATTTCCAGCTGCTGAAGTTCTTGCTCTGAAATGGTTGTGGCTCTTTCCATGTGGCTGCAGCTCTTCAGGGGCAGAGGAGTCGAGGAGAGAGGTGGGGGGTCACAGGTCTCAGGTAACTCCTTGCCCTCATTCCAGTGGCTTCCCTCAACCTCCTCTGTTTGCTCCAGAGATGGAGGTGGTGGGACTGGGCTGGCACAGGAAACTTTGACTGACAGTTTTGGGTCAGAACCAGTCTCAGAAACTGGGCTCACTGTAGGGGACAGGGATGTCTGTGCACTGTTTTCTTTGTTCAAAGATAAATGTCTGGGCTCTCTGTATTCACCTTTCCAGGGGCTTCTCACACCTCCCACTACAAAAAAACAAAAAGGATACAAACATTATCAAATAAAGCAGTAAAAGAGATAGAAGTTTTCCTTTGCTGTAGGAATTTTTGAAGTGTATTTGCTGTAAAATGCCCAGCTTCTTCAAAAGATAAAATCAGATCACCTCCACAAATTCTTGCTGTATTACAGAACCACTCAGAAGGATTAAGTTGAAATAAATTAGTGAGGGTGTCAGGGGCAAGACTGAACCACAAGTATGAGTTACAGCTAAGGATGTAATAAACCTCTGCTTGCAGTTGTGCTGCACACCAGGCTCTCCAGGACAGAAGCCCAGGCACAGCACCTGAACAAAGCCACAGAGAGCTCACCTCCTTCAGCAGAGAAGAGCATGTGACAGCACACAGGAAATTAGCATTTACTTGGGTGACAAACACTCGGCTGCAGGCAAAAGCCATCAACCCAAAATATGCATCAATACTGTGCAAATGATATACTGGACAATAAAACAGACTGGTGCTTCCCAAAAGAACAGCACCAGCAACTCTCTCAGTGGGAATATGAAGGTTCAGCTACATCAGTTATATCAGGACATTGCTACCTTCCTCGAGTGCCACACAGGTCTTAGTTTTGAGCTCTGATGCAGATGCCCTGTGCAGAGGCTCCTTCTCCAGCCCCAGCTTAATAATCTCAGCAGTGAGAGGGTTGCAGGAAGGTGGAATTTCCCTCAGAGGAGGCGGCTCTTTAGCGATCTGTGTAACAAACAGGAAGTGAAAGAGGTTAGACCAGAGAGGCTTAATTTGATTTCAGGAAGGTTCTTCCCACCCCAACAGCGTTTCCAACTGAAATGAAAGCATTAAGTGAGACCTGAACAGTAATTTTATTACAGCTGAATGGCTCAAAAGTCACCCCCAAGTCACGAGCAGGGTGTGGAAGAATAGTCCAAGCAGAGCAGGCATGGAGAATGTTCAGCTCCCAAAGCAAGGCTGGCATCCTGTCAAATGCCCAGCTGGCTCCCAGCCATCCACCCGAGGCAAGTGCTCCATGGCCAGCATGACAAGCTCTGGCAGCTCACCTGCCTGGTGCTGCAGAGAGGCTGGGTCACTCACCTTCAGGCACAGAGGGTGGTTGTAGTACTGGGTCCAGGGGTGGCAGCCGTTGAGCATGTGCAGCATCATACAGCAGCTGCTCCACACATCCACCTTGGAGTCACAGCGCTTCCCCATCACCACCTCCGGGGCCATGTGGGTCTCTGTGCCAGGCACGTAGTTCCCTAAAACCACCCAGGAGAAAACTCACTGCATGCAGGCAAGAAAACAGCTCCAGTGCCACTGGTAGGAGGCCTAAGGCAGAATCCCTCTCTTTTCAGCTAAAGAGACATGTCAATGTCATGGTGGCAGCTAGCCTATAGCTACCAAATAAATTTGGCTATACTGGACTATTAAGGAGGTATGGGGTGGATGCACACCCCCCCCTCAGAAGTCTTGGGTGCTCTCATGTTGTCATGTTTTTCAATAAATTCACAACATAACCTAGCAAGCTGACAGCTTGTTGGAATCAGATCAAGAATGGTGGGACAGTCTGCCCATCACCCTACTCAAAATCCAAAACTCAAATATCTGGAAGACATCAGTGATAGAAACGTGTGTTTTTAATTGAAATAGTTTTGAATGGAATTGTTTATTGTTTATAGTGTTAAGTTGTAACATTGTAGCTTCTGAACAGTTAACCCGTGACATGCTAGCCTGAAGGACTGTGACATGGGTGGTTTTCCCCTAACAGCTCCTAGATGTGAATGCTGCAGCTCCAGTGATACATGGAGCACACTGCTGGCTGGAGGAGCTAGGTTTGTCAAATTGAGTGGAAAGCCTCATTCAAATTAAAATCATGCTATCTTTGTTGTCCTATCTGCAAGACACCTGCAGAAGATAACAAAGAACACTTGGAAATTTTTTTTAAATATAACTGAAAGGGTGAATTGTCACAGTGGCAGCTAGACTGTAGCTGCCAAATAATTTGGCCATATCGGACCCCCAAACTCAACCAGCCTAGAAGTAAAACAAGCTCCCAGATGGGGCAGGGATGGATCAAACCCAAGCAGGGACCTCAGCTAATCATGTTCAATCCAGAAAGCAGACACAGCACAGGTCAAGGAGCTGGATGGTGCTAAAACCTCGACCAATGAGTTGTCTAGACCTGGGAGGTTTGCACTCACTATATGAGAAGGTTCAGAACAATAAAATAGGCTGTTGTTTTATTAAACAGTTCAATCTCTAAGAGTTTGTGTTGTTCCTGTCTCCAACCAATGACCCTGTGTAATATGTCAGCTTCACTGAGTGGTTTGGGTGGGAAGGGACATTAAAGCCCATCCAGTACCAAGCCCTGCCATGGGCAGGGACACCTTCCACTGTCACAGGGTGCTCCAAGCCTCATCAAACCTGGCCTTGGACACTTCCAGGGACCCAGGGGCAGCCACAGCCTCTCTGGACAGCCTAGGCCAGGGCCTCCCCACCCTCACAGGGAAGAACTTCCCAGTATCCCATCTGATCCTGCCCCCTGGCAGTGGGAAGCCATTTCCCCTTGCCCTGTCCTTCCTGGCAATTGTCCCAAGTCCCTTTCCAGCTCTCTTGGAACCCCTTTAGGCACTGGAAGGGGCTTTGAGGTCTGCTCTGAGCCTTCTCTTCTCCAGGCTGAACAATCTGAGTTCTCCCAGCTTTTCTCCATAGTGGAGGGACTTCACCCTAACCCAAAAAGCAGCATTGTGTGTTTTTAGAAGCTGTTCCCTCTCAGACCCATCCCTTATACACAGAACAGGGATTAAACTTCCTTTCCAAGCAAATCTGGGAGGCAAAACATGAGCTTGACTTTAGAAAACATACCCTTCTCTTTCAACAACTGCATGAAGAAGCACAGTTAAGTTTAATTGTCAAAAAAAAGCAATTTTGCCTTAGTGGAGGTCAGGACTCTTCCCCACTATTTAGTGAGGTTACCTGACAAGTCAGAGTAGGATTTTAAAGTTCCAGTGTGGTTTCTTGCAGGAACAAAACACTGGATGCAGCATGCTGACATAATCTTACAAAAATCCTTCTAGCCTGGGAGATAAGGACCATCTCCTCCCAAATTTCATTTCATTTTGGCTGTCAGTGGGATGTCTCACAGTAATACCAATGAACGAGACACCCTGAGCAATGCTCAGCCTGGAAAATGCAGCTGCTTGCAAATCAGCCACATGTAAATGTTCACAAGAAAGAATGAGTCAGAAGGGCAATTCTTCAGAAGAGCAGCAGCAAAGCCTCACCTGTGACCAAGCACTTTCCCAGCCCGTCTGGGTGCAGGTGAGCAGAGTGGCCAAAGTCACACAGGAGGGCCCTGCTCCCATCGTCCGACAGCAGCACGTTCTCCGCTGCCAATGAGAAGGGTTCCGTTAGTCTCCTCTGGATTAGGAGATGGGAAAAACAGTCAGAAGCACACAGAATGACAGTTTTTTAAGCCCAAGGGATTTATTTCTCCTGTCAATGGCTTAAGCAAGTACAGAGCTGTCATTATCTCTTACAAACTACCAATTACCCTGGAGATTCTTTTGTAGCCCAGTGGTGGGGCAGCCTGGGCAAGCAGCCTGGCAGACCCATGGGGTGATAAGAAGAGGTGACAAACATGATATTCCCAGCAGTCTAGAACCAGGGGAAACTCTATTTCAAACATAGATCTGAAGATCTAGTAAGTAGATCCCATAACTTTAGTAAGTAATCCCTTAATTTAATCTCCAAGAAGTTTGCCTCTTCTAAATAAAGGGAGGAACAAGGTACTTCAAACACCTTCCTACCTTTGACATCTCCATGGAGAATGTTTTGAGCATGAAGATACTCCAGACCCTCTAACACCTGGCCCAGGTAGCTGAGGGCTCTGTCCTCTGGCAGGCAGCCACTCTGTTTAATGAGCTGCCCTAATGAGCCACCTAGAAAGGAATCCAGGGAGTCCACATTAGCTTATCTTTAAATTCTCCCCAGCATGATTAACATTCTTGGTTGTTTCCATTGAAAAAAAATAGATTTTCCAGGTCTGATAGCATTTATCTTCCACACATGGCTCTGTTCCTCTTGTTTATTCCCAGAGTTTTTGCTGCCCAGAAAAACAGGTCTTTTTTATTCAGTGTCATTTTAATAGTTGCTTTGGAGCAAAAGCAACTGCTCTGTGAATCAGAGAACAGTTCTAGGTGTTACTGGGTCCACATTTCTAGGTGTTACTGACCACCAGCTCTTTCTTCACAGCCTGTTTTCCATGGTTCTGGGCAGAAAAAGAGCTCCAGGCAATGCAATCATCTAGGCTTGCTTAGACAACAAGTATCCCCTTTTCCAGGGCAAGTGCTCCACTGAAGTCCTGCAAATCAACAGGAAGCACAAGCCAGCCCCAGCTGTGTTTTACTGTGAAAAAGAGACACCTTGAACTGGAGTGAGGCAGGACTGGGAATTATTTCCCCCACAGTGAGCCCAATGCAGGGATTACACACACCAGGAATATTCTGGATGCACTGAGGAACCAACAGATTCATATTGGGGCAGGAGGAAGAGGAGGTCAATGTGCACTGGACAGTGCCAGTGGTGCTTCCATGGTGCTGTCCCCTGCTCACCCTCCATCAGCTTCATGAAGATGGTGACCCAGGGGCCCTCCTTGACGGCGCCGTACAGGGGTACCACGCTGGGGCTCGTCACAGCCGCGCATGTCGTCAGCTCCTCGGCACGGAAGTGTTCCACCTGCACCTATGGAAACAGAAAGGCACTGAGCAAATCCTGGGATGGATCCTCACAGAACCATCCCTCTCTGGTGGCTGTGTGACAGCAGAGGCACAAGATGGGTTCATTGGGCTTTATGGTATTAGAGGTCTTTTCCAAACTTAATTCTGTGACCCTCCCTAACAGAACTCAGGGAGTGCAGCAAGAAGTGAGAACACTTGGGATGATAAACCCTCAATGTCTAAGGGAAGTGAAAATTCATCACAAGAGATCACTGCCAGCTTGCAGTAACTCCAGATTACAGCTGAGGATAGGTACCCTTCAGGAGGAAGGTAATTTCTGTCTCAGTAAAAAAGATAATTTGGACAACTGAACATTCCACTTTTATGAAAGAGAGGGGAAAAAAAAAAACCCCTGGGGATGGTGCACAACTTGGCAAAAATTCAACTCCCCCAGACAGGAGGGAATATAAAATATGTCCACAAGCAGTGATCTACATGATCACCTTGTTAGGTGGTGCTCATCCTGCAAACAGTTAAAGAAAAACTTTATTCACTAAGTTCAGCCAAAGTAAATAAAACAAGAATTTGCTGAAGTCCAGAAGGAAAACATGAGTCATGAAGATGCTGGTGGGAAAAAGATGCATCATGTTTCTTCTCTGTCAGCAATCTGGCTATAGCTGGTTTTCTTTCATCTCAAGAATTTGGAGAACAGGTGCTTCCAGCACTAAGTCTGGTGAAAGAAGGTGAGGTAGTGCCCTCCTGTCACAGGGAGGCAAGCAGGAACTGGAGACAGTTCCTCATGGAAAATTAAATAGAGCAGAGAAAATGTCCAATTTGCATGTTAGAACTCTCTGCTTTCAGAGTGTGATCCAAGAAAATGCATTTCTGATATAATGAAGCATCATTTATCCTTCAGTAATTAGGGGGGAAAATGACATTTTGAAAGACTTCAGCTTCTCCTACTTTCATGTTTCCCTTTTCAGCACAACCACCCTCCTTCCTGAAAATACACCCCACAAGGAACAGCTATTTCTCCTAAGACTGTAGATTTGCCAAATGGATAATACACTTAAATAGCTACACACTGACAGGAAACAGGCTGGTTGTGTCAGCAAAATATTTCACACCTGAACTGTGAGGATGCAGAATAGGAATTAATTTTCTATGTGCTAGAAAGATGTTTGTTTCTACAGCTGACAGCTGAATGGTTATGAAATGGTTAAATTAATACACACACTAGCTTATCTTGCCACTTACATCTTACCACAGGGAGCATAGCAAGCTGGGCCCAGTGTAAATGGAGGAAAATGAACATTTTAAACTGAAGAAGTTACAGTCCTTTTTGCACAAAATATTTTTGTACTCAAGGCAAACACTTCCCACATTAAATTTTCTACTGAAGTAATGTGAGAAACATCAGTTCACAGGGGTGATGAAACTATTCAAGTGGAAGTTCAAATAAAATAGTTTACATTTTCCTCATCTCCTTGCATTATCCCTCTGTCTGCATCTCTGAGGCCCCCACAGCAGCCCCCAAATCAATGCCCTGATCCAAATTATATTCCACACACTTCCTACATCATGTGACAATGGCATATCCTGGAGTACAATAGATTATAGTGCCAACTTCTGGAAAAACACACATCCTTTGCTGCATCTGGAACAGCATCACCTCAGAACAATGTGCCAGCATTGCTGACACTGAGGAGATGAAAGCTCTGTTTTCAGAGCCTACTGACTGCCTCGGGTTTTTCCTACTTTATTCCTTTTTCAATGGGGAAATAAATACCTGCCATGTAAGCATTTACACCAGACATGGTTTGAGATAAGAATAGTCAGATAACAGACAACCCACACGGCTGTTGCTCCCCTACAGTCACTCACAATCATTCAGAAATCTCTACTCTTGCCTCAGCATCCAGGATCCGTTTCAGCACACTTTAAAGCCAAATGAGCTTATTTCTGGCTGCTGAGCTTGGCCCCTGTGCACATACAGGTCCTCCATCTGCTCCTCTCTCTGCCAGTACCCTGAAGTTTTTCCTTGGACACAACAGCAGCACTTCACCGTGACTGTACAAGGCCCTAAAGAGGACCTGGGAAAAGATTTCTCTCTGTGTGCTGTCTGGCCAGGACCCCAATTCTCTCACACAGAATTACCTTCTTGGCAGCACACTGAAATCCTGTCTGCTTGTCCTCTATCTTGTACACTTCCCCAAAAGAGCCAATGCCCAAGGAACCATGGCACTTTGTCCAGTGAACCTCTTCTCGGTACTCGTAATCCACTGGCTTCAACTTCTGCAAGTCCAAAGAGAAAAGATGAAGGAAGGAAAGAGACACTTAAATGTGGGGCTGCATGGACAGAGATCAACATTCTCAGAAACAGCACAAGGACAGATACCACAGCACTCTCTAGAAATCTCAATCACAGCCCCATCTCTAGAAATCCCAGTACAAGATTACTTCTGCAACAGGCTTGAGATGAAACCAGACAGGATCAACCTACTTGATTTCTGTGGGCTCTGTTGGTCCTAAAAAAGTGCACCCCAGAGTTGCAAAGAAAGGCTGCCAGGATTTGGATGGCTTTGGAGTTCTGTGTTCCTCCCTTCTCATGCAGGACCTAACTACAAAGTTGAATCCTACAAGTAACCCAGGCTGCTGTGACTAAATGCAGACAGTGTGCTAAAGCTTTTCTGCAGTCAGTAGATGGAGACTCTGCCGTAGGTGCCAGTGTGAACACGTTCAGGCAGGTAAGGGACACCTTGATATCCACAGATCATACTGACAGGGTCACACTGACCCCAGGGAAGTCCTCCAAGAGGACTTTAAGGTGTCGAGAGAGAACTGAATTCAGAAGAAGTGAATCATGTCGCTAGGATACAAATTTCTGTGCCTGTGGGATGCTGGGGATGCTGCAAGGGACACTGCAGGAGCTGCTGGTCCCAGCAGAGGCACAGACTGGTCTCCTGCACCTCCCCTTCTACCCAGTCCTGGTTTCTGTCACACTCCAGCTCATCCAGAGCCAATAAATATTGCAGCCTGGCTGAACGGATTGGGCTCTTCCCCAGCAAACAGAGGACATGGCTGAAGACTGACTAAGCACAGAACCACTGCTCAGAGACAGGTGTGTGTGTCTGGTGACTGAACACAGCACAGAGCCAGCACTCTGAGACAGGCAGGGCTTTAATTCCTGCAGAAAACAACTCTGCATTGTTATCTGGCAGCTTCAACCAGACCCAGAACCACTCAGAAATCGCAGTTCTAGAAGCAAGCACGTGGATGCAGATTATCCCTCTCCCAAAGCCCAGGAGAAACTGTGCCTCCCACACCCCAGTGTGGCTCAGATCACCTCGTTCAGCAGCACGCCTTCATTTTCATTCGCTTCATGGAATTGTTCCTTCAGCTCCAGCCCACCTCCTCTCCACGTCTTGGCCAGGCTGGCTAAATTTTGTGGTTCACCAAAACTCACGCTCCCCTTCAAGGCATCTACCAAATATTCTTCCACAGAAAGCTTGTCTGAACTGGTTTGCACGGACTGGTTGATGTATTTGGTGAAATTATATTCTAAGTTTAGGCCAGATAAGCGACTGTCTTGATAGTTGAGATCACCATTGAAGTATGTGTCCAGAGCATTGTGCTTCATGGCATGGAGAGGACTGTCCACAAGTGGGAAATGGGGGGGAAGGATATTGTAGGGAAAAGGATGGAGAGTCTCAGGCTGGGGAACAGTCTCCCTCTGTTTCCAAACATGATTAAGGCACTGAATAGGGCTGATCAGCTTGTGCAGTTCAGTTTTGTATTGGCTCCTTGGGGAATGGAGTTTGCCCGTGGACAAAGGAGCATGAGCACACTTCTCAAGAGACAGTGGATCATAGCCCAAGTCTTTGTTAAATTCAGGAACCCAAAAACTGTTTCTGTAAAGAGTACTTTGGTGGGATTCATCCTCCTAGAAAACAAAACCAAACAGCTGAGCAGGAACCTCAGTATAGACACCAAAATTCACCTAGGAGCTGTTAGGAGTTTGCAGGGACAGTACAAAAGGATGGTTGAAGATTCTCACCTGGACAGGAATTGGGGTGCAGCTCTCCTGTTCTGGAGTTCTTGGACTTCTCCTGCCAGCAGCCACAGGTTGCCCTTTCAGCTTGGATCTTTTCTTGTGCCGTTTCTTCTTGGCCCTGCCCCGGTGCCTCCCTCGCCAGGTGGGCGCCATCCTGCCCTCCGTGGCATGGGCCACATTGTTGGGGATGTGATCGAGGCTGTCCGAGCGGCTGCTGGAAACCAGAACACAGCAGGGCTCTGAGATGGGACAGTGCAAGCACAGCTCAGGTGACACCTCTGACCCACAGAGAGAGAATTAGCAACTCTGCTAACTCAACAGAGAACTAAACCACAACTCCTTGCCTTCTAATAGGGATAAGTTCAAAGTCCAGGCAGAGCAGCACCTCTGGCATTGTATAAAATAAATTGTGGGGTGTGGGGGAAACAAAACATTAAAGTGTCCCAGGGTTTATAAATTCTGGAACAACAAGAGTTGAATGTACAGTCACAGAATGGTTTGGGTTGGAAGGGACCTTAAAGCCCCTCCACTGCCACCCCTGCCATAGCAGGGACACCTCCCACTGTCCCAGGCTGCTCCAGCCCCAATGTCCAGCCTGGCCTTGGGCACTGCCAGGGATCCAGGGGCAGCCCCAGCTGCTCTGGGCACCCTGTGCCAGGGCCTGCCCACCCTGCCAGGGAACAATTCCTGCCCAATATCCCACCTAACCCTGCCCTCTGGCACTGGGAACCATTCCCTGGGTTCTGTCACTCCAGCTCCTTTGTCCACATCCCTCTCCAGCTTTCTTTTATGTCTCTTTTTTGAACATAGCAAAGTAGAGGGAAAAGCACAGCATGTCTCCAGGCTGCTCTGAGACAGTTTGTGGTTGATTTCTAGTGAACACAGAGATGATGTATAAATGCAGTCTATTTTAAAAAAATATTAAAATTAATAAATGTGTTCATAATATCAGTGCCTGCTCTAATATGAAGAAAAAGAGCTTTGCACAGAGAAGAGAGATGACTAAGTGCACTTGAATAAAACAGCTTCAAAAAACCAAAATGTGCTGCCTTGTAAAGCTCAATACTACAACATGTCTTTTATGAATACACAACACTCCAGCTGGGGTCAGCACAAAGAGATGAACTCTCATGGGGGATATTTGCCTGTAGTTACTCAGGAACAGAAAGAGATGGTCTCTGAGATTCCTTTCAGCTCAAACCATTCTGTGATTCTGTGATCCAGTACCAGTCATAGCAATTAGATTTTTCAAATTAAACTCTAAGAGAAAACAGGACTTTTGATCTTCAAATGAAGCAATTGTTCCATTGACTCGGAACAGCTCTGATACATTCCTCTGCCTTTCCTGATCAGAGATGCAGGGCAAAGCCACTATCTCCATCTTTTCCTGGTGTTTTAGTGCTAAAAGATGCCATAAGTAAAGTTCTGGCATCAAGGCATCAGCACACAGCCTGAACACACAGCTGGTATGCATCCCAGAAAACCCCACATCCCACATAAAACCCCTCAGAAATGGGTCACTTTGCACTTTTTCAGATGGTTCATGGGACCACATCATAAAGCCACTGGGCAGTGTCAAACCACACATCCCACAAAGTGTCTGAAGCCATCAGGAAACAGGCAGCACCTAATTCTGTACCCCAGTCACCCATTTCAGGGTGCTGGGGCTGCCTGACAAGGTTCCAGTGCATAAGAAAGTTCCAGTATGTGCCCCAGCTGGAAGATATTCCTCATGAAGAACAAGCAGCTCACTCCCAGGTGACTCCAGAAAACCAGTTCCCAGGCCTCCTCTTGTCCATCACAAGTGTCACTGTCCCTTTTACCACTTCCAGCTTCTCTGTGTTCACAACTTCTGTTGTTGATGCTGACATTAAGGAAAGGTTCTCTCATCCCCTTTTATCCTTCCAAGAAATTAAGCTGTTCCCTTTTCTGAAGACTCCTTCTAGCAGCAGCCCAGGTTTCACACAGCTTTTCAGCAGATGGTGTAACAGTTTCAAAAGCATCAACACAGTTCAGTTAAAAAAGACTGAAAATTTCACCTTGGATCCTTCTACTTCAAGCCTATGAACCTTAAAAAAATCAGTCATTTCAAAACAAATTTGACCATCAAGAAACAGAGGCAGAAGGCTACAAGGGCAGTAAATCTGCAGACATTGACAATGAGACAATTCAAGGAGTTTCAAGTGGTTTGTGCCTAAACTTGTATTTTTTCCTGATAGGAAGATGTTTTGGGAAAGACACATTCTTACCAGGCCTCAGACAGAAGAACTAATTCCAACAGGAGTGCTTTTGGAAAAATATTTTAAGTTCAGAGAGCCAGGGTGCTTTGGAACAAGGGCAAGTCAGCAGACACAACAGTGAAGAGGGGTGTTTGTATTAAGAGATGTCTCACCTGTAACGTTTACTGTGGGCAATAAAGGATCTCTCTGATAAAGTGGGGCTGAACTCCTGACTGTTTTCACCTGTGTGAAAAAAAATCAGGATCATCACTTGTCTTAAATCAGGTAAAGTCTCTCCTAGTAACAACTGGACTTAAACAGCTCTGCCACTGTGCTAAATGAGTGATCCAGACAATCACTGCACAGTCATGTCACACCGCCCACACTACATTCTTCCTCCCCCACAATTAGGAGGCTCCCAGTATCTCCTGATCCCTCAGCTCTTTATGACAGCTTTACTTTGGTTTCCTCTTTTTTATCCCCTCTTTTAAACACCTTTCAGAAGTCAGCTAAGAACAGGTGACACAGAACACAGATCTGGTTGAGGTACACGGGCTTCATGCTGGTCTTTTATTTATTCTTTATTCAGTGGATGCTGCCACATTATTATGAGATTTCATGAGCTTCCTAAATAGAGTCTGGGATGTGTCATCAGCTCCACCCCACTTGGGATTACAAATAGATGTGGTCTCAGCTCTCCAGGAGCGCCAAGGGAGTGAAATCTCATCCCTCTTTACACATTCCTTTTTCTCAATGAAGCGCAGCCCGCCCTGCTACTCACATTCTGCTTGGGCAATAATAGAAATTGATGCACAGCCTCCTTCTGTTTCTTCTTTTGCTGTTCCTTTGGTGATTACATCATTCAGGATTTTCCACTGACTGTGAAAGATGACCTTCTTTGAATCTTCTACTTTGCAAACACTGCTCTGCTTTTCACTCACTGTCTCCTTCAGCCCCTTGGCAGCTGTGAGCTCCTTTTTGTGCTTGATGGCTGGATCAGGAGCTCCCTGGCATTCAATTCCCATCACTGCCATTTCCCAGCTTCAGAGAGACACTGAGCAAGAACAGAAAAACAAAACACTTGTCAAAATACTTCACAGACAGAAGCAGCTTCAAGTTTATGAGAATCAGGAGGCTCCTGAAGGTATCAGATTAATAAATAACTCAAATCAAGGTCCTGTTCTGAAGCCCATGTTCTGAGCTGGAGAAGAACCCAGTGCCAGTCCTCCATTTCTGACTTGGACCACTGAAGATCTGAATAGTCAACGTTCTCATGACTGAAAATATGCAACCACATATGTTGCAGAGAAATTTAATTCTTGGTATATCCCCTAAAATATAAACAGTGAAACCAAGGAGCAGAAGGAACTCCCATATCACTAAACAGGAAGAATATTCACCCTCAAAAAAGGGGAAAAAGGGAAGACGTGAAAGTTCTTGTGCACCTGCAGGGAATTACACTTGCTCTCACAGCACATGAATGGCCATAAACCCAGCTAATTCCCTTTTCCCCTGTGCTCAGTCACCCTTAAAGCCATTCCTCATTCTCCCTCAATGAAGCCAGGCTCGACAGCCAACCTGCCCATCCACAGATCCTCCCTCACCCCTTCCTTCCTCTACATCACCAACACCTCCTGCAACCCTTGCTCAAGCCCATCAGAAGTGCAGCTCCTACAGAGTGCAGGATCCATGGAAGCTGGTGTTGGATAGAGGACAGTGATGGTGCTGGAACAGATCTCTCTGCCTGAGAGCTGGGGAGGGGGTCAGCACAGGCTGTGAGCTGACCAGGAACACAAATGGAGCTCCAAACAAGTCCCAGCACAGGCCAAACCTTGACCAACTGGCAGCACAGGGGAACGTGGAAGGGAGCTGGGGATGGAAAGGGAGAAGCATAAACCAGCATGGAAGCAAAGCACTGAGGGACTGATGGGAATATCCAGGGATGAAAATCAGCAGAGTGGAGAGTTCCCTACAGCATGAGCCCCTGGGGAACACAGTGTTCCCATTGGTGTAGCCCCACATCCCCTCACCTTGGATTCTGGAGAAGCTGAACCAATTGTTTTCCTATAAAGAGAATGTGCAGAGATCCCTTCTTTGTGCCAGTCCTCCCATAATACATGTATAAAACCTTAAAATTAACATTTCCACCCTTAAATAACCCATGGAACCCATATTGGACAATATACACAGCTGTTAAGTACCAGAAACCAGGATAGGACAAGGAGGGACATTTTAAGAGAGGCCGAGAAAACAGATATCAGCACCATTACAGGAGCACTCCTTGAGGCTCATCAGCTTCGATCTGCACAAATCTTTATTCTTTTTTTTCTTTCTTTTTCCTTTTTTTTCTTTCTTTTTCCTTTTTTTTTCCTTTTTTCCCACCTTGAGCAGCTGCCTGGGGCAGCAGGACATTTACTCCAACAGGCTCCTGGCAACAGAGATGACTCAGGAAAATGACAAAATGAGCGGGTGCTTCATGCCTGAAGGACCACCAAGGAAAAGGGGAGCCAAGTGCATGAACCTTGGTGCTGTGAGTCACCTAACAACCTGGCAGGTATACAAGGAAAGTCAACAATGTCCACATTCAGCGGCCAAACAGAGAACAGCTGCTGTGCAAAAGAAGTGCTGATGACAGTATCCCACTCATTACAGCCGTCCCGCTCCCTCTCCTCTACAGAAATTATGTCAATTCTCAGTGCTGTAAAATAATCCCTTGGAGCAGCAGGAGCAGAGCTTGCCAGATGACTAACCCAGCCACCAGTGACCAAACTGACAAGTTCAGAGTTATTTTTATCCTCACTCTCTCCTGACTTGCATTAACTCTGTCTCTCCTTGCCCTCCCCTCACCTTCAAGGTCCTTCAGCACAAACCAATCCTCATCGCCAAAAAAGATATAATTCTACAAGTCCCTCCTTGGCTGAGTCAAAGGAGAACAGAGAGAGGGGAGAAACAAAACTGCAAGTCCTTGTTGCCCTCTGAAACGGCAAAGAATAACAAGGAAATATAACTGAGATTAAAGTCAACAAAGCTCTACCTCACTTGCAGACTCAAAGAGACCGAGGCAGCAATTGTGAGCAACGGCCTCGACCCAGGCAGAGCTCAGGCAGTTTAATGTGTGACTCAGGTCTGTGGGGCTGTGCAGGACCAGAACCTGCACACCCAGCCTGGTTTAACTGTTGCTGTACAATTTTCAGTCCTTGGAAAAGTTAAATGCCAACTATTTTTATGGTGTGTACAGCAAAGCATGGCGGGCAGAAGCTGTGATTAAAAATAAGCAATCATAAGTTTTAAATAGTTTTTGAAATGTAACTTCTGCCTGGAGAAAAGGAGGCTCAGGGGAGACTTTTATTGCCCTCTACAGCTTCCTGACAGGAGGTTGAAGCCAGCTGAGGGTCAGGCTCTGCTCCCAGGAAACAAGAGACAGGACAATAGGAAACAGCCTCAAGTTGTGTCAGGGGAGGTTCAAGTTGTATATTGGGAAAACTTCTTCACTGAAAGGCTGGTCAGGCATTGGAATGGGCTGCCCAGGGCAGTGCTGGAGTCCACATCCCTGGAGGTGTTCAAAAGCCAAGGAGACATGGCACCTCATGGTATGGCTTAGTGGGCACGGTGGGATTTGGTTGAACGTTGGACTGAATGACCTTGGAGGTCTTTTCCAACCTCAGTGATTCTGTGATTCAGAACTGAACAGGCCTGACTCATCTCTGTGCATGTGGAGGGGGCAAAGAGGTGCAAAGAGCTCCTGAGTCCCGTTAATTCAGACACAGGCACTTGGTGTCAGGACAGACCCACCCCACAGCCCTTCTCAGGGAGCTCCAGATGAAAGGGACCCTGGGGAGCAGCAAACGGGTACCTGAGGATCCACAGAAAGCCCAGTAAGTGCAGGATTTACCCCATGAGCCCCATGCGGCTCCCCTGCCTGTTTATGTGCTCCAGAATGAGTTTCCTGTACCGACACAAGGCACAGATGAGCAGCATGAGGAGCTTCATGTTCCTGAGCTGGAGGGTGGTCGTGTTCTACCCAGAAATGCTTCTCTGGTTTTCAAAACCTCCTCTCCCTCAGCCAGCTCACTTAGATATAGCTGTAATTCTTGATTTCCATATCCTGGACTTTCTTCCTTCTGTGGACCATGTGATGGGCTCGTTATTTTCAAGGCAGAAAGGGGAAGTCAGGTAATGAAGCAGGAGATAAGAGTGGATAGTGCACTCCTAATTCACAACAGGCTTTTGATATCAGCTTTAAGCCTGTTTGCTCCTTATCTTCACTAAGGGTTTACTCACCTCGGGTTAACTAATGTCAGTTCCCACTGCTGTAAAACAGAAAGTGTGTTTTTACAGAATGAAAGCCAAACAGTCTCAGTTGTGCTGTGAAGGCACCGCTCCGATGGCAACTTCTCCCTTAGCTAATGTGTGGGAGAAACTAAAATACCGGATAAGGTCACCTGAGACTTTAGGGAGTCAGAATTAACAAGATATTCAAACATTATTAATGTAAGAGATAACCACATGCCTTCTGCTCCTTTAAAATCTCCTCCCTCCTTCTCTAAACAAGTCCCTCTTCAGCTCTCCCATCTCAACTGGAAGGTGTTTGGAGCAGGAACCTTAAAAAAGCATTTCTGTGTTTCATGAAATGTTGTGAGAAAAACTCAGAGCTGGACAAGAGCCGTGCAAATGTCTCCACAGCACACCATAACTTGGGATCCTGCTTGGTGTGCCTGGCTCCAATCCCCCTGGATAATGACTTTGGGGAGAATTTCAGTTAAAGCTTTGTGGACCAGCCCATACATTTGGTCAAAAAAGACTTGGGAAAGAGCTCTATAATATATGTAAGACTTCCTAAGTCAGCTTCACAGAATGGAGATTTCTTCTCATCTGAGTGTACCCTTTCAGTAGCAGTTTCACACTGATATTTAATTTGAAAGAAAGAAGATAAAAAATTATGTTGTCTCAGTGAGGTTTCCCACTTCCTTATGGAGAGGAGTTCTGTGCACAGAGCACTAACTCAGGTTGGCTTTGCAGCTGCTGTTGGTTTGATCAAACACAAGGAGCATTTTTAGCCATGCTGCTTTGCTGACCACCACAACAAAGCAAGAGCTGGGAAGAGCCAGGAATTTCTGCATCACTAGTGCAGAGAATATCAACTGAGAACACCACACACCTTTTGGGGACCTTCCAGTCCTAACAGCTGTCAGTGAGTATGGCAGAAAGTGCCAAGTGTCCAGCCAAAAGAACCTACACAGGGTATTAGCTGCAAAATCCTTGTGCAAAACCACCAAACCTTCTCAAGGAACACATTCTTCCAAAGGAAAAAAAGATATATTATACTTGTTACATGGGTGGATCACATTAAAAATCTGGTCTGGGGCCAAAGGCATGTATGTATACATATATATTTTACATATATATATGTATTTACATATATATACTTTATATATATATATATACGTATGTATGTATGGAAGGATTCAAGACCAGGCTGGACAGGGCTTGGAGCAACCTGGGATAGTGGAAGGTGTCCCTGTCCATGGCAGGGGGTGAAACTGGATGAACTCTAAGGTCTCTTCCAACCCAAACCATTCCATAATTGTTTGTACAACCCCTTCAGACCTCAGGCACCACTGCCCTCCATCCCTGCCTCCTCTCAGCCTGGATGCCCCCCATGGGCTCCCCTGCCTGCCCACATTTCAGATGGAACTGAAATTCAGACAGTTCCGGTTTTGGCCCAGGCAGTTGAAGGCCTGTTACTGCAGTCCAGCCCTGGGGTGGAGATTTAAACTGCTCAGAGCTGTCAGCAGGACAAGTTTCAGTTTGTGTCAGAAGAGACTTAAAAACCAGTTGTAGTACTCAACAGCTCCCTGACCTCAACACACACTTAATGCTGCTTTAAGTGAACATGTCTAAGAGGGAAAAAAAAGACAAAAAAGTAAAAGAAAAGAAAAAAAATAGGAAAGGAAAGAAAAAAAAGAAAAAAAAGGAGAGACTTCCCTTGTGTATCTAAGAGCTCCAAAGTGAAAATAAATAGAATGCCTGACTGATTAAAATCCTGGTGAGTCAGAGCAGCAGTTGCTATTACAGGGAGCTCTCAGCCTTCACCTCCTCTTTGATAACCACTGTGACCCATCTGGCCATTCCAAAGGCTCCTGCACATCCCCCCTGGTCCCTCTCATGTGTATCCACAGATTTACCTGAGGAGCACCAGGGAAAGCTAAGAACCTTCTCCCCAAAGCACCACAAACTCCCTGTTTGAAGCACTGCACCATCAGCCCTATGTAGGAGCACATCACATTACAAACGATAGGCAGTGTGTAAACATGTTCTTTAAAGTGGTTTGATAGTAAATACTCCCAAATCCTGTTTCAGCCACTGGTGTTGCTTACTGTAAACATCAGGATAATGAGCCTGAGTTGTTTTTTTTAGTTGCCAGACATTACGATATTGCAATAGTTTGGTTACAAAATCTGCAGGGAAATATTTGACTTGGTTTAATTATCAGCAGATTTCTAAAAGCACCCAAACACACCTTTATCCTCATTTCCTCGAGGACAGCCCGAGCACAGCTCACCCCTGAACAAAGATATGAACACCACCACTTGCCCAGAGTTTACAAACACCACCACAAGCCCATTCACTCGAAGAATGCCTAGTTTTCCCCAACCCCTTTGTAAACAACGAGAACAGAAATAATCAAGACAAACTTCAGCCTGATAAGGATTTGCTTCCCAGCTGTTTTCACACAGCTCTCAGGCCACTGCTTAACAACATCCTGGCTTTGACAACCCACTTGTGAAATTATTTCCTAAATAAAGCACCTAAAGGGACAACTTCCACCAACCACCACAGACACACCTGAAAATCAATTCTGCCCAAGCAGGTGGAGCCAGGCTGTCACCAGTTGTTACTTTGTGCTGCTTTGTGGCTTTACATTTCAATCATATTTATAAAATCCATGTAAATCTATGGGGAAGGAGTAGGGCTGGGGTGCCAGGCAAAACCAACCTAAAAATTTAGTTAAATTTAGTATAGATAGAAGCAGTTCGACAGTATGTTGGAGTCTGAGGCACAGAGTGTGTGCCCTTATCTCTGATACCTGGCTCTGACATCCAAGAAAACACTGAATTTCATATAACACCATGAAAACAACTGTTAAATAGAAAAGCTAAAAATGTGAGTGTGTAAATTAGAGTTTTCTTAAGTCTGAGTGAAAAAGTTAAAGTTTAGAGTTTAAACTAATTTAGAGAACAAAAAACAAGATAGAAGATTTAAAATGTTATCCCTTGTCCTTCTTTCTTCTTCATCTTCTTCTTCTAGAAGTTCTTAAGTAATAGTTATGATTAAGTTATAGTTAAATGATTAAATGATTAAATAAAAAATGCTGCAGTCCAGCACACAAGTGTTAAATCATTGTCACTAAAAAAATAATTTACGTATCTATTGTTAATTGAGTGAAAGTAAGTATAAAAATAAACTATATTTCAAAGCCATTTTGTACCATTCAAACCAATTTAAGCCAAGCGATAGTGAATTAAACTTGAATAGAAAATCTAAAAAAAAAACCTGCCAAGTCATTTAATAATATATTATTAACACAAAAAACAAGAACCTAACGAGCCTTTAAAGTATTCTTCCTAACACAAAACTAAAATAAACGAAACTCCCTGTGAAAGAGTATCCCAAAAAAATCAGCCCTGAAAAAACCAAGATCCAGCAACACATTATCCTAATTTATGATTTGTCCTGACAATTCAGTTGGGATAATTTCACACTATAAATCAACATATGAACTGATTGGGATGATTTCTAACTGTCCAGCCTGAGCAGACTCTCAGGAGACAAACTCCCACATGAACTGTGGAACAGAACCACCTTTAGGCAAGACAAGGTCCATGTTCTTCAGGGCCCTGGTGTCACTAAATGGTGATCAGCAAAGCCCAGTCTCCTACAGACACAATTGCCATGTATCTGTCCCTACTCCTGGTCCCTCCATGCATCCTCATCTCCCTCTCCCAGCATCTCCAGACTCTTTCCTAACTCAGGGCTCTTTTACTCCCAGCCAGCTGCTCATCTCAGACCCTGGAAATCTTTCTGTCCTCCAGGTCTCAATCCCTCTGTCTCCACCAACACACTTGACACTTGCCAGCAAAGTTCAAAAGTCACAGAAGGAAAGCTGATTTATGGTCACGTCACCTCCATCCTCCTGGCAATTATATTAATAATTCAGCACCTCATCACTGCTACAGAGCTCAGCTCTACCCCCTCCCATTCAACAAAAAAAGAAGACTCAGGACAAACTCATTAACTTCAAGTTCATTAACTCCAGTGGTGTTGGATCAGGTCCCACAAACCCTTTAGATTTTCAGTTATGTTTGTTTGTTATGCTCCTTCACAGCACTCTACAAGACTCAGTCTCTTAATACAGTTAAAATTTAATAGTTAATAGCAAGTGACTCATTCCCAAGGAATCCGGTGGCCATGCCAATAACAGATTTCAACTGAGGTAAAATGCAATAAAGCAGCTCACTACAGACACACTCAATTCAACTATTCTTATCACTAATGTCACAGCATAGAAGCGCGAGTTATTACTCATAAAAGCGTTTAGAAAGCCAGTTGAAAAAGAAATTCAGACTTTGTTTATAGGTGCTGGTTTCAGACTGCTGTGTCGTACATGTGCGGAGCACTCAACACACGTTCCTAGTGTAAGCAGTTAAAGCTGACAGGAAGCATCTGAGATCAACCACAGCAGCAACTTATTAATCAGCAAAGAAACATTTTAACCTTTTTCCACAGGGGGTGGGGGGGAAAGAGAGAGAGAATTAGGCATTTAGTTGTGTCAAAGAAACGCTCGGAGTGAAAAGGACGGAGTGGTTCAGGTGAACGAAGGTCTGGCTCGGTTGTGTTGTGATGAGCTGAGCTCATCCCTGCCTCCTTCTCCCCTCTCCAGGGCCAGGGATCAGCGAAGTCCCTGCATCGGGAGCCCGGGGAACCGGGAGCTCAGGGGCTGAGGGGCACCAGGAGATCAGAAAGTCGGGTTGTCGAGGGCACCAGGAGCTCGGGACACCGGGAGCCGCAGACTCGAGAAGGTGCCGGGCAGCGCAGTGACATCCACGCTCCGAACACATACACACAGCACTGCTGCGGGAGCGGCTGCGGCGGCGCCCGGAGAGCCCATCGGCCGTTCGGAGCCCCCTGGCTCGGCCGCGGCTCCTCACACGCTGCTCCCGCCGGCAGCCGCGGAAGCTCCGCCAGGCCCTACCGGGTAGATGCACCCCGCAGCTCCCGGACGGAACCCCGCACCCCGGACCCGGATCCCGCCTCCGCAGCGGTGGCCGGGCCCGCACCTACCACTCAGGCACGGTTCGGCTCAGCCCGGTCCAGCCCGGTCCGATTCTGCTCAGCTCGCCCGGCACAGCCCGGCGCGGCCCCTCAGGCCTCCTCGGCAGCTCCCGCTCACTGACAGGCGGCGCCCAGCGACAGCCCCACCCCCTGTCTCCGCACAGCCAATCACCGCCGCATGTCGCCGCATGGACACGCCCCTCCTGCCTCAACTCCCAATCAGCGCACGGTTCTTGCCTCGGCTCCGCCCCCCGATGCGGCCCCGGCTGGCTGGGTTTCCCAGAAGTGGGCGGGGCTTTCTGCCGGGCAGGCCCCACCCCGCGGCTTCTCCGGGCGCCGTCGCGCTGCGCATGCGCGTTTGGGTATGAGGGCGGGGTACGGAACGACCGCCGGTCCCCTCACGATCGTCCGCCATGTTGGCTGTGACTCTGGCCGGTCTCGGAACCCGCCGAGTCTCTCGGTTCCTTCAGGCAGGGGGCGACAGGCGTGTTGAGGCCACCTCGGAGCCCCCTCGGAGGTACCTCGGTGCCGCAGTAGCGCGTTTTCCCTTTCAGCAGCCGCTCCAGAGACTCGCCCATTACATTGCCGTTGCCTTCGGAAGCTGAGACTTTCTACTGATTCGATTTTTTTTTCCTTGTCTAAAACTCCATCTCCCTTTCCCGGTGAAGTGGCAAGGGAAGGGCCGCAGGATTATGTCCCCCCATGCCGGCGCTCGTCCGGCCACGGGGAGTGGGAGGTGTCAGTCTTGCTGGGGGGAGATTTTCGAGTAGTGTAAGTTTACGATAACTTTGATCTCCCCGGTAAACGACACTTTTTATTCGGGTTACACTTTGCCCAAGTACGGTTATGTTTTGCTTTTACACTGAAGGAAGGGGTGGGTGTGGGTGGCTTGGTCCTTGACTCAGTGAGTGGAAGAGCCATGGGAAATAGATAATTTCAGAGGTAGTTTCAGAGCTTTCAAGAAAGAATTCTGATGAACTTAGCCATAGAAACATGGAATGGATTTGATTGGAAGGGACCCTAAAGCTCATCCACTGCCACCCTGTGCCAGAGGTAGGGACACCTTCCACTGTCCCAGGCTGCTCCAAGCCCTGTCCAGCCTGGCTTTGGACACTTCCAGGGATCCAGGGGCAGCCACAGCTTCTCTGGGCACCTTGTGCCAGGGCCTCACTGTCCTCACCGGGAAGAATTTTTTCCAGTGCTTATTCCTTCTGGATTTGGACTCCTTGTGTGATACATGAGCAGGGAATGATTCACAGCTCTGGCAGAGTCTGTGTGTGAGAACTACAGGGACAGTGCTTGGAGCAGCCTTGGAATGGGCAGTAGCAAGATCCCACATCCCTCCCCTTCAGCATACACTGGCTCTGCACAGGGGCCTCTTGCTCAAACTCCTTGCATAGTTAGGACAGGAATTTTAACTCTCAACAGCTCTTTCACAGGAGGATTCTATTGTGTCAGTTGATGATTGAGTATTGGTTGCACTCAATGATCTTAGAGGTTGTTTCCAGCCTGAATGATTGAGTGGTTCTATGCTTTGTTGCAGAACAGTTCCCTGTTGCCTGTTTAACTCTGGGTATGAACCCTGAGTTAACAGAACCCGTCACAGTAGGTCACTGTCATACCACACTGTCATACACTGTAATGTGTGTTGTAGTCAACAGAATTTTCTGCAGGTTACTCCAGAACTCGTGGAATTGTTTAAAATGTGCATGGAAAATACGGGGAGTGGGTTTACTATCATAAGGTCAGCCCTCCAAGAGAGACATTAGATGAACATTTTTAGTCTTCCCTGGAGCAGCTCTGGGTTGGGTTTGGAGTTGAGTTTTGGGTTCATGTTCTGCGTGCTCTCATGTTTGAGCAGAACATGTTAAGAGTCACAGAACCTGGGATCCACACAGCCTCCAACATCCCCAAGTAAAGAATCATCCTTACAGAGTCAGAGACTGGTTTGGGTGGGAAGGGATCTGAATGTTCCTCTGCCATGTGCAGTAAGACTTTCCCAGGGTGCACCAAACCCCGTCCAACCTGGCCATGGACACTTCCAGGGATCCAGGGGTGGCCACAGCTTCTCTGGGCACCCTGTGCCAGGGCCTCACCTTCCTCCCAGGGGATCATTTCTTCCTAATTCAAGCTGAAAGAAACCTTGAAGTGAGGTAGGAGTTGTGATAGTAGCTGGTCATTTGACATAATTTACGTTTAAAAGTCTGAGGTTATTTTTGCCAGAGTAGTTGAGGTGATTGTGGTGTTGCATTTAGGGGTATTTATGACCTTGATATTTTTATCACAGTGGAAAGAAGAGCAAACAAAGCTTTTGACAAAATATGAAAGACCTTAATACCCATGTTGTGGATTTCAACAAGCCACACTTTCCATTGGAGTTATGTTCTGTAGTTGTTGGGTTAGAGGGATGACAGGAGGTGGACAGGACTGAGAAAAGCACATGCGGTGCTTGTTGCAAGCCCAGGCTCAACATTGAAATCCAGAACACTCTGCTTTTCTCTTGTGGTTAAATCGTGCAAAATGAATCAATGGCAGAGAAGTTTGTCACTCTTGGAGCCATAAAGAATGTCTTGAAGGCACGAACAAAGTTTGATTGGTGTAACAATGATGCTGCAATCAGCGAGCCGTGGTCACAGCACAGATACAGCTCAGAGATGGGAAGAGCCCTTTAGCTGGGAGCAGCAGGAGCCCGTCCCGATCACTCGGAGCTCCCGACACCTCTGCAGCCCCAGCAGTAGCTTGGAGCAGGGTGAGAGCACCGCCTGTCCCACCCACCGGAGCAGAAGCAACACTGGGGCCGGCTCTGCTCTGCCCCTCGTTCTGCTCTGCCCCTCCGTGCTGGTTCCAGGGGCTGCTACGGCCGGCTTGGGTTTCTGTTGCAGCAATCAAACCCACAAGTAGCTCTGAGCACCAGCACACATGGAGAGAATGCAAATACAGCTGTGCTCCTTGTTATGGAAATAGCACAGGGTGTATCTGTACTGGGTTTGGAGAGTTAGCACAAATAGCTGCATTAATAACTGCTGCGAAATACACAGTGTCCTCCTTTCAGGTGCCCCAGTAGAGTCAAAATCTACTCCTGTGATTACAGTTACAGTTCAGAGAGCACCCATGGCCTCACAGAAACCTTTTGTTCCTGCCTGGATTGATTACGGTGATCTACTCTGGGACCAGTGGTCAGGAAAAGCTCTTAGTTGGGAGTTCCTGATCTGTTACTCCACATTTGGTGCTCATTGCGTGTGTGTGAGCCAAAAACAGCGTGTTACAATACAAGGACTCGAGCTAGCCAAGGCTTTGGCAGCTTTGGTCTGGATCCAGAGATGGAGACAGCTCATTCCACCTTGGCTCATCTCCAGTATCATCCTGCCAATCCCAGTGACATGTCACCACTTTAACAAAGAAGAATTCTGACCACTTTGCCCCCCTGCCAGTCCATGCTGTCTTGGCCTAATCCCTCTCCTAGAAGCTGAGGTCCAGCCCTCGTGGGTGCTGCTGAGCTTGGAGCACAGGAGGGGTGGGGGCCACTATGTGCTGGCATTCCCAGAGCCTCTGTACTTGGGTCAAAGTCTCCCCTCCTTTAGGTTGTGTTGGAGTTTGGTGTCTGGCCACAGCAGCTACACTGGAGAAGCTGTGTGGAGGGTGATCCTCACAAGGAACATTGGGGACCTTATCCCTGGGAAGAGCTCCTTCACCAGGTGTTGTGGTGATGATGACAGAGCAGTGCTCTGTCCTCTGGAGGCATGGCATTGATGTACCAGCTGCACAAACCCTCTCTGTGAGGGAGCACTGGAGCTCTCAGACCTGAGGTGGCCCCACTCAGACCCCACTGCTCTCATTGTGACATTTGGAGCCACCTTGAGCCAGAGTGACAAAAGGGCTCTTGGCTGTTCCTTTCTTCAGAACTTCATCCTGAAGCAACTGCTTGAAAACTTCACCATTGAAAAGTTTCACTTCCCAAATACTGCTGTGCTATAAATACCCTGTGCAGTAGGATATAACATTTACTCCCACAGGAGACACAGCAGGCTTTGTAACTTGCGAACTCCTTAACCCTTGAGTGAATACAAGGTAAGGAGCGTGCGGGACAGACTCATGTTGCAGCCTGTGAGCTGCTGTGGGCTGCTGGAGAGGAAACAGGATGTGAATTGCACACAGAGTTACTGCAGTTAGACTGGAAAAATTCACTTCTTCCAGCTGTTTGGACATCACAGAGTGAAGATGTTGCTTTAGGAATATTAGTGCTTTATTCCACTCTTATCAACTGATCTCAGAGCACTTTCCTGTCCAAACCAAAGAAGTACTTAAGTTAGTTTGCTTTTATTTCCGATTCTGCGACTGATTTATGATCCTTAACAAATTTCTTAGTTCCTTGGTTTCATTCCCATATAAAACAAATGGTAAATGCTTTGCTCTTGTTCTTCGCAAGAACTGCTTTTCTCTTGTTCTTCACATGTTGTGTTTATATGTCATAGAGTCATGGAATGGTCTGGGATGGAAACCCAAAATGAGATGGAAAGCCCGTGCAGTCCCACCCCCTACCATGGCCAGGGACACCTTCCACTATCCCAGGGTGCACCAGACCCTGTCCAGCCTTGCCTTGGACACTTCCAAGTGTCCTGTTCCACAGGATGCTTCCCTGGGCATCCTGTGCCAGGGCCTGCCCACAGGGAACAGTTTCTTCCTTAACACAGAATCAGAGAATGGTTTGGCTTGGAAGGGACCTTATAGAGATCATATATATATATATATGTATATATATATATGATATAGATAGATGATAGATAGATAGATAGATAGATAGATAGAATAGAATAAAGATATGTACTAGAAATTCAGCCATTAGTCTCTGCCTCTGTAGGGTGCCCTGACTGAAGTGCTGGGGTGCTGATGTTTCATAAATGTACTATAGAAATATACAAATATCGTCTCTCTCTGTATACTTGTGTCTTAATGGGCATAGGTTTGTAATGTTTGTATCTTTCTTATTGAGAAAGAGCTGAAGACACCTAGATGGGTAGATCTTAAAATGAGTGGGTCATCTTATCCCCTTGCATAACCTCACCTCAAGCAAGGTGTGTGTCAGGGCAAGTCAAGAGCACGATTATGAGAGCAGCCCAGTGCTGCTGCTGCTCCTCTGCAGGTAATGGAGCCCAAGGTTTTAAAATTGTGTGATGTTGGTGTGTGAGTGTTTGTCTGGTGCTTAAAAGACTGCAGAAAGAGTTGATGTAAAGCTGTGTCTGGGAGGTTTAGGCTGGAGATCAGGAGAAGCTTTTTCCCCCCCACAGGTGTTGGGAACTGCTCAGGCTCCCCAAGCAATGGGCACAGCCCCAAGGCCAGAGCTCCAGGAGCGTTTGGACACCGCTCCCAGGGATGCACAGGCTGCGATTGTTGGAGTGTCTGTGCATGGCCAGGGATTGGACTGGATGATCCTTGGGGATCCCATCCAACTTGGGATATTCCATGACTCTATGAGAGAATGTCTTGGGATATTCATGGCTTTATAAGAGAAATGAACTCTAGCATAGGAAATGGACTGGTTTCATCTCCCTGGGGTGGGGGATATGAAAACAAACAAATTCAGGCCATTGTAGAATGGGTTTGATTCCAATTCTAATCTCAGTTACATGACATAGATGTGATCCCTCCCAAGTGCTTATGCCAGTGAAAATGCCTCAATGGCTTCCCAAAGTTTTTCATCAGCTCTTCTGAATGCCAGGCAGTTCCAATTAATCAGAGATTGGCCCTGCAGGGAATACATTGCTGCACAGCTTCCTCTTGTCTTTGCCAAAACACGATCCAGTCACTTGTGTTTCTGATGAAGTTCTGCTTTTGGCTCTCGGTGCAGGGCTATCACCAGGAAACACACGGCAGGGCAATCCCGCAGTGTGTCCTGTCGGGAGCCACAGCGGGCACAGGGAGCAGGGCCAGAGCTCCTCGTGGGTGCTCATTTATGGGCAGGACAATTGAGTAAACATCGATTTTTCCTCTCTGCTGCAAGCTCAGCTGGGGATTTCAGTGCTCCTCTGACCGACTTGTACGGAGCTGAGTCTTGATCAGATTCTGCTGCAGAGGCACCGACACTGCCCTTATCAAAGAGGAAATGCGTGCTGGGAAGACAAAGCTGAGATTATTAAAAGTAGACTCTGATTTTGGGCCATGGGTCCTCAGTTTAAGGAAATTTGAACATTCTTGTAGATTACAGGATTTCTCTGATTCTGATGATTCTGTAAAGGCTTTCCAAACTCAGCTCCCTAAAAATAACTTTTCTGAAAGTCACAGGTTGCATTCAGAAACAAATGTCACTCGCCTCAGATATTTAGGAATATATTAGAGAATAATCCCCAAGTCTTTGTCAGAATATTACAGTAGGCATGTGGTGGTTTTCTTTCTAAGCCCCGGCTCTGATAATTAAGTAGTAAGTGAAAAATTCAAATACTGCTTTTTGAAAAGGAATTATTAATATATAGTTTGTGAATTGTGAAAAATCAAGAGGTTGATTTTCCTATTTGATTGAATACTCTGGTTTAACTGGTGTCTCTTAATCCAAAACAAGCAATACCTTCCTCCCAGGGAGCTGGTTCTAATTCAATTCTTTGTAGCCATTTCTCAAAAATATGTCCCAGCTACAACCTTTACTCATTAGCGCCTGGATCTTTATATCTGTCCTTCTGGGAGGGAAAAGTCTGCTGGATTTTGTGAGCAGCATCTCAAGGGACTTTTTTTTTGCTGATGTGTAGAGATCAGGGATGGGAAGTCAGTGGAGATGCCTATGCACAGTATTTATGGGGTTTTCATACTCTATGGAGTATTTCAGCAGCAGGAGGGGCCAGTGCTGGCATTCCCTGCAGGTTTTTCTCTGTGTACAAAGAGGACTTTGTCCCTAGATAGCTGCTCTGGTCACATCCCACTCTGATTTCACTAGGAGCAGATAAAAAGTTTGCTGTTAATGTCACATAAAGCCGAGCTGAGATGTGCCAGGCAGGGTCCAAAAGCCACCCTGACCTGCTGGGATTCCAGGCTGAGGTGTGCAGGTCATTCCAAAGTAATTCACAGCTTGTTGCAAGCAAGACACCTGGAAAAAGGAATTTGGCTTTACGTTTCAGCTGAGCGAGCTGGTGGCTGAGCTTCCTCTGCAGGGTCATGGCACAAAATCACAGAATCATTCAGAAAGTCAGAAAAGACCTATAGGATCATCAAGTCCAACCATCAACCCTACTCCACCACCATTGTCACCACTAAACCATGGTGTGAAGTGCCACATCTGCACACATTTCAAACACTTCAGGGATGGAGACTCCACCACTGTCCTGGGCAGACTGTGCCAAGGCTGGACAACCCTTCTGGGAATAGCTTTTCCCTAATCCAACCTAAAACCCTCCTGGCACAACCTGAGGCCATTCCTGTTGTCCCATCACTTGTTACCTGGGAGAAGAAACTGATCCTTACCTGGCTGCAGCCTCCCAGCTTTGCAGGGCTCCTCGTGTTGGACAGCACTGGCTTTATTCCCTACGTCTGGTTTGTTCCTTCCACAGCAGAGCACAGCGCTCACTGGGGAGGCTGGGTACAGGCACCTTTGATTGCAAGAATTAATCCAGTTAGCAATTTTTAAAGGCCACAGGATGAGGACACAAACTGAATGGCTTACTTGGGTTTCAGTTTCCTCTTCCCCAAATTGCAGTAGTCTGTAAATCATAGAACTATGGAATGGTTTGTGTTGAAAGGGACTTTAAAAACCATCTCATTCCACTCCCCTGCTATGGGCAGAGACACCTCCTGTTACCCAGGTTGCTCCAAGCCCCATCCAAGCTTCCAGAGAACTATAATATATGAACAAATGGTCATTTATGTGAATAATATGGCCATGTATGTGTCCAAATATGACCATTTATTTGAATACATATGACCAATAATGACACAATATATTAATAAATTACCGTATTCATGTCCACTTTTCTCAGTCCAGAGGGAGGGCAGGAAGGTGAGCAACATCACATCTGTGCTCCTGCACCTTAGACAAGACTTTGTCATCATACTGGGACTGGTTCTTGCTGGACAATGAAGCCAAGGGCTGGAACACCTCTTCTATGAGGACAGGCTGAGGGAGCTGTGGTTCCACCTGAAGAGGAGAAGGCGCCAGGGAGACCCCAGAGCTCCTTCCAGCACCTAAGGGAGCTCCAAGAAAACTGGAGTGGGACTTAGGACAGTGGTCTGGAGGGACAGGACAAAGGGGAATGGCTTCCCACTGCCAGGGGAGCAGGGATAGATGGGATATTGGAAAGAATTGTTCCCTGTGAGGGAGTTGGGGCCCTGGCACAGGGTGCCCAGAGAAGCTGTGGCTGCCCCTGGATCTCTGGAAGTGTCCAAGGCCAGGCTGGACGGGGCTTGGAGCAGCCTGGGATAGTGAAAGGTGTCTGTGCCCATGCCAGGGCATGGGACTGGGTGGTGTTTTAGGTGCCTTCCCACCCAAACCATTCTGGGATTCCGTGGTTTACAGGATCGCAGGGACAGGTGTGCGGGGCTGGTGTTACCTGGAGCAAAGCCCCAGCACAGGGGCTGAGGGAGGCAGCTTTGGGCAGTGTGGGTGACCTGGGCATTAGACCCGGCTGTGTCTGCAGGCAGGGACAGGGGGCTGCCCTGGGCTGCGGCTTTAGGCACCGTGACCAGAGCCCACCGTCCCTCTCACTGCTGTTCCCTTCCTGGCCAGGCTGAGCTCAGCCATCATCCCCTGCTCACACACCAGGGCTGGCTCCGGGACAAGGCGTTGGGAGCCCCTCTGCTCCCAGCACTGCAGATGTGGTCTTTGGAACAAATCTCAGATGGACAAACAGCATGGGACTGAGCCAACACAGCTCCAGGCATTTCAGCTTTGCAGTCGCTGTCGAGAGCCAGAATGTGGGATCTTGTGAAACATCCTGAGTTCTGTGTCTGCCAGGTGTGCGGGATCCCCTGCCTGTGCACAGCCTCTCACCGTGTCGGGAAAACCTGCTCCAGCTTCCTGGAATCCCTGCTCAGCTTCCTGCGAGGCTGGGATGCTCCGAGCCCTCACCCAGGGCGGGCAGCGGGACCCGCTCCCCGCGCCGGGCACGGCCCCAGCGGATGGAACAAGAGCAGAGGAAATCCCGGGATCGCCGGCACAGGGTCAGCCTCACAGCCCTGCGGGGTCTCAGCTGTCGGCGGCTGCTGTTGTGTATCCTCCCTTCTGGAATGTCCCCTTTCATCCCAGCCTCTGGCCTCCATTTGAAGCGGCTCAAATCCCGAGAAGCTCTTTGCTCTTACAGGCATTCGGACGGTCTCAGCTGATCCCCAGCAGCTGCTGCCTGTGGGAGGCACTTCTCCGCCGGTTCTACCCGGTTCTCATCCCCTGCCTTGCGAGGAGATCGGCACAGCTCCGTGTTCCCATGTCCCCACCTCCTCCGAGCCCCTCCCGGAGCTGCAGAAGGCACGTGGAACTGCCATGCTCGGGATCCTCCGAGCATATTTCTTTACCTGGCTGCTACATCTCGTTCCCAGATTCTTTTCCCCTCCAGGCTGTTACCCTGCCTGAACACCTCTGCCACCACCTGGGACCTCACTCGCTCTTTACAGTTCTAATGCCAGCCATTAATTTTCTCTGGAAATATGAGAAAATGTTGGAAATGCTCACAAGTTTTCTTCTGTTTCTCATCTGTGGTGGGAAGGGCTAATAAGAAACAGAAAAACAGAAAAGCAAAGGCTTTTCTCTTCCTCCTAACTACAGTCCTGCTAGAGACATTCCAGCTCCAGAGCTTGTCAGTGTTGACTCTGGGTATCCTGTCCCTCTCCTGATGTCCCCAGCCTCCCACACAGCTCCTTAGTCCAATGACACCTCCCTTGGTGCTCTCTCTGTGCTTTCTCCCACAACTCTGATCTCCTGCTGTTAAAGTTTTATTCCATCCCTCCCTTTATTTCCCAGTGACCCCCCCATAGACAGAAAGCCCTCACAAACCTCAGAGCTTTATCTCCCTCTTTGTGATTAATTTGTAACTTCCCAGGAGAAGAATGCCCTTGGTAGAGGGAGCCCAGCTTGGCATGGTCCTCATTCCTGCTGTCATGTTGTGTGAAGAGAGTTGGAGAGAAGTACATCCAGAGGCCCAGAGCTGGGCATGGAACAAAGGCAGCATATCCAAAGTAATCCCATCTGCAGGAGCCTACAAGAAGCCATTCCTTCTCCTGGAGCCTAAAAAGAAGAGCAATTGCCTTCACCAGGTTTGACAGCAAAATATGGGGTCCCTGGGGAGATATCCACACACAGATCCATCAGGGCTGAAGGTAGGAGAACCACAATTAATATTAGGTTGAAAAACCAAACACCTGGAGTATCTTTGCTTTCCTAACACCAAAAATGTCCCTTTACCAAACAGCCTGAGAGCTCACAGGTAGCATTATCTGGGCTGAGAAATGCAGGGCCTGTGAGGCACCTTCAGCTGCTGTGACAGTAAATCCTGGTAAGAACAATTCAGCAGAAGCCTGGTCAGCCAGAGCCCAGGATGGAGCAGGGGCATGGCACAAAGGCAGTTTTACACAGACCCCTAAAGCAGCAGTTCTCCAGCAACAACAGATGGCTCAGGCTTGGCTTTGGAAGTTTATTAAGACAAGTCAAACATCAGAGACTGGAATTTCTAATGAAATTAAACTAGATTGTAAAAAAATATGTAAAAATGGAAATGAGCTAAAAATCCATCAAACATTTGGTAATAATCCAATAGAAAAATGCATGTGCTGCTTTGAGGGGAATTATGTAATAATCTTGTCAAAATAACAAAGCCTTCAAAGCATCCTGTGGGATGGGGATTCTGTCTGAAGGTGGGATCCACAGGGAGATAAAGAGGAAATTCAGCTCAATGGCAAAGGTAACATGGAGCCACCTCCCTGTGATTGCTCCTCTGGGACTGCTTGCCTACACCCAGGCTCGCACAGCCCCACACCTGGGCTCCTGCAGCACTGGCACAGGTTGCCCAGAGAAGTCATGGCTGCTCCATCCCTGGAAGTGTCCAAGGCCAGGTAGGACAGGGCTTGGAGCAACCTGGGATAGTGGAAAGCATCCCTGCCCATGACAGGGGGGTGGAACTGGATGATGTTTAAGGTCCCTTCCCACCCAAACCATTCCATGATTCTATTCCATGATTCTCATGCAGTTGAAGTTGTCCCTGCTCTTTTCAGGGGGTTGGATCCTGCCTGTGGTGGGTTGGCCCTGGCTGGACACTGTGCCCCCAAAGCCACTCTTTGGTTGCTCTTCTAAGCTGGACTGGAGAAAGAAAATAGAGCTAAAGGCTCATAGATAAGGGAGGTGTGACTCAGCAAGGACCATCATGAGCAAAACAGAGTTAACTTGGGGAAATGAGTTTAATTTGCTACAAATAAAAAAAAAATAATTATCAAATCATAAAGCACCTTCCCCACACCACTCCCTTCTTGGGTTCAACTTAATTTCTCAATTCTCCATCTCCTCCTCTCCAGCAGTGCAGGGGGATGGGGAGTGGGGGTTACAATCAGGTCATCACACGTTGCTTCTGCTGCTCCTTCCTCCTCCTCCTCCTCAGGGGCAGGATTCCTCACACTCTTCTCCTGCTCCAGTGTGAGTCCCTCCCACAGGAGACAATCCTACAGGAATGTCTCCAGCATGAGTCTTTCCCACAGGCTGCAGTTCTTCACAAAGTGCTCCAGTGAAGGTCCCTTTCCTCAGAGCCAGTCCTTCAGGAGCCGGCTGCTCCAGTGTGGGTCCCTCCTGCAGGTCACAGGTCCTGCCAGGAAAGCTGCTCCAGTGTGAGCTCTGCTCTCCACAGGGCCACGGGTCCCTGCCAGGACCCTGCACGTGCATGGGCTTCACACAGGGCCTCTCTTGGGCATCCCCTGCTCCAGCCTGGGCTCCTCCAGGGGCTGCAGGTGCATCTCTGCACCCCCATGCCCTCAATGGGCTGCAGGGGCACAGCTGCCTCACCACAGTCTTCACCATGGGCTGTAGAGGAATTTCAGGTCTGGAGCCTGGAGCAACGCCTGCTTCTCCTTCTCTGACCTGGGGGGTCTGCTGAGCTGTTCCTCTCACATGTTCCCAGTCCTCTCTGGCTGCTGTTCTGCAGGTGGATATTTTCCTCTACTTCTTTACTCTGTTTTCCAGAGGTGCTGCCACCATCATTACTGGGCTCAGCCTTGGCCACAAGGAGCCCTCTGGCATTGGCTCTGCTGGACATGGGGGAAGCTTCCAGCAGGTTCTCATAGAAGCCATCCCTGTAGCCCCTCACTACCAAAATCTGTCCATGCAAAGCCCATGCCATGACCTGCAAAGGTTCCTTTCAACCCAAATCCTTCCATGCTTCCATGGCACAGCCCAGGCACGTTTCAGCACAGCCAATACCTGCCAGGCTGCTGTGCTGTCTCAGCCTTTGGAACCTTTTGATTCCTCCACTTGCTCTCTGGAGCTCACATGTGACATTCTGCCATTGACATTTGTAGCACACAGAGGTGGTAGGAGCAGTGTGTGCACCAGAGAGGTGATTCCATGACCTGTCATGCTTCCAGGGGAAGCTCAAGGCTGAGCATACTTGTGAAGAATCACAGAATCACAGAATGGTTTGGCTTGGAAAGGACCATAAAGGTCACCCAGTTCCACACCACTAATGGGTTAAAGCTGCAGCATTCCAGCCCACAGTTCCAGTCCAGCCCAGCTGGGCTTTACCCAGTGTACAGTTGTTGATTTCCCACAGCACACTCAGGTGAAGCCACACCTTTCCCTCTGTTCCCAGCTCTGCAAAGCCGAGGTGTTTGTATTCACAGGCTGTGCTGCTCACCCGAGGAACCCAGTAGCAAGAGCAACAAAACAGTAATGGGCTGGAAAAACACAACAAGGACCCCCGTGGTGAATCTGCTGGGTCTCCAGACAAACAAATTCACACTCTGCAGAGGACACAGCATTTGTTCCAGGGCTAAACCAGCCCATTCCCACAGGGCTTCTGTTGTCCTATACCCATGTCCTTCTGGTTAGACACTCCTCCCCTCCCTGGGGAGCTCATGGTTAGAAAAATATTTCCATCTGTCATTGGGAGATTGCCTGAATTGTTGGTAACTTAATAAATGCAGGGAAGAGTCAGCTCAGACTGTTACAAATCTGAGGTCTTCAAGTATGGAGCCAGGCTCACCATGGGAGAGCTGGGGGTGTTCAGCCTGGAGAACAGGAGGCTCCAGGCAGACCTCAGAGCCCCTTCCAGTGCTTAAAGAGTCTCCAGGAGAGCTGGAGAGGGACTTTGGACAAGGGCCTGGATTGACAGGACAAGGGAGAATGGCTTCCCACTGTCAGGGTAGATGGGATATTGGGATGAAATTAGTGGGGAGGCCCTGGCACAGGGTGCCCAGAGCAGCTGTGGCTGCCCCACCCCTGGAAGTGTTCAGGAAAGCAGTGCAAGGTGTTGCTGCCCATGGAAGGGAGTGGGAACAAGATGATCTTTAAGGTCCCTTCCAGCCAAACCATCCTATGACTCTAGATTCAGTTAACTAAGAAAAAGTTGAGCAGTGATTTGATCGTGTTCTCCACTGGAGATTCTGATGTTAGAGGACATTTATTTTAACAACAGAAACATCAGTGCCAACAGCCAGGAGGAGGAACGAGCCAAATCCAGGCTGGCATAAAGAGCAGGAAAGGCTCATTTAATCCACTTTAACTCCATCAGTGAACCAAAATTAAGTGTCTGTCTCAGCTTGACTATCTCCCACAGTAATTCTGCCACAACATGGAATTGCAGCACAGGATAAGCTCAGGTTGTGTCCCCTCCCTGCCCGTGTCGTGTTACACTCTCACTGGTTTGACTCAGAGACGAACTCTCCGGTTTGGCTCATGTAACACCAGACACTAAAAGAGCTCATTCATCAACTGGATCCCAAGATGCTCTTGCAACATCACGGGGAAAAGCTGCTGCTTTGCCAAGTTTATATGGGGACCTGATTATCTTCTCTGTGCACCAGGCTCAGACATGTCGTAACAGGTCAAAGAATTGTCACAGATAAGAGCAGACACTCTTGCATGAGATAGAAGCAGCTCCTACCCTGTAAGGTTAAGGAAAAGGTTCTTCTTTTTTAATGGAATTGCATACTTTAAAAAATAACTTCTGAAAAAATAAGAAATCCATGTCTTTCTTAAGAAACACAGGTCTGAGGAGAATCTTTCATCTCCTATTTTTTACAGGACATTCATTCTCCCCTGCCTTCCAGAAGCATTCATAGACAGCTGGGTAGGAGCCTGGACAGTGTCACCTGGAGCCACATGCATTGTCCCATGTTCCTTCAGCAGCGTGCAGAATTTCACTGCCAGTCTCTCTGCACAGGTGATTTTCAAAAATTCACTTTTGCCAGTGATACCATTTTTAGGACTGTGCCTTCAGCTCCTGGACCCTGGAAACAGAATCTCTGTTACCAGATCTGTATTTGTCCAGTTAAGAGTGAAGGGTCCAGCAAATACCTGGAAACAGCTCCAGCCATAGGGATGGATCCTCTTCCCGCTTTCCTGCAGCATCACCTGGGATGTGTTTGATTCATGAGCTGGTCTGGGAGCCCAACCCTTGAATCACCTGTGCTGTGACCATTCCAACCTGCACGTGGCACAAGGACTTGTCCAAAGGATACTTTGAGTTTTCCTCAAAGAACTGTAGAGGGTTCACCTTCCAGGGAAAGCATGCCAGAGAAAGGAATGGAGCTGAAGAAGGGTCTGGAGCCCCTAGAGCAGCTGAAGGAGCTGAGGGGCTCATCCTGGAGCAAAGGAGGCTCAGGGGGGACCTTCTGGCTCTGCACAACTCCCTGACAGCTGTAGGGGGGTAGGGTTCTGCTCCCAGGGGAAAAAGGAACAGGACAAAAAGAAACAGCCTCAAGTTGAGCCAGGGATGGGTCAGGTTGGATGTTGGGGAAAATTTCATCATGGAAAAATTGTCCAGCCCTGGTACAGCCTGCCCAGGGCAGGGGCAGAGTCACCATGCCTGGAGAGACTTAAAAGGTGTGTGAATGTGGCAAATGGGAACATGCATTAGTGGTGGCCTTGGCAGTGCTGGGGGAAGAGTTAGACTCAGTCTTAGAGGGCTTTTCCAACTGAAATGTTTCTATGATTCTGTGATCCTTAAGGAAGGTTTGGGCAGGATGGTGCTGGAAAATCTGCTGAGCTTCTGAGATTGTGTCCACCACAGGTCAGCTGGAACTGGCAGGGCTAATTCACCTACTGCAGGTTCAATTTCTGGACACTGCAATGGCTTTGGCTCTGGGCCAGAGAGAGGTGAAGGATGGCAGGTGGCTGTCCTGGACATGTTTCCCTGTGTCACATCTCAAGCAGGTGAGGACAAACCCATCCACTACCTGCCCTGGGAGCTGTGGGCAGAGATGGATGGGGGGGCTGTGCTCCAGTTCATGTTCTTTGAAATTAAAATGCTCATTAATGAGGGACCTTGAATCAGATCCATTAATGGGGTAGATCAAAGATCATTTGGCAAAGCCCCTTAGCACCAGCTGGCATCAGAGCAAGGACCCCCCCAGCAGAACCCTCTGGAGCTGAAGCCACTCCCTGTGGCTGCTGTCCCTGGACTGGTGCTGCCACCATGGTAGCTCCTGGTTTGCAGACAAGTGCACAGAGGGGACTCAAAGGTCCCTGTGACCCCCACGGGGTCCCCTGTGATCCCCACAGGGGGATTCCCCAGTGGCACTGCACCCAGCAGCCCCTCTCAGCCATTTCTGCAGGAATTATTGATGCTGCAAATGAGCATTTGGATATTTGCACCCAGCAGTGCAGGGGGAAGCTGGGCTGGTTCTGGTCACTCATGCCCCTGCCCCACATCCGTGTGTGCCTGACAAACCAGCAAACCCAACCAGCGCTCAGGTCTCTTCCAAAAACAATTACATCATGTTGAAGCCATCAAACATGTGATTTCCCAGCCCAACACTGAGAGCCTCCCTCCTCCAGAGGGAGAGGAGCTGTGCAGGAGCCAGCCAGGATTCAGCAGGAAAGGTTTTATCCTCTCTCCAAGGACATGGTGTCCAAGCAGGAGTGCCCAGGAGATAGAACTGCCAAGGCACCATGCAGGAAGCAGACTGCACCCTTCAGAGAAGGAAAGCCCTTAAAACTTTGAATCTGAATTTTGAGCACCTTAAAACTTCAGATCTGCCTGGATTTTGAGCTCATTTCCAGGGAAATTGGCTTATTTCTCTCAGAGCTGTAAAAATATGGATGGATAGTTCCAAAGAGGGAGTTTGAATTGGGTGGAGGGGTTGCACCTGCCTGGTTTGGCACAGTGAGGTGAGGGAACGTGAGGAAATCTCCCCTTGGTGAGCTCCAAACTCCATACAGCACCTGGCAGCTGGCTCTGAAGGGGATAGACAGTGTGGCTGAGCTCCATGGCAGCAGGATCAGGCTTTGTTCTGCTGCCAGGTTCTCGCCAGCACCTCAATCCTTGTCCCATTTTCCCTCAGCCTCGTGATTCCGGGAGGGAAGGGGGGAGCAGCTCTGCTGGGTCATTGAGCTCCTGGCCCAGCTCAGGTCCCACGTGGATGTCTCACAAGGATCCCCTTTGATCCCAGCACAGCCAGGAGGCTCCAGGAATGAGGACAGAGGCCACGAGTGCTGCAGAATAATTAATCCAAGAGAGGGAACCTACTGGGAACTGCTGCCTGATCCCAGTCTTGGGAGACTCAGGTGTGCTTCCCCAGCTGGGACAAGCAAGTTTGTGACTCACAGAGCCTGGCTGGGAGCAGAGTTTCCCTGAAACACTCAAGCTTCTCTTTCCTGAAAGCTTCTCTCTGCAGATTAGCAGATGTCTTTGTTGGAGCCCTGGGTCCCTGCCAAGGATTACTGTAAACACTTGGCGAGGTGCAGCCTCTTGGCACCCGCTCTGTGTGAGGGGAGCGCAGGTCACCTCGCGAGTGGCACTTGGGTGTTCACACTACACAGAAGCTGTTAACTGCAAACAGCCCGGGCAGGGCCAACACAGCTTCAGCTTGCATCCCTGAAACAACACCAGGATTTTGGTTTTCCCTCCTTTCTTACCAAGGAAGAGTGAAGGGGTTAACTTGGAGATGCTGTTCCCATACCTGTGAATTCCAAGTACATGATGGCCACTGGTGTAAAGACAAAGTCTGCTGGTGCCAGGTGTAAGAAATTGGTGTATGATCAAGGGTTGATCCAGGCCTGAGTGGCCAAGAGTTCTGCTGTGGCGCTGGGAACTGCTCAGCCTGTGTAGGATCAGGAGAGTGAGGTGAGAGAATACCTAACCTGTCATGGGATCTCAGAGCAGTCTGGGTAGGAAGGGGCCTTAAGGCACATCCAGTGCCACCCCTGCCATAGCAGGGACACCTCCCACTGTCCCAGGCTGCTCCAGCCCCAATGTCCAGCCTGGCCTTGGACACTTCCAAGGACCCAGGGGCAGCCCCAGCTGCTCTGGGCACCCTGTGCCAGGGCCTGCCCACCCTGCCAGGGAACAATTCCTTCCCAATATCCCATCTATCCCTGCCCCTGACAGTGGGAAGCCATTCTCCTTTGTCCTGTCTCTCCGTCCCTTGTCCCAGGTCTCTCCCAGCTCTCTTGGAGCCCCTTTAGGCATTGGAAGGGGCTCTAAGTATTTCCTGAATCCTTCTCTTCTCCAGGCTGGACACCCTCAGCTCTCCCAGCCTGTTACTGGGTAAGGATTTTGTTAAAACCACACAGGGACTAAGTGAGAGCTCCAGAGGATTCCCTCACTTAAAGATGGGGTAAAGACCTGTGACCTGTTTGCCCAGAAGCCCTCCCAGGTGTGGCACCTCCAGGACCATCATGGTCAGGTCCAACTCCCCAGCTCTTAAGGCCACACTTCCAACCCAGTGTTCCAACACAGAACTGACTCTGAAGAAAACATTGAGTGATGCAGGACAGCACTGAAATGACTCATTTGAAGAAAAGCCTCTTATAGCAAAGGCCTGGAGCCCCAGTTTTGACTGTCAGTACTGAGCCTGCCAATGCCTTAATGAGCAGCTCCAACAATTAATTATCTCCCCTGTAAAGAATGTGCTGTTTCCCAGTTCCACACGTCTCTGTTGGCCAACAGCTCTGGCATGTGTTCTTCCTTTTCCTTGCCAGATGGAAGAATCCTCCTGTGTCAAACTTCTGCTCCCCCATGAGAACTGCAAGGGTTCCAGTCTTTCCTGAGCTGTGGGTGGCACCACAGGTGTGGGACCCCAGTTTTGCTCCAGGTTTCCCAACCTTCTGACATGAGCTCCCAGGCTGGCTGTGGTCCCTCATCCCATTTCTAGATCCTGATTTTCCCATCCTAAGTCAAATGTATACAGTAACTGATCCTATAGATAGGAACCATGTGCAGTTCTGGGTCCCAACATTTGAGAAGGATGGGAAAACCTTGGAATGTGTCAAGAGGAGGAGAACCAAGCTGGTGATGGGCTGGAAGGCATGGAGAGAGGAGGGGCTCAGGGGTGACTTTGTGGTTCTGTGCAGCTTCCCAAGGAGAGGACGTGGCGATGGAGGTGCTGAACTCTTCTTCTTGAGATCCAGGGACAGGATGCCTGGGAATGGCTCAAAGCTGCACAAGGAGAGGGTTAGACTGGACATTGGGAAGCATCTTTACCAAGAGGGTGTCCAGGCACTGGGATGGGCTTCCTGGAGAGGTGGTCAATGCCCCAACCCCGTCAGTGTTAAAGAGGCATTTGGACAGTGCCCTTAACAATGTACTGTAACTTCTGGTCATCCCTGAAGTGGTCAGGCTGTTGGAGCAGATGGTCACTGCAGGTCCCTTCAAACTGTTCCATCCTACCCTACCCTACCCTACCCTACCCTACCCTACCCTACCCTACCCTACCCTACCCTACCCTACCCTACCCTACCCTCTTTTCTGAGCTACATAAACGTTTGTGTGACTCTCTCAAACACTTTCTCCTCATTCACATCCAGCTCCACAGCAGTGGCAGTGGTCTCATGTACAGCCTCTGGCTGCCTCCCAGCCTGGATCCAAGCACCCCAGGGCATCCCCATCCCCACTGCCCCATCCTGCCCTGGGCTGCAGCCCCCTCACTGGGCCCAGGCTGGAGGAGATGCCAGAGCAGGACCCCAGCCCCATTCCCTGATGTAGCAGCTCCATCTTGTGCCATCCTTAGCCAGGTGGGACAGCATGAACCCAGCCCTGCCCCAGTGCTGGTGTCAGGGGAGGGTGGCCAAGCCGAGGACCCAGGTCAGGCCAGGACACATTCAGCAGCTTTTCCCCTAAGAAGGTTCCACTATCTGTGATTTCTATCCTTACAGGCATCAGGGGTGTCAGAGCAAGCTGGTGCCAAGGAAGAGGCTGCACAAGATTCTCCTGACTCTTTTAGTGAGGATGAAGGCCACCAGCCATGCACTAGGTAGGCCTCTCTGGGCATGGAATAATGTAGGGAGGGGAGACCAGAGTGCTGTGGAGCAGTGAGGGGGGTCTGAGCCTTTTCCAGATGTTTCTGCCTGGTGGCACCAGGAGAAAGGGGACAGGAGGAGGAAATAACCTGAGGAGAAACTTCCTGTATGTTTGTGTTGGGAGTTAATGACTTCCTGAGCTCTTTAGGTGGCCTTGCGCTGATCAGAGCAAGCCTGTAGGACAAGGGGGTGAGCAGGGATGGGGACAGCAGGAAGACATCACTGGTGTCAGGGTACTGCAGTGTCAGCTCCCCATCCTGTCGGTCCTGCCATCACAGCTTGGCAGATCCCAACCCTGTAACCCTGAACACCCGTGGGAGTCGCAGGGAGGCTGCAGGGGCTGCCGGCTGAGCCATGGTAGGAGTCACCCTCCAAACACCTGAATGGGTCTGGCTTCGGAACCCAGCAGGTCCGTACCTGCTCCTTGACTCCTTCCACCGTAAACATTGACCTGCAGCTCTCCCCCCTGTGCTTCCTGCTGGGAATCGCTTTCATTAATGATCTGGAGATGGGACACAGCATTTACAGCTGCCAAAAGCCCGGGTGAGCCGCGGATGGAGCAGAGGGTTGTGCTGCCACCCAGAGGAACCCGAGGAAATGAGCTAGCAGGCACTTGGTGGAGTTCAACGTCTCTTTTACTTTCCTCTGGCCCTTGGGTTCTTCTAGCTCAGACTCACCATCCTCGTGTCTTTTCTGTGCCACACTGTCCTTGCTTTACCTTACTTCAGTAAGCTCTGGCTGCCTCAGAGACCCCAGTGAGTCTGCACACAGAGACCTGGGGAGGCTGAGCCCAGCTCCCTCTCAAACAATTGCCCTCAATCACTTCACTTTAAATCCACAAAACTCTTCTCTGCCTGGGCCCATCAAATACTTGCTGTTCATGAATTCTGGTAGCCAGAAGTAAAGTCTGACATGTCTTGGACTCCACGGTCCAGGCAAAACTGGACATCCAGGACCTCTCCTTGGCTGTTCTATTTCTTTAGAATCTCTGCTGAGCTACGTCCACAGACTCCCAAAATGGTCTGAGCTGGAAAAAACCTTAGGGATTGCTAGTTCCATCCCATGGGCAGGGACACCTTCCACTAGACCAGATCAGGCCTGTCCAACCTGGCCTTGAGCACTTCCATGGATGGGGCAGCCACAGCTGTTCTGGGCACCCTGTGCCAGGGCCTCCCCACCCTTGATTTTGGGTTTTTTTTGGCTCTTCTGCACAGTCATTGACATTTTTCCCAGGAAGCAGAGCACAGAGGAACTGAAGGTTGTTGCTCACAGTCTCCGATGCACTTGGCCGTGTTCTGCTCCTGTCTGGGACTGTTCTCACATAGCCAGGAGAGCCCCAGGACCTGGATGCTGCACTGAGGTGATTGAGAAGAAGCTTTTTAACACTTGCAACACATTTTTTAATAACTGATCAGGAAAGTTCGTGCCCTCAGGAGTCCTTTTGCTCAGATAACAGGTGTTGGATGATGAATGGATGTTTGTCACCCTGATTTCTGATGATACTACACAGCTGAGCTCAGGGTGCCAGTTTGTGTTAGATCAGGGATTCTGAAGATTTTGAGATAAAGAAAATGCCTATGTAGATTTTTGACATTCCTTTGGCACTGGGAGCCCAGGTGTCTGTGAGGGATCTTCCCAAGTATTTCACTCCATCTTACCTGGAAACCTGCCCCTTAAATTAGCATTCCCACTTGGAATCATTGCAGCTGGCCTAACCTGGGATGGGATGGAATAGAACAGAAAGAAATAGAATAGGAATAGGGAAGAGTAAAATTGGAATGGAATGGAATAGGAATAGAATTCCAGGGGGAAAAAAACAATGCAGGGAGACTTTAATTATTCTTCAAATGCTTTTTTCTGATGGGTAAATTAGAAGCTGATTTTTTTTATGGTTAGGATAAGTAGCATCATATCCAGGGCCCATGGTGTGGTCTGGCACCTCCTCCCTTGGCCCATGGAGGCTGCTGCAGGTGAAGGTGCTCTGTGCTATTGCTTGAGGCATCTGCAGAAGCAAGAGAGCTGATGGACAAGGAAGACACAATAAATCAGCTATTTCATGAAAACCACCAAGTTCAGGATCCTTTAGGTTACATTGCTAGGGATGAGGAATTCTGATGCAGCTGGATATTTATATGATGCAATACTCTTGGTTTCTGAAGCTCTGACAAAGGTGGTTGGTGCTTCCAGAACTGCTTTGCTGCCTTTGCTTCCCATCCTGTGCTTTTGCAACCCTCACACAATGCCAGGTGAGTTTGGAATTCTTCAGCAGATCCCACAGCAAATCCCACCTCCAAGGACTGGGATGGAAACTTGCTCCTTCCTTCTTACAACACATCCTGAACAACCTCCCTGGTTTTGCTAGCAGTGAGGATTAGAGGAAATGTAGAAAATATGATCTCTGAGGGAAGAATTGGGTTATTTGGTGCAGAGGAGCAGAGCCTGGGACAGCTGGGGGTGAGCTGACCTCCAGCCTCCCCTTTGCAGCTGCACTTCCTGCCCTGCTGGGATAACCCCCCTCCAATAAAAGGCTGCCATGGAAAAGAAGGGAATAAACTGCTCTGTGTCTGCCTGGAGAGGATGAGGAATCACAGAGAGAGGCTGCAGTGAGAGCTTTAGTCAGACACTGGGGACTGGCTGAGTGTAAACACAGCACTGGGCCAGGACAGAGCGGCTGCACTGGGGCTCCATCAGTGGGAGTTTTAGGAGGGAAGAGCACAAATTAAACAAACATCCATCATGAGGGGTTTAAACTGCACTCGCCCTGCATTGGATCAGTGTGAGCAGCAATTGCTCCAGGCACCCCTCCAGCTCTGCTTCTCTGCTGCTGTTCCCAGCAGTCCCATGGCTCTAGGCAGGTGGAAACCGCTGTCGGCCTGGAACTGGATCCTCCTCTCCAAGAGTGAATGTTTGGAGAAGGGATTTGCTCCTATCCCTGTGACTTTCCAGCTACCTGGATGCAGGAGCAGCACTGCTGGGCTGCCTCAGGCCCACGGCAAGAGGGGAAGGATGAAGAACCATGCTGTGACAGTAAAGAGGGACCATGGAGCTGGGTGAGTGTTGTCAAAGGTCTTTACACTATAAAAATTTCCTTTTTGTTTCTTTAAGGAATTTTAATGCATGTTATGCACTGGGGTAACAGGGTAACAACTCCTCAACACTGTGCTGTGAAGCCAGAGTACAGGAGCCTGAGGTTTCTGTTGTCAGCCTGGGCTTCCATCCCTTGTCATATAATCCCAGAATGGTGTGGGTTGAAAGGGACCTGAAAAATGATCCAGTCCCACCCCCTGCCATGGGCACAGATACCTTCCACTATCCCAGGTTGCTCCAAGCCCCATCCAACCTGGCCTTGGACACTTCCAGGGATCCAGGGGCAGCCGCAGCTGCTCTGGGCACCTGTGCCAGGGCCTCGCCACCCTTAGAGGGAATGATTTATCCTCTATCCCACCTAACCCTGCTCTCTGGCAGTGGGAAGTCCTTGTTCTGGTACTCTATCCTTTGTCCAAAGTCTCTCTTCAGTTTTCTTGGAGCCCCCTTAGGCACTGGAAGGGGTTTCCAACGTCTACCTGGAGCCCTTTTCTCATGAACAGCCTGTTTTGTGCTGGTTCAGGCTGGCCATGGGGCCACATCTCCAGGAGAGCAGGGATGGATTTTTATCCAGGAAGCTGCAGAATCTGCTGCAGTCAGACCTGGTGAACATCTCAAGCTGTTTTCTTTCTGTTCAACTGAGTCTGGTGGTTTTGGCTGGATTCCCAGCCCTCGTCAGCCTGGGGAATCACAGACCTGGATGTAAATAGAAGTGGCTCATAGTGAGGCTTTGCCATGAAGCAATTCCTTCCTGGAGAGGGAACAAAGTTGTTGGGTGCTGCTGAGGGACACGGCAGCCCCACAATCCCTCATGCTGCCTCAGGCTCCTCCACCCTCTGCTCCCAGGAAGACAAACATCCTCAAGAGGATTCTCAGGAACAGCTTTGGGAAAGATTTCCCCTTATGAGAAATAAAGGCCTTGAGGGCTTTGTTTCATCTGGGTTCTTTCTCAGGGTGTCTGGCTCCGCACACACTGACCTTAGAAGGGATGTTAATGTTCTCCCACTATAAATGTTCATGTATTTGTGCAACAGTCAGATTGCAGTCTTGGAAAGTCTCATTTCGTCTCATAAAACTTCCTGGAAAACTCCATAAAAGAAAACACTGCATCCACTTTAATTACAAAAAGCCTGGGAAGTGAATATTTAGTTTGTTTACATTTTGACATCCTCCTCTGTTCAAGACCATAACACCAATATGTGTGTGTGTGTTGGGCTGGAAATTTTGATGTGTTCCCTTTTTGAAAAAATAGGGAAGAGGGAAGGGCACAGTTACCCCCTCACAAACGGTTACTGCTGGGGCAGCCCATGGGGCCATTTACCAGCAGGGGAATTGTGGAAATGAGGAAGAGGCCCTGCCTCATGAAACTGAAAAATATAACAGAGGAAGCTAAGAAGGAAGAAATGAAAAATCAATATAAATGACCAAAAGTAAAATTCATGTTTTTAAAGAGAGACCAGGCAGATGAGCAGTTAATGCATCAGAGAACAACCTGTTAAAATCCCAGAATGGTTTGGGTTGGACGGGACCTTAAAGTTCATCCAGTGCCACCCCTGCCACAGGCAGGGACACCTTCCACTGCCCCAGGTTGTCCCAAGCCCTGTTCAACCTGGTCTTGGACACTTGCAGGGATCCAGAGGCAGCCCCAGCTGCTCTGGGCAGGCTGAACACCCTCAGCTCTCCCAGCCTGTCTCCAGAGGAGAGGAGCTCAAGCCCTCAGAGCATTTTTCAGAGAAATCTTTGTGTTTATCTGTTTTGTCCTCATTTCCATCCTTCTATCCCAGGCAGAAGCTATATCCCAGAGATGCCTGTGCATCAGATTGATCCAGAGCTGTGATTTTGAGGTGTCCAGACCCATCTGGGTGGCCCTAGTGCCTGATGTCTTGCCTGAACTCAGGCACACTCTGGCACAGAGCTGCCATCCTGTGCCCAGCTCTGTGCTGGGCAGAGCTGCAGGATCAGAGGTGGGGTGGGGGGATACTGGAGTCCCCATGGCCCCTCCTTTGGGCACCACAGCAGGCCCCAATTTCTATTGCCTGCACAACAGCCATGTCCCTTTTGCTGTCCTCAGTGACCTTTTAGCCATGCCATGGCTCTGTGCCATACCTGGAGCTGGCACACACCTCCCACACTGACCTGCTCTGTGCCCCAGAGCGAGCCCAGCCCCAACCCTGCCGCCCCTGCTTTTTGGGATCACATAAAACTCAATCCCATACCTAACAGCAAACCCTTTGAGGATGTGGACACCTGGCAGGTGTCCTGCTCAGGCACAGGACATTCTCCACAGCCCATTTTCAGTTCATCACTGGCAGCACCCCAGAGAGAGGACACCTGCTCATCCCTCCTCACACTTGGGACAAGAAGCAGCAGTTTTTAGTGGGCTTTTCCCTCCACATTGCACAAAGCAGCTCCACTCCTTGTTTTCCAAAATCTTTTAGGATCACGTACTACAGAGTCTCCAGCCAGAGCTGTAAATCCCACACCTGTGTCCTGCAGATGAGACACCCTCCTGAGCACAGGTAACAGGAATAGCATGAGTCCACCCTTGAGGACAGTAACTGTGGCCCTCCTCCAGGGCTCCCAAAGGACAGAAGTCTTTGTTGGTTGATTCTGGATCCACATCACCAGGTTTGTGTTTAACCCTTCCACTTCCTCAGACTGTCTAGAGTTCTGTCTTCTATTACCAACAGAGCTAAAAAAGATAATAGAAGAAATGAACAACCATCCTGGAAACCTTCCATGCCCAACTGCTTGTGGGTTCATCCTCCTGCTTCTGCCAAAGCTGCCTTTTGGGGTGACAGATGAAAGCATTATTTGGAAGGGTATCCACATGGTGTGTGCACTTCTCTACTGGGAATAAATCATCACTTTTTTAACCCAGGATTTGCATCCAGGTGTTTCCCATAGGCTGGAGGAGAAGGTTGAAAGTGTGAACAGAAAGTGCAAGTGCTAAAGACACAATAAATACAGACTTCAATGGCGCTCTGGCACAGGGATCCCTGGGTGTGCCAGAGGCTGCCCATTCATAAGGAATTTGCTCTCAACTAACCCTGTGGCAGCAGATTTCCCTCTTCCCCCAGACTGGACTCTAGAAAATCTTTTGGGAAGTCACTTGATTTGTCTTGTGCTTCAGATCACTATTTAGTAACATTTAGATTGCAAAAGCCCTCTGAGATCATCAGGGCCAACTGTTCCCCATGGCACTGCCAAGGCCACCACTGACCCATGTCCCCAAGTGCCACATCCACAGGGCTTTCAAATCCTTCCAAGGATGGGGACTCCCCCACTGCCCTGGGAACAGGGTATTTCTTACACAAGAACTCTCAATTCCAAAATCAGTAGGACTATCAGGACAAAATAAACAGGAGAGACAAGGCTTGTGTGGGGAGGGAAGGACAGGATAAACAGGAAAAAAAACCAAAGATACTGAAGAATAGATTCCAGAGAGCTGAGGGTCCACTGAGTCAGTGGTGAGGCAAAATAAAACCAAGCAGAGATGCACCTGAGACACCACAGAACCCCAGCATGGTTTGGGTTGGAAGGACCTTTAAAACCCACCCAGTCCCACCCCCTGCCATGGGCAGGGACACCTTCCACTATCCCAGGTTGCTGCAACCTGGCCTTGGATTTGATAAATTTATGCATCCAAATCGGTTTGGTCAATTGAAAATTTATTAATTAGAGCAAGCAAGGTATAGGCAAAAACAGCGCTGGGCGACAGGGGAGCCTCTGTTCCGTAGGGCTCCGCCAACTGCCGCGCGCGAACCAGTTCCCGCTTCTCCTTTTATACATCTGGTGACGCGTCTTTAGGCTGGTACTCTGCGCGTGTGTCGTCTGTTGCTAGGGGTCTTTTTCTGCCTCCTGGTAGTCGTGGTGATGAAGGCTGACAGTCTCCCTCGGGTAGGTCTCCCCTCGCAAACCCCTCCCGACATGGTGAAGGGGTCTCGCCCTGGTCGGGCCCCCGGAACTAGAACTGGGCAACACATCCCAAGCAAGGGCATGTTCTGCAACATGCCTTAAGCAAGTACAAACCACAAACAAGCACAAATCACAATGTTCTAACATGTCTTAAGCAAGCATAAACAAAGGTTGTACATAGTACAACATACATAGTTCATCACCACTAATTTCCCATTCTACTTTCTTAGTGAACAAAATACCCTTGTTTTTATCACATTGGACACTTCCAGGACTGGGGCAGCCACAGCTGCTCTGGCAACCTGTGCCAGCCAAGATTTTGCCTCTCTCGAATCCAGTTGAGCTACAAGTTTTTAGGTAGGAAAAGGTCCACTGATAACACCAAATCCCCTGGCCTGGCCAGGAACCTCCCCTGGTGATTGCTCCCGTTATCTCCTCTGCTCCAGATGCTTCCCCTGAGAGCTGGTGACAGTTCCAGGCTCAGCTTCCCTTCCAGGCAGTGATCCCACACACAATTACTGCAGGGGTTAAGAAGTCAGACAGCCACACTGCACAAGAGCAGATCCATATGTCACCCTCCCAGCAGCAGCTGGGACTCCAAATACAGAAATAAAGAAGAGAGAAGGAAGAGGGCAACAGCTCCAGGCTGTCTGCAGGGACAAGAAACATTGAATGAACGCACCTCTTTGGTTTTTCCTTGCTGTAACACAAGAGAAAACACTGACAGGATGATGAAGCTCCCAACCAGATATATCTGAGGGCATGGAACCCTCCCCCCTTTTAGGGCAGGTTGAACAGACCCCAGCCAGGAATGCTGGAAGTGGAAACAGCCTTGGCAAGGGCTGTGCAGGGACCTGGGTGTGTCCTCAGGTTCAGCTGCAGCTCTCGTTTCTACAAAGGCTTGGACTTTCCTATAGTATTTGGCCCCAAATCCACAGATTTGAGCCAATCCTAATCAACCTAAAGAGTCAGAGCTGCCAAAATAGGGACTGGACTGAGCTGAAGCTCCTCAGCAGGCGGTGCGACAACAGGGCAGTGCAGGCAGCAGGGACATCAAAACTCAACCCTCAGTCCTTGGGCTGGACTTGCTCCTTGAGGGCAGCCATGATCCTGATATTTAACAGGGAAACAGCCACAGGGCACTGGTAGTTCAAGCACTGCACAGGGCTCAGGTACACCCAGGAGAGTGGAGACAGCAAACAAAAGCAGCTTGGGACACAGCCAGAGCCACCAAGAACTGCAGCCAGGAGCTGCTTCCCACCAGTGACACCTGTGGTACCTGGGTGGGTGGCACTGGCCCAGATCTGCCAGCACATAGTCCAGCAAGCCCCTCCAAAGCCCAGCAGAGCCCACCAGGTGAGGCAGCCTCTGGGGTGCAGAGCTGTCACCACCTCCCTCCGAAGGGAGCCTCACAGCCTCCAGCTCATGCCAGCATTACAAGGCCCAATCCCTGTGGAAGGATCCATCCCTTTTCCAGCCTCCTGCCCATACTCCTGGAAGGGCAAGCTCAGCAGCTGGAAAAGGCTGTGCCAGGGGGGTGTCCCAGTGCTGCCAGGAGGTGTTGGCACTTCACCCCCTCTGGGAGGGCACTGCCACGTACTCTGCCCATCCCCGTGGGCAGCATTTGGAGCTGAAAGAAGGAAGCTGGAGAACCTGGATACATCCCTGGGACTGGTATGTGCAAAAACAAAAACAGATCATTCAGTGCCACCACCTGGCACAACATCACCAGGAATGCTGCTGCCTCCAAGGCTGCCATTCCTCCACAGCTTGGAATAACATCCACTTTTCCTCCTTCTGCCTTTCTTGGCCAAATAGGGTACAACAATGCACCCAGCTGCCCGACAGCCCCCCAGAGCAGCCTAGGCTGGCAGAGTGAGCTGCCCTGTGAGCATTTCTCCAGGTAGGTGTGTGTGACCACCCTCATCCTGCACCCCTTCCTGGGGCTCACAGGTACCCAGCCCAACACCTGCTGCTCTCAGTGCCAGCCCAGGGAGGAGGCTCCATTAAACAATGCAAAAAAGTACTTTATTTACCAAAACCACATTAAAATATTACAAAGACTGTTCCATCCTGCCTCAGCTCATGGCTCAAGATCCTGGAGGAGGCTTGTAGAGCTCACGCAGTAGCACCAGCTTCATGGCCAGCAGGACTTCACGGTGGCCAAGGTGGCTCCTCCTGCCATAGCGGGACAGCCGAGAGGCCTCCAGGGCCACATCCCCGAGGAGCTGGGGATTGCCCAGCCAGGCCAGTGCAGAAGCCACCAGGCAGGAATCCCCAGTGGAAGACATCTGTGGGGAGAGCAACCAACAGCATCAGCACAGCCATCATCCATAGGGCAGCACAGCTAGCACCACCCAGCCCCACCTCCAGTTTGGGATCACAGAATCACTCAAGCTGGAAAAATCCCATAAAGAGCAAATCCAAACATTTGAGCAAATCCAGCACTACCAAGGCCATCATTAACCCACCACATCCACACATGTTTTAAACCCCTCCAGGAATGGTGGCACCACTGTCCTGGGCAGCCCTACCCAGCCACCCCCCAGCCTGGGATATGCAGATAAGCAGGTGGAACTCGGGAAGCAGGAGGCTGTACCCCAGCCAGCCGGGACTCACCCGGTTTAGGAGCTTGCAGATGTGGGCAAAATAAGCAACTTTCTTCTTCTGTCTGTGGACACGAAGGCAGCGGAGGCTCTGCCAGGCACATCCCTCTCCTGCCTCCGGGGGCTCAGGGAGGGCAGCAGCACCTAAGGGGCCGTGCAGGGTGGGAGGTCCTGGCTCCATCGCTCCGTGCTGGGGTTACACACACGCTTCCCGTGGTTACAAAACCTCTGCTGAGAGAAAACCAGTCAGGGGCTGAATACACTGCTGCCCTCACCCTGTCCTTGCCAGGGAACTAATTAGCATCAGGCAAAATAGGCACCTACAATAACACCAAAGCTATTCAGTGCACTGCATAAACAAGGCCAGAAGGCACTCCCTCTGCAAAGCTAAACACACCAGAAATGCAAAGAAGGCATTTTAGGAGAGTTTTCTTCCCAGCTCACCTCTGAGAACTCCTCCAGTCTTGTCCTCCCCCGGGAGCAGAGAGGCAGCTGCTGTCTGCTGCCTATAACCGGGGGGGATCATTGCCTCCAGCTGGGAGGGGAGGGGGCCCACGCAGCTGCACGGGTGGGGATGGAGAGGGAGACAAGGACAGCCACACCACCTCACACCTGCACCCTGTCTCCTACACTCAAACCAGCCATTCTTGCCCAAAATTCTTTTAGGTGAGGCTGCGTTTGCTCTCAGATCCCCCCGCCCCAGCTCCATTGCCCTAGTTAGTATAATTAATGTAATTAGTCTGCCATGCTGGATGTGTGGGGGACTTTTTATGTGGTTTATTTTGCGTTAATTTGAGGGGGTTCCAGGGTTTCACCAAGCACTAGAGTGAGCAGGGTCTGGGGGACACCCAGGGATGCTGGGGGCAGGAGCTGACCCTGTGGGGTGGGGTTACCCTGGGTGCAGGCTCTGTCCTGGCAGGGGTCCCAGTGCAGAACCCTGTTCTGTGATGGTTGTGGCATCGGGTACAGCAAAAGGGGGTCAGTGTGTTCCGGATGTGGCCCCATCCTCAGGCAGATGAGATTTTGAGGGGGGAACCCCTCGGGTGCAGCCCCCCCGCCCTGTAGGGTGTTTGTGGGGGGTCTTTGGGGTGCAGCATATTTTCCTGCAGGATATGGGGTGGGGCTGGGTGTCCCAGGACAATGTGGAGAGGGGTGAGGGATCCTGGGATGCAGGATCTGTACCGGAGGGAAGGGAAGGAGGTGTCCCCTGAGTGTGGGATCCAGCCATGCTGCGGGATGGAGATTCCAAAGGGTGCAGGATGTGACCCTGTAGCACAGCCTGCCCCTCAGGTGGGGAGAGGGAGTGTCTCTAGATGAAGAATGTGACCCATTAGCACTCTGTACGAAGTGTGTGGGGGGCTCCCCTGGTGCAGGATACACCCCAGGAAGGAAGATTCCTCCGGGGGAGGGGACAGCAGCCTGCAGCCCCTCATCCTGGGGGTCTTTCCAGGTGCAGAATGAGGCCCCTTAGCACCCTATGCTCTGCTGAGGCTGTCTCTCCTTAGGTGCAGGATGTGATGCTTTCACATGCTGTATTGGAGAGGGGACTCTGCTGAGTCCAGGATACATCCCGGGAAGGAATTGTTCCCCTCCCCAAGTATCCTGCAGCCTCCCAACCTGAGGGGATGCCCCCGTGTGCAGAGCAATGGAAGTAGCCCAAGGCTCGCTCTGGTTCTGGGGTGCCCGGATGTTGCAGGGGGAATTCCTGTGTGGTTTATTCTGCATTAACTTAGGAGGGTTCTGGGGTTTCAGTAAACACCGGTGTGAGGCAGAGTCTGGGGGGTAACCCAGGGGTGGGAGCAGGACCGACCCTGCCGAGTGGGGTCATGGGGTGGGGTTTCCCTTGGGTGCAGAATCTGCTGTCCTGGCAGGGGCCAGAAAACACCCGATATTTGGGGTGTGAGGAGGCTCCTCTGGGTGCAGAACATACCCCAGGCAGCACAGCCCCGGCTACAGAGCACACATCCCCCACCCCGGAGCTCCCGATCCCGCTTTCCCGGGAATCCCCCGGCCCAGCCGTGCCGCGACCCCCGCCTGCAGCGCGCGGCTCCCGCCGCCAGGGGGCGCCCCCGGCCCGCCCGGCCCGGGGCTGCCGAGCCCGCTGCGGCCGCCAGGGGGCGCTGTGCGGAGCCGCCTCACGGCCCCGGCCCCGCCCCGCCGCAGGTGACACCCCCCCCCCCCCCCACACACACACACCCCCCCCCGCCCGGGGAGCGGCGGGAGCGATCCCGGTCCCGATCCCCGTCCCGGTCCCGATCACCATCCCGGGCTTGGTCCTGTTCCGATCCTGCTCAGAGCCCGGTCCGCATCACGGTCCCGGTCGTCCCAGTGGCCGCCATGGCGGAGCAGGAGAGTTTGGAGTTCGGCAAAGCCGACTTCGTGCTGATGGACGCCGTCACCATGCCTGAGTTCATGGCGAACCTCCGGCTGCGGTGAGTGAGGGGCGGGCGGCGCGGCCCCCCCGCCCCGGGGCTCGGCGGGTCTTCCCCTCACACCCGGCCCGCTTGGGATGTAGTGTGAGGGACTGAGGGAACCGAAACCCTCCCTGAGCCTCCTCCGCCTGCTGCCCCTCCCTGCCTGAGCAAACCCGCATAAAAGTGTGGATTTTTCTATAAAACGGAAGAGCCGGGTAAAGATGAGGGTGCCCAGGGTCCACCAAGCCCTGTGGGCTGCGGGGGCTCAGTCTCCCCTCTGGAAAATCTCCCTCCGGAGTCACCTGCCTCAGTGCCCACCTCCCTCATGGGGTCATGGAATGGTTTAGGAGCGAAGAGACATTAAGGACTTCACTTTTAAATAGTATGTTGTTGATCTTCCCCTGTATCACAGAAACTCCGGGTGAGTTGGGTTGGAAGGGACCTTAAAGCCCAGCCAGTGCCATGGGCAGGGACACCTTCCACTGTCCCAGGCTGCTCCAAGCCCTGTCCAACCTGGCCTTGGACACTGTCAGGGATGGACATCCACAGCTTCTCTGGACAGCCTGTCCCACTTCCCTCTGCCAGGTTTCTCGCCTATGCTGGCATTCTGCACAGTTGCTTTGGAGAAAAAAAAAAGAGCAATAAAAGTCACCAAGTCCAAGGTTGCTCCATCCTGTGGGGGCATTGTAGCCGCTCGCTGGCTGTGGATTTGCTGTGTTAACATTTCTTGATCTTTATGGTTTTATTTCACGTGTAGATGTGGTGGGTGCTGGGAGGATCCACATTTTCCTGCCTGTTCCCTCTCAAGCACAACTAAATCCTGGGCAGCACTGATAGAGGACAGCCAGGGGACCCTAAGTCTGTGGCTGCTTTTCACTTTCCGTTATGAAAAATTCATGGGAGCTCGTCCTGATAAACTCTTATGCCCCTGCTTGTGCAAAGATTTGATAATTGCCACAGGGAAGCCTTCTCGATAAAAACGTGACTTGTTGGCTGGGTCCCACCCCTGTTCTGCTCAGGTTTTCCTGCCTGTTCCTGTCCTGCCACTTGTGTTCTGGCGGGTATTGGAATCAGTCATTTGTCAGGCCCCTGGTGTTGTTGGATGCACCTGAGAGTGACTCTGGCAATAAATGGAGCTCAGGAGGCTCCAAACTATTGAGGAAGGGGAATATTAAGCTTTTCAGACAATTGTGCTGCCTCCTCTGTGAAATCTGTAGATTTTGAGTTTTGGCTGCTTCAGCCACTGAGTGCTCAGGAATTTCTGTGCTACACAGCTACAGGGTATACCTGTGCCCTGAGATGCTGCAGGGTGAGGGCTCGGGTCCTGGGGGATGTAATAACAACCAGCATACTTTATGCTTTTTTCCTTTTATATTTTGGATTTCTGTTTGGGCAGAGAGGGCATTTGTGTTTGAATATAAGAAAATCATAAAGAGAATGGCTGAACTTTGGACATGATTTTAGATTTAAATGAATTTTGCAGTGCCTCTAAAAGTTTAAATTTGTTTCTCATTTGCACACTCCACAACACTGTAATTGTATTAGAAAGGACTTGCACGCAGTATCTTTGTAATTAGCAGGAAACTTGTGTGTCCTGGTTTATTCTTGGAGTTTTATTCTTTGGTTAATGTGTACTAGAAATCTAAATGAAGTATTGGAAATGGATTGGTAGCTTAAAAATCAATGTGGCATGTTGATTGCCATTAGGAATCCATTGAGAGGAGCCTTGCAGGGACAGACTTTGCTAATTGTTTATGAAGGGGTAAGAACAAGCCAGCAGTCCTGGATTCTTACAATAAATGTGCAACTTTGTTTATTTTTTTCTCTGTGCTGTTGCTGATGGTGTCTGAGGGTGTTGCCAGGACATCCCTGCTGTGTCTGATACACCTTGGAGGCCCCGTGTAACTGCAGTGCCTTGGTCACTGGCACTCAAACCTATCCAAACCCAGGCTTATCCTCTGACAACAGTTCAGACTTGAGTTCTTCTCACCCAGCCATGAGCTCTGCCTGAGCTTCAAGGTAATCTGGTGTCTGTGCTGTGGGAAGAGCAAGCTTTTCTCAAAAGCTAATTAATACTGGTAGTTTTTCTAACCTTGGTGCTGTCATCCCCTGCCTCTAAGCCTGTCTGCACGGGGACATTTGGGAAAGCTGATGTGAATTTCTCAAAAGTGTGGCCTTTCAGTAAAGCTGCTGAGCTCTGCCAGGTGTTGGGCGCTGTGTGGTGGCCCTGGGCTGCTGCCCTGGCCCCACTGCTGGTGTTTTACAACACTCGGGCAACACCTGCTGCTCACATTTTACTGCTCTGGAGAGGGCAATTGGCTCTTGGTGCTGACACGTAGGAATTGTGTGAGATCCAGCCCAGAACCTGCTCAAGGGTTGGTTGTGTCACTGTGGAGATGGCAGAGTCCCCTTTGTGCTGGTCGTGCTGCTGCTCCATCGAGTGCCCATGGCAAGTTTGTTCAGTTTACACTTGGATGGGCTCCTCCCTACTCCATAAATCCAACTTTCTGCTAGAGCTATTTTTGTTTGGGGTCACTGGCTGACCCAAGACGGGCTGTGCTGGATTTAATTCCCAAGTGAGCCCAGATGTGGGTGGAATTGAAATCATACCAGTTTCAGTGCATGCAAGGATATTTCCCCAAGGATGTCTCTAGTGGGAAAAGAGGAATGGTGAAGCTGCACTTTTCATTAGTGTAGTATTTGAATTTAGTGGTGTTGACATGGTCTGCATGAGTGTGCCTGGGTAGGTGGTGGATGCAGTGTGAATTTACTACCTCATCTCCCAACCCCAGTGTTCATGCCCAGTTATTTGTAGGTTTGAGTGGTGATTCAGCAGGGATATCACCATGTCAGTATCTTTTCATGGCTGTCTTACAGCTACTTAATGAATGTTTCTTTGGACACTCAGCAGTCACTGCATGTTACACGTTATTGTAAATAAAAGTCATCCTGTCCTTGAATGCCTCAGACCAGAGTGCCCTTCATCCCAGCGTCTGGTTGTGATTCTTAGTCATCAGAATAATTTAAAAAAAAGAAAAGCCAGACTATGGGAATGGTCTGTGTGAACTCAGTAGCTTTGTTTCTTTATAGTATCCTCCAAAACGGTAACAATTGTTTCTAGAACACTCATAAATCGGAATTATTAACCAGCTGTATTTGGGGGGTTTGTGTGTCAGCAGTTGCCCATCATCCCTTCAATGAGTGCCTGCTCATCTCTGCACTGCTGCAGAAGCAATTGACAATTGTAATCCCAGGACATCAGATTAATTGAAGGACTCCTTAAAATAGGGAATCTTTTTGTGTCCAGCAACTCTCAGGTCCTGCCACTGGCGGGCAGATATTTATCTGTAGCCAACTGTTACCTGCTGTAAGCGATGGGAGAATGCTCTGGACTTGCTATTGACTTAACATGACCATGAGTGTTCCATGGCAGGTGGAGTGAGATGGTGCTTGTGGAAAGGGAGTATTGGTCTGGCCAGGGCTGCTCAGCTTTTGCAGAAATTGTGGTGTAGATGAAACTATTGAGTAAGAGAAGCAGGAAACTGCACCACCTCATTTTCTTCATGCCATAGTGAAAATTTCAAGTAGTAAAAGTTACCATTTTTAATTTACTTCCTTGTAAGGAAGCTTATTTTTCAGAAGTATGAAATATTCTGGTTTATCAGGTGATAGCTTGTATTACACTGCAAAGACCACTCACTGTTCTGTACAGCTTGCATTTGTCTTGACAAACAGATCAAACCTCAGAACGTTAAAAGTGGGATCTGTGGAATGCAAAGAGGGAGTTCTTGAATTACGTTGTGCAGAGCAGTTACTCCTCACAGGGTCTCAGGTGTGTGCCAGGACAGTCAGATGTGACCCATCTGCTCTGTGCCAGGCAATAGGATCCTGTGGGGGCCCAGCTGGGGGCAAACCCAGCACCCCTGAACCACTGGGAGTGGGAAACCACATGGAAATGCAGGGGAAAGCAGACAATTACACAGGGCAGCATCAGGGCAGCATTTGGGGTAGTCCCATGTGAGCTGTGTGCTTGTGGTGTTTGTGTTCCCACATCTGCATTGCGAGCAGGTGCTACCTGACTCATCCTCTACTGATTTCTAGTGAGTTGCTCATTTTTCAGAAGCATTGTACAAATCCCCCCTGGGAACACAGTAGATCTGTGTCACTGTTATTAAAGAATTCAAGGATGTGTGAAAGGAAGACAGCGAGAGCACCTGGTGATGTGTAATGATTGTAAAATGAATTTGGGGTTGTTTTCCTCTACTTTTAAGTACTTCCAGTATGAAAACAGCTGTAGAAGGCTGTACTTCCTACTCAGATAGTTCCTGGTCATCTCAGCCCACCTGAGCCTGGAGTGGTGCAAAGACCCATGGGTTAATAGTCCTTGCAGTTGTCTCCCTTTGCACATGGTGGCTTCTGGCCTCCTAAAGCAGCATTTCATAAAAACACAGCTCTCTGTTCACTTAAAAATGCACCAAACTATCTCACAAACCCCAGAATTTTCAGATTAAGGCAACAGTTCTAGATCTGTATTTATTGCAGGTCCATTTGAAACATAGATAATATTTGCTATGATCATTAATAGTTTTGGCATCAAGAATCTATACTGAAAATCTGGTTCTCCTGAGAATGTGCTGAAAGTATTTGGTGTTGAGGGAAGTGTTTACTGCACAGGCAGGGCTGAGGCATGGGCTGGAGTCCTAGAAAAGAGTTGGAGCAAACTGAATGGGGAATTTGGCTTTAAATGCTGCAGAGGGATATCTCAAGGGGTTTTCTTGAGGCAGTTGTGTGGAGGTTGTACTTTTTGGACTTCTGTCAAAAAAACCCCATTGTTTCTCTGGATGATGTGGTGAGTGGAGGCCACTCTTTAGAATCCTAAAATCAGAATAGTTGTTGGAACGGGTTGGAAGAGACCTTGAAGTTCATCCAGTTCCATGCCCATGTCCCTTCCACTGGAGCAGGTTGCTTCAAGCCCCTGGCCTAGGACCCTTCCAGGGAAGAACTTTAAGTTCTGAAAGGCCAAGCTCCAGTTCCACCATTCAGTGTCCCCATGATCTGCAGACTGGGTTGTTTTTCTTTCCTTTTTCAAGTCTGGAAAAGCAAGAACAAGTACTGAGGTTGAACAAATGATTTAATTTGTCCACATCTTCAGGAAATGGGTGTCTCTATGATCCATTAGGAACAATTCTTAGCCCAGCTGTGCTTTCCATTTGTTCTTGCTCGGTTCCACGCCCTTTCTGCTCTTCCCTTGAAGAACCTCACTTGCAGTTTTGGAGTGAAGGGTGCTGTGTGTATTACACTGATATTTTTACATGGACTTCCTTATCTTTTGAGCACCATCTTAAACATTCATATTTGGGGTTGAAATTGTGGTGGGAGAGGTTTGGCTTCGCATGTGCTAATAAACTGTATTTAATCCCAGCAGAGGAAATATTATGTGAATGCTTGGTTTCATTTGTGCTTTTGCTAATGAAATATTCATGCTTCACAAACAAGCTTTTCATGCCTTTAAGCCATTTTAATTTCCTCATTCTAAACAGTTATGAATATTTGAATTCTTCATGTGGTGTTGGATTAAAGAGCTGGTGGAAAGAGGCTGCTTTTTCCCTGGAGAGGAGCACCTGCCTCTGTGTGCTGCAGGACACTCCTTGCTCTATTCAGGCCAGCAGCAGTTGAATCTCATCAGCCCTTCTTGGCTTCCTCAGGGTTGCTCAACCTGCAGAAGCTGTCTCGTGTCACAGTTCGGAATGAATGGAATGAAAAATTCCCCTTAGTCCTTCAAAATTTGATTTAGGAGCTTGGCCTGGGGCCAGCCTGATCTTCAGAGATGGAAAAGGCCATCGATCTCACTTAAAAAGCAAATCTCAACAAGAGGAGTAGCAAAGGGAGAATCCAGGGCAGCTTCCTGACTCCACAGGGTCTCTTCAGCCCATGGACACCTGGAGCTGCTGCAGGTGTACTGTGGGATTCCTGACTGGAATTCCCATGAACCAGGCTTTGAATCAGGTGATGTCCAGCCTGGAGTTTGTTTTGCCTCCATATGTGCTGAGTTTATCTGGTTTCACTGGATCTTCCTTAGCACATCTGCCCTCCCTGCCTGATGAAAGCCTCCTTAGAGGGAAGTTTTAAAGGAGTCTTTTTATAGCAGCTGGGTAGGGGAGTATTTAAATACTTTTAGCACCTGGGTGTTGACTAATATACAAGGCCAGATTTATGAATGAGATCAGTCTCTCAGGGTGCCTTGTACTTCTAAATTTGTGCTGTGCCTCAGACTTGCTGGTCCTGCCTCCAGCTGCCTTTGGTCCTCGCCAGAGCACAGGTAACAACATTTAACTGGGTAGGTAGCAGCAACTTGGAGAGGGACATCCATGGCACGTGGCATCAGATGTGAAACAAAAACCTGATAGAACCAGTGAAGTAACCAGAACGACGGGGAATTAGCTCAATAGGAAATGCTCTTTCTTGCATTTTTAAAAGTCTTTTTTCCTGCTGTTTACAGAAAGTATATCTACAAAAATCAGCTGGTAATTTAGGAATTTCTCAGCAGCCTTTTGGCTTTCATCCTTACTCTGCAATGATTTTGTAGATTCTGATGAAGTGCTGTGGGTCCTGATGCTCCTCAGAGTTGCAGTGCATCTGCTTGGGATGCTGTCAAGTGGAATCCTGTTCTGGTTTTTGACTACCCCACATTTGAGGTGGCTTGTGTAACCTACATCATCTTAACTGAAGTGATCTGTCATCACCTGCTGAGTTTCACCAGCTGACACTTGACTCCAAGATCTGCTAAACTCCTACAGTAAATATTTGCTAATACTTCCAATAAGTCTCGTGGCCTCCTTTAGTCAAGAGTCCTCTGCATTGACTTCTGTTCAAAAATCTGCCTCTCCAGGTGGCTTTACTGATCTTTACTCACCGAGCCCTTGCATTTCTTTGACTCTTTGCATTTCTTCTGGCTGAGCAGGCTTTGACATCACCTAAACTTAGTGATATTTACTCAAATTCCTTTAAAGATGCAGATCTCATGAGGTATTTGGAGTTACATCATCTCTCTCTACATCCCTGGTCATGATTGCATCTCTTTATGGAATGAAGGAATTCTGAGACCAGGGAGAAGGAAACAGATGTCTGCACATAGTTTTGCCTGTAAGTGTGAAATAGGGGAGCTCTGTGTCCCCTGGAGGCAAATGCTCATTTCCAGTTCTCTGAAGCAAAAATACAATTTGTAAAGAAGATTTCTGTTTCTTTAATGGCTTTTTTGGTGAGATGTGATGAGATCCCAGCTCCCAGTGCTGCTGTCACATGCTGATGTTCCTGTATTAGACCAGGTGTAAAAGTGTTCACTTGTTCTTTCAAGTTCTGAAAGAACAGTTTGGCTGTGAGGCTGTCCCGTCTTTGGGAGTGAAAAAGGGGCATTAGCTAGACTTAACTTTTTTTGAAAATACTTCATTTTTCTTCAGATCTAAGCCATTAAGTTGTTCTTGAGATAACGTCTGTCTTCGGCTAGGAATGAGGTTTTTCTGGTCTCTGCCTTGTTATGTGTGGCAGCAACACCCAGAGCGGTTCCTCTGGGTGGTGGTTTAGATGGACAGCAGATACTGTCCTGTCAGGGCCCAGCTGAGGTAGGAGGAGGGGGATATCTTGGAAAGACCTTTTAAATAAAATAGTTGTTAATGATAAGCCAGAGGACCCAGCCCTGTCATCACTGGTGGTCTTGCAGTGCTCATCTTCTCAGGTTCAGCAGCAGAACTGACTGGGGCATAACAAGCCTGCTCTTGCTCTAACTCGTGGTGGTATTTTCCATTCTGCCCCCAATAGTTTCTGAGCATTTTTCTATGCAGACTCAAAAATTTCTCCTTGAACAATACTGGAATATTTGTTCATCAGTTTAGTCCTGTTCTGCTGAAGCATTTTGCAGCCCATGTTTCCTGGCTGCTGGGATGCTGCTGACATTCCCTTCTGGGTTTAAAAGTTAAAAAGTTCCCAGAAGTTCCCAGAAGTTCCCTTCTGGGTTTAAAAGCGACCTGCCCTATGGCTGCCACTTGCCCAGTGACACTTCTGAAAATATTTTCTGTTGGGCTGGTCTGATCCAGAGCTTTATTTCCAGAAAATGTACCATTGGGTGAAAATATGGCATCAAACCAGTTCCCTGTCCCTGCGCAGCCACTTCCCTGCCACTGTGTCATTTCTCAACCTTGGATGTTTCCTGCTCTGCTCCAGCATCTCAGACATTGACTCCCACTGTCTCTCCAAGAAGTGTTGTCCACCTCCCTTCCTTTCTCCTGCTGACTTGCCATATTTCTGTAATTGCAGTACCCTCCTGGTCATCCTGGGTGATTCCTCTCTCCCCTTTCTGTACCTTCTGTGCACAGCTGGACACCTCTGCCAACTTTACCCCTTGCTGTTGATGCCCCTTCAGCTCCCCAGTGTCGTCTCTGATTTTTCCAGCCTTGCCCTGTCTGTCAGCTGGAATTCCCTGGGGCTGGAGTGAGTGAGCTCCTTTGTTCCATGTGCACTGTTGGACTTGGTCCTTTTTAGGCCTTTGCATCACTGTGGTGTGTCAGGCCCAAGCCTGAGCCATACATGGAGTCTTGCCCAGAGTCACCTCACACTAATTTCTGTGCTCATTCCTTCTCTTGACAGACAGAGCTTGTTCAGAGTTATCTACAAATACTGCTTTTGCTCTCAGTTCTATCTCCTTCACCTATCTCCTTGCCTCCCTCCTGTTCCACCTCAGAACACAGCTTATCTCTTCCCTGTGTTTATCAGTTTCTCCCGCAGGACTGATCTGCGCCATGTCTGTCTGAGAACTTTCTGACCAGCATTCCTGTGCTTTTTCCTCAGTTGCTCCTTTTGGCATGCAAGAAGCATCATATAACTTCCAGCAAAGACACTGCCTCCTCCCACCGTGTGTCATTTATGGAGCCCACACAAAGTGTGCCATGGCAGGAGGTTTGGAGTGCTGCAATCACTGATTATCAGTTCATCTGCTCAACTCGTTTCCTGGCTCCACACTGGATCCCAGCCCACTGAAGTTCTTTTTCTCTTGGGTCTGGACAGAGCCTGCCCCGATGTTATCCTGCCTGAGGTTGTTCAGGTAGAAAATTACGTGATCAGAGTATCTTGATATGTTCCTGGTTAAGGTTGATGTAACTTAACTTGAGAAGCCTGAAGGCTCATTACATCTTCCTGGGAAACAAAACCTGCAGATTTGTGGTGGGACTCTGCAATATGCAGGGTGTAATGTGCTGTTTGGGATAGTGACTTAACTCCATCTCCAGACACAAAGGATTTTTGCCCTTGCCCCTGCATCTTTATTCACATCAAGCCAACTCGAGCCGTGTTTCACTGGAAGTTCTGACAACCTTGGAATAAATCCCTTTGTTCTGGGGCCCCTAACAGGAAGGTTTTCTGTCCCATTCCGATGGAAAGCAGGTGTGCATGGCTACTCCTCAAATGAATTATGATTTGAGGCACCAGCTGAAGCTTTCAGGAAAGGTTCCCTTTCAATATCTTCCTCCCATCAGTGCCACCATCATTGCTCTGGGGGTTGTTTATGGTGCCCAGGACAAACTCCCAGCAGGGAATGAAAGGGAACTCCAGCACTTCACTGCAGCGCCCTGCCCAGGGAGCTCAACAGCCAGGCAGGAATGAGAACCTGTCTTTTAACAGCTACTGGATGGCAGCAAAGGCTGTCTCACCATGAATAGCGAAGAAAAACAAACTGAAACAAAAAATCCCCTTTCCCACTATAGGAACAGCACGGCTTTCTTTGGGGAGAGCTCCTCCATGGCATTTGGAAGGGTAAAAACCACTGTGGCTGTGAAAGCCTTCACACCATGGCCATCAAATGCACAATGAAGCTTTCATTCTCCACATCACATCACCGAGATGTTTACACTTAAACTTTTGCTGTTATTCAGATTGCTACACTGCAGCTAAATATTTATTTTGTTATTTTGTTTACAAGAATGACTGATAACGTAAATTTCACCTTCAGAAGAAAACTCCAGCTGCGGTTCTTTGAAGGCCTCCCCCTCCCCTGCACTGTTTATAAAGGAACTGGATATGGAGTTTATAAACATCTGGGTGGAAATGGTGCCTTCCCCTGCTCCTTAATAGCACCTTCTTTGGGTGTTGTTGCTTCTTGATCCCGGCTGTAAAGACGAGGGGAGCAAATGAAAACAGGCTCAAAGAGCTGTAAATATATTTTAGGCCCCAGAAGAATCCCAAAATATGAGACCTGGAGCACCAGAGTCTTCAAGTGAACTTGCTTAGAAAAATGGTTGCCCCTGCACTCTGCAGAGAACATCCTCCCTTGTTTGCTTCTCAGACTGTCAGGAGGACACCGTGCTGCTTTTCCTTGTGCTTCCAGGGACAGAAGAACCCCTAGATTCTATTAAAACTGGATGTAAACACCTCCTTGGAACAGTAGCTGTTAAACTTTGTTGAAAAGTGCTTAGCAATGACAAAAAAATGTTATTTCCGAAAGGATCTGTAGCACTGAGGGTTTTTTTTTTTGCAAATCAAAGTCCAATTTCACCACAAAAATGTCCCTGTAACCTCTTATAATTCAAAACATATTCCTTGCTTTTCAAAAGCACAGGCAAATTACCAGGGAGCCTTTCTAAAATAAGCCCGAGGTTGGATGTTTGACTTTGCGGACAGTGCTGCTGGTAATCAGTGTTTCCTCTTTTGAGTTTGCCTGTGTCACAGTGAGAAAGGAACTTTGCTTTGTGTGGTTTCTGACCTGTTCCAGGTGAGGAGAACATGAACAATGCCTGTGCTGCAGTACTGGGGTAGAAACAGGAGTATCCCTTTCCCTTCTTTTCCTGATAAATGTAGTATTTGTGTCTCCAGCAAAACAAACAATGGAAATCTTGTCTTTGTTCTTGTTTTTTGGGCTGTACTGTATCCTGGCTTTCAAGGATGCAGACATTCCTGAGCCAGACATCTCCAGTGTCTGGCAGCTGGTTCTCTGTGTGGGTTATGGAACTTAAACCCCTCTGAGGAAATGCCAGGGAAAAGCAGATCTGTGTGAAGTGTAAAGCTTTTAAACCTGGTATGAAACCCTGAGAGCTGGGCTTGGTAGGAAACTGAAGGAAACCTAAATAATTTTGAAATTATTTAGACTGTTTGGCTTCATTTTCCCAATTGGTTGATAGAAAATGTTTTCCATTAAGGATTTACATTTTTTGAGACTTAAAGGGGGGCTGCTTATTGTCAAAACAAGTCTTTTCCACCAAATATCTTGGCTGCCTGGTTTGATTTTTGGTGCTATCCCTGTGTCCATGCAGGCAGTAGGGGGGAGCTGCTGCCAGGCTGTCACCTGGAATGCTGGAATCATGGGTGCTGTGGGGTTTGAATCCGAGTGCTTGTGCCCTGAGGAGCAGGGCCAGGCTTCAGCTGGCTGGCAGGAGAGTGATGGGGGACACCCATATCCTAAAAGATGCCATGTGTATCATGTCCTGCCATGCAGGAAACCTCAAACCACAAATCTTTCATAAACCTAAAGAATGCCTGATTGTTTCTGTCCTGCTTTTCTGCTGGGTTTCTGGATCTTGGATGCTCTCATGGAGGAGCCAAGGTGGCACCTGCTGCTCTCCGGATGAGCCATTGGAGCAGGAAGATGTTCACTGTTCCCAGGGCTGCTCTGAGGGGATAATGAGGGTTTGGGGCTCTGCTGCCAAACCCACATTGCTGTCGGTCACACCACAGGCTGTGATTGACTTCAGGGCCAGCCCAGATGTGTTGCTACTGAATTTAGGGAGAAAACTTGTGTCAGTCTTGGTCTTCTCCCAGGAGTTGTGTCTGTAACTGATTGATAATTGGCTGCTCAGGTGCTTTCCTGAGAGGCTGTTTATTAAAGTTACAGAGCAGACCCAGTGCAGATGGACAGATCACTTGTTCTAGTGTGCTAACTCTGTTCTAGTGGGCAAACAAAAATGTGTTGTGTTGCAAACTTTGTAGCTGAATCATGGAAACTGTAGAATTGAGACATAATATTTCAAAATGTTATCCATCTGATCCATCTTAACCTTCTGCCTTTGCTGTATTGTGTGTGAAAAATTAGGAAAAAATAACAGAAGTTAAATGCAGTAAACTTGGTGAATTTTGAAGACATTCTGTGGCACCTTGACCAGATGAAAGGAAACATTTGCTAGGGTTACATTTATTAATGTGCACTTAAACCACAATAAATCACAGGAGGGATAAGTGAACAGGTTCTTACAGAAAGACTGGCTTGGTCAGTGTCAGATTTATGTTGTACAAGGGATGTGGGAAGCTCAGTTAAGTAGTTGGATCAGTATTTGTTGTTGTTTTTTTTTTTATCAAGACACCTTTGCTACCTTTTTTGAAGGCTCCTCTTTACCTGTCCTTGGTTATGTGACATAAATCTTGTGCTGGCAGTAATTCCCACTGCACCTTCCCATCCTTTGTGCAGTGCCAAAGGATGTTTCACCTCAAGTGCCAAATTCTCTCATATCTTGATGAGCAGGGTAAGCCCCAGAACCAATCTGGGAAAGCTTACAGGGGAAAATATCCCCACCTCCTACCTTTCACATGTAGATGTACAGGCTGGCCTTGCTGAAGACAAAACCAGCAGCCTCTGTTTATCCTAATGAGGTTTTTGATGTGGAAACTGATAGCACTAATGGCCAGATCCCAAATAATTTGCTGTGTAGAAAAGTTGCCCAATTGTGTCCACCTGTCTGGTCATCCCTGTGTGTCACATGGAGTGTGTGAGCCTTTGATTCATTCCCTGAGTAATGGAGTGCAATGGATATTTTGCAAACTCTAAGTTTCTATCACTGAAGACAGAGATTTCTTTGTGTTTTGACCTGGGTTTTGATACTCTTTGTATCCTCCACTGCTATGAGTGCCAAATAGTTTTGTTTTTTTCATCGGGGGGAGAAAGCAACTTGAAAAAACATCCTATCCCATATCAGCTACAAACCATCCATTTATCCATGAGGACAGGGGAGGAGCAGTGTGACTGAACAGCACTGGCAAGTGCAAGCATTCCCTGGTTTTGTTCTGCTCTCTGATGTTTAGACCTCTCAGATATTCTTTGGTTGTTTCCAACTTCACAGTGATGAAAGCTAAAATCCCCTTAAAGAGGGTGAGGATGGTTGTATTCTTTTTGGTCTAACAGGGTGTATTTTAAGAAAAAACAATAGTTATCATGATACACGTGGAATAAATCACAAGTGGTGAAATTTATTTCTCAGACGTGTTTTTGCTTCCCTGCTCAGTGCTGCTGCCGCTGTCCTCTTGGGCTGTCTAGAATGAACTTCTCCTGCCATGGAGTTTTCACACCAAGGACTTTGAAATTGCATCTTTCACTCAGAGGTGAAAAGTGGAGTAGTTTTCAGTCCCACAGAAATTTTGAATGAACACAGAAAGTAATGGCAGCAGATGGATTTTTATGGAGTGGGGAATGTCAGAATTGCCCTAGACAGGAACTGTATTGTCACACAAGAACTCAGGGGTTTCAGGAGGGATGTCCGTGCCCTTAGGTGCTTCCAGGTGCTGGTGTTAATGCTTGGGAACAGATTTGGCTGGAAGAAGAATCTTTTGCTTCTCTGCTTAGGATCCCCAAGTGCCTTTCAGGGTGGGAACTGGTGGCACAAGGTGATGCTGGGGGTCTTGCTGGTGCAGGGTGACAGACCTTCCTCAGCATTCAATTCCCACTGACCCCCTCCCTTCTCCTACTTGCCCCATTAAAGAGCTTAGGGAAAGTCTCAATGGACACCTTCTTTTCTGAGTTGTTTTATCATAGAATGTTAAGGGGTTGGAAGGGATCATTTAGTCCCATGATGGGCAGGAACACCTCCCTCTAGACCAGGTTGCTCAAGGCCTCATCCAGCCTGGCCTTGAACATTTCCAGACTTGGGGCACAACCTCCCTGGGAAACCTGGTCCAGTGTCTCATCCTCAAATAAAAAACTTCTTCATAATATCTCACCTGAATTTCTCTTTTTTCAATTTGTACCTATTCTGCCTTGTCCTGTGACTGCAGTTCATGACGAAGAGTCCCTCTCCAGGTTCCCAGCAGCCCCTTCAGACACTGGAAGGTGCTGTGAGGTGTCCACACAACCTTCCTTTCCCCAGGCTGTGTTAATGTTAATTGTATTAAAGTTTCCTTTCCAGCATTATTCTCTTGGCTCAGCCTTGGAGGGCTGAAGGGCCCTGCTCTCAGCCAGCTCCTCTGGGAGCCACAGGGACCCAACAGTCTTACCCCAGTGCCAGTCCTTGCTGTGCTGTTCCATTCTCCAATTATGCTCAGGATTAATCACTTTCTGGTGCTTCTGGATGCCACTGCAGTGTTTGTCGCTCATTTGCTTCAGGGGTTTCACATTTGCAGAGTGGAACGGGCCACTCTTAAACATACCGTGGATTTTTCTTGTTAGATTTGCCTTGAATTGCATCACAGAGAAGTTGAAATAGCAATAAAAAACACTTCCTATTAAGTGGATACCATCTTGTCTCGCTGTGACTTGCTTTCTTACCAAGTGTATTGTGGGATCTCATGAAAACTTATTTGTTAGATCACACTTGTGAAGATACTTTAGGCACTTTGTTCCTAATTGCAAATATAACCATCCTGTGATCTTAATCAACAATTTGCTTTAAAATTTTCCAGCTGAAAATTAACTCCCTGGCAAATTTGGCCAACACCAGTGGCAACGTGAAGGTGGCTTTTTTTTTGTTTTTTTTTGTTATGGATGTAGTTCCTTGGTTTTTGTGTACAGATATGACTGTGGTAGGGGAGCACTTTGGGGTTTCCTCCAGAGGTGACTCATGTTTGCCAGATCCACCTATAGCAAAAATAAGCCAGGCCATTACAGAGTGTATTATTTAGGCTACTGAATATTTTATCCAGTAGTCAGTGACCTTGCCCTGGTAGCCTCTATGGGTTAGTTTGTTTTTCTTCCCCCATTTATCCACCAAAGAGCAACAAAACCCGGGTGTGAGGGTGGAGGGTGTCTCCATGCTGGGTTTTGCTGCTCCCCTGCCCTCCCATCTGCCATGTTTTTGTAACTGAGAGTGGAAATTGCCCGAGGTCACCTTTGAGAACGCAATACTGTTACTCCTGCCAGTCCTCTGCCTCGTGGCTGGTTTCTGTAGACCTCGGACTGGTGGTTAATGAGTGTTAATTTCCTAGATAGTGCTGAGTTATCTCCATTTCAGTGAGAGTTTCGCCTTGCAAAACCTGGTTGTGGGTGGTGAACTGGGGTAGCTGCATGTCACAGGAGCTGTGGAGCTGATGGGATGGGCCTGAGAGAACCGGGGGAATCGCTCAGTCTGGAATCTGTGCGGTGTGGATTCCCCAGAGAGCGAGAACTGATCTGACCAGGGGCAGACGAGTGTCCCCCAGCTAATTAGCACTGCCACCTCCTCTGAGCAGCTTCTGAAGCATCCAGAGGCAGGGGGCAAAGTTCCTCATGCCTTGTCCAAATCAAGATCCACCTCCAGGAGCTTCATCACCCATCGGCAGCAGCATCTGCAGCTGGGCCTGGGGTGGCAGCTGTCAAACACTGCTGTGATGAACTTCACACAACTGCAATAGAAGTTGGAAAGATTTGGAGCTGCAATTTTTTTTTTTCAGCTCAAGACACTCTTTCCCATTTTTTTCTATTCTCCAGCATTTTGTTGCTGACATCTTTGTCCACCGGCTCTGGTCCTTTATAAGCACTTCATGTGGAGCCAGGAGCAGTTGCTTTGCTGTGTCTGGATCACGGGTGTTTACAGAATTCCTTTTGAAATAAATGAAAGGTTAAATGGAATGTTTTCTCCACTTATGGATTCTGTGGGTGAAGTTAAAGACTTGGATCTAAACAAAAAGTGTGATCTATGCATTTCCCAGGATGAAGTTGCCCTGGTTACGGTGCTTCTTCTGCTTCCCCTGCCCACCCCTGCAAATTCACAGTTACTTCTTAATATTTACAGATATTACTTCCTAAAAGGAGATTGTTATCAATGCTTTAGTGCCCCCTCAGGACTGCAGCAACAGGGTGACCTAACTGGGTTCATTCCTCCCAATTTAAATTCCTTCTGTCTAAACGGGAAGAATTCCTTGGCTAGGGAAAGGTTTCTGGCAGGATCCCACCTGTCCGGGGGCTTCCCTGGATGGCGGTGCTGGTGTCCCGGGGCAGGAGGAGCTCTGTGGGGATTCATTCCACCCCTTGAAACTCCTGCTCCTGCCTCTGCCCTTCCCTGGCGCTGGCAGGGCCGGCTCGGTTGTGTAATGTCCTGCAGGAGAACCGGCTCCAGGACCCAGCTCCGCGGCGGTGATTAATCGGGGAAACATCTAACAACCTTAAATGGCAGCAAATTTATTTTGGCAGGTGGAGACTGAGAAAGTCCCTGCTGCCACGGAGGGAGCATTGCTCTGAAGCGCTCGGATCACATTTTGTTTGCCCTAACACATTCTCCGGTCTCAAACTTTTACCGCTGCCCTGAAATCTCCTTTTCACACATCTTTGTGCCAAGATTCCCAGCCAGGTCAGAACATGGGGTGACGCTTTCCCAGACCTTCAGTGAGCAGCAGAGGTGCCCCAGAGAATGCAGCTCTCATACCTGTGTGTGCAGGTGAAGGGTCCCTGTGCAGGGCCGTGCTGCCACCACAGCTCTGTGCTCAGCTCTGTCTCTCCAAGCTTTATCAACTGGCACTGCAGATAATCCCAGATGTCCTCTGGGGGACTGGGCAGGATGAAGTCATGTGCCAGCCTGCCAAATGGAATATTTCAAATATTATTGTTATAATCTTGCAGAAGGTGAATAAGTAACTGGGTTCATCTGAGAGAGTTCTTTAGGAGTGCCCTGGATTAAGACTGGGTTTTAGATTTAGTGAGATAATAACCCATCTTTAAAAGATCCTTGATAAGCCAGTGATAAGGGAGAATTGATTTCTCTGAAAATTTAGATAACACTCAATATCTGAATTATTTTTTATTCAGAAGCTCCAAATTCTCAGCACTTCTTCTGTATATTTTGAATTGAAATTTAGTTTTTACTTTAGGAATAGTTTGCTGGAACTTTTATTTTTTAATCTCCTTGTTGGCCAAGATGAGTTTTGTTGGCGTACCCATAAATTTCATGGAGTTTGTTTTACTGAGCCTCTGTTCAGGGCAGAAAATACATACCTAAACCTAAATTTTATATCCTCTAGAAAACTTTCAGCCTCTCTTTCAGATTGTAATGGTTAGTTAGGACTAAAAATGGCTGTTTCTGTCATGTTGCTGTTGCTCAAGGGTCTGTGTCCTGCACTGGCTGTTGTTATGGGAATGTTCTTAATTCTTAAATTAATTCTCTCTTTACCAGCAGGAGTGGTACCGGGTGTTGTTTGCTTCCAACCCTGTGCTAAAGCAAAGGTATCAGCAGGGAGGAACTGCACACCACTGAAAACCCCGAGCTGGTGTTTGCCTTTAAAAAACCAACAGCACAGATTCGAGACAGTCAATCTCTCTGCACACAGACGAGCTGTTAGTCTGGCAGGATGTAATTCCATTTTCCTGAGTAGTTTGATTTCCTTTTGGCCTGTCTGTGCTTCAGCTTGTCACTGCTCTTGTGCTGAATTGATGTTGACTCTAAGGTACTTTTCTGAGTAATTCAAACAAAGGATATTTGTGAAAAGATTGTGATTTGCTTTTATCTACAGCAAATGCAGGCTATCAAGAGAACATATAAATGCTGAACTTTTGGGCCCATCTGTACATAATTTTCCAAGTCCCATTTTATGGCTGCACATGGTGACTGCAGCTCCTAGTGCAGAGAACCAGCTGGCAGACACTGTTCCTTGGTTTTTAATAGGGTATGAAGGCACAACACACGTCTGACACAACCCAGAGACTGCCGTGGCTTAAGAGTTCATTCCGTTTACTTAAAATCTTAAGGCAAGTCTAATTTCAGGCATGTTGATTTCCTCAGAAAGCTTTTGTTAGCTTGGTTAGTGGCCACATTATGTAAGATACAATTATTTGGCCTCAAAGTAGTGATTTCAGCAAGGGAGCAGTGTAAAGCCAGCTGTGGGCTGTGTTGTGGCAGCACCATTCCAAGTGACACAGGTGAGGTGTGGCCATAAAGGCTCTGGCTCCTTGGTGCCTGTATCTTATTCTGCTCCAGGTGCCTGTGACTGTCCTCAGTGCAAACAGGGAAATCAGAAATCAACCAGGAAAATCTCTTTTCATGTTTTGTGGAGGGCTTTGTGCTGCAGCTGGTAACTCCCATACAACTCCTATTCATGGACACGCTCCAAGAGGTGCCACAGCCAGGCTGACTCCAGAGCAGCCCCTGGGGAATGTCTTGGGTGGCTTTGCCACCCTTTTTGTCTGGGTCTGACCAGAGCTGTGTTCAGAGAATCAAGCACTCTGATTCTGCTGTCACAGTAGCCACAGCTGAGGTGTTTTTAAATCTGTTTTCCTGATATTGAAAAGAATTGTTAGGAACCTCCTTAAATTTTCTTTAACCAGCTACTTAATTTTCCTTGGGTTTTTTTTTTTTCCTTTGCCCTAGATGGAGTCAGTCAAGGCAGTCTGGAATAATTTGTGTGGAATCGACAAGCCATGTTCTGTCGCACACAGCTTTCCTTTGAGATGACCTTTAAGCCCTCTATTAGTTGCATTTCCATTTAGGGAGTCCTTGAGCTATTGGATATTATTGTGGGGGGAAAGGCTGAGATAGAATCAGAATTTTCAGTGTTTGTTTTCTGATAGTAAATTGCCTTCTTGCATGTCATCCAAGAGTTCACACAACCAGTACTCCAAACTGGGCTGCTCTCAGAGGTGGCAGCAGCAGCAGCAGCTCTTGGGCTGAGGATCTGTGTGGGACAGAGCAGGGACACCCTGAGCACAGTGACAGGGGACACAGGAGTGGTGCAGTGACAGGGGACACAGGAGTGGTGCAGTGACAGGGGACACAGGAGTGGTGGTGCAGTGACAGGGGACACAGGAGTGGTGGTGCAGTGACAGGGGACACAGGAGTGGTGGTGCAGTGACAGGGGACACAGGAGTGGTGCAGTGACAGGGGACACAGGAGTGGTGCAGTGACAGGGGACACAGGAGTGGTGCAGTGACAGGGGACACAGGAGGGGTGGTGCAGTGACAGGGGACACAGGAGTGGTGCCCTGCTCAGGCCCTGCTCAGGCTCTGGAGGAGGCAGATCCCTGTTGGGTCATTCTGTCCCTCTCCCTCAAACATGCAATTCTGGGACAGCAGAGCTTGGCAGGATCTTGATTTTATCAGGAGCTTTGGACTGTTCTTGTCAGTGCAACTCTTGAGTTTCACTTTAGTGTCTAATCCTGTTTTGGAAACTCACTTCCTTTTCCTCCTCTTGTGCCATTTTATGATTTAGATGCACTGTTCTCATGATGTTTCACTACTGTATTGAGCATAAACTGTGGTTTCCTCTGAGTTCTCCAGCATTCACATCTACAGCAGTGAACAGGGATGGTCCTGGGGCTCAGTGCTGCTCTCCCTGCAGCTCCTCTCTGCCAAGCCCTCCTGCTCCTGCACCTTCCTTCCTGGCTCTCCTGGACAGAGCTGTCCCTAAGGATGCTCTGGCAACTAAGTCCTAACAACTAAGAACAGTCCTGAGTTCCAATTCAGTACCTGTGTGAACATTTGAAGCTTCTCAGTCCTAAGACAAAGCAGGGAATGTTACAAACAGTGCAGGAATTAACTTGCTTTAAAGTGTTTTTCCTTCTAAAGCGTTCATGACTCTGGGAGGTGGCATGAACTCTCATCTTAGGAAAGCTAAGATTAGTATTATGTGGTCTAAATACTTGTCATGTATTTATTTACTACTGATTTATAAGGTACTGAAGGGATGAACCAAGCCAGTGACTGCAGACAAACGACCTCTGCCAAAGTGGCTGAGGGGTTAATTTTCAAAGTCACATTCCTTTACTGAAGGTATCACACTGGTTTTGTAGTGGAGGATGGTGCAGATCTTTCTGCTGCAGGGTTTTGTGGTCACAAGTCACTGAACCTGGTTTACAGCTATTTTTACTGTCTTTATTTCCTTCAGGTCTATAAAGGATGCTTGTGCTCTTAACGTCCTAGTTTTTGCTGTTATTCTGTCAGTGCCAGCTGTGAGGGAGGTGCTGCTGTAATTGCAGCTCTGCCTGGGAGTGCCAGCACCTTGTGTCCTGCTGCCTGTCAGCCCTCTCTGTTTGAATCCCTTGTTTGGAGGCCTCCCTGAATGATCTGTCAATAGCTGAAATAATACCTTAATCCCAGAGCGAGTGGTGCTGCCAGAAATGCCTCTTGCTGGCCTGGCTGGCCCTGTGTTACAGCTAATAAATAATCTGTCCTGGTGCTCCCAAACTGCCCTTCCTGTGCCTTCAGAGTGCATCCTCTGCTGGGATGGGTACAAACCATGGCTTCATGATGGGAACACCAGCACTGACAGCAAAGTCTGGCTGTGGCGAAAACTGTGGCCTAGCTGGACTTCTCTCTTCATTTTTGTCAGCTGTGGGGTGGAGACAGCTGTCTCTAACCATCTTCCCTTCTTTTTTTTTTTTTTTTTTTTTTTTTTTTTCTTTTCTTTTTTTTTTTTTCTTCTTTTAATTAGGCATGGGTACAGTGTTAAGGAGAGGCAGGAACATGAGGGGGTCATGAACCAATTCAGGGTTCAAGAAGCAGCAATAAAAGTGCTATTATGAATGAGCAATGGCTTGTAAAGGGCTTCAGTCTGCTAATGTAGGTTACTGGGTTGATACCATTGCTTTAATAACGGTTCTTTAGTCTGGTTAGATGTTTGGACAGTCCTTTCAGCTTAACTGTGAGGGATTGGTCCCTTGTGAATTTTGAATTATTTCTCCAGGTCACTTTTCCAGTTGCAGAACCTGTGTAATAACACTGAGCTGCGGAGCACACTGCTGTTCCTGATCAAACTGGGGCGATCACAGCCTCAGTAATTGCAGTGGTGCTGATGTAATTATCACCCAACAAGCTGTAATTTGAAAATGGGCCCCACTGCTTGGCCAATGTGGTGTTGCAGTTTGGAAGCTTTTAAAATACTGATCCCTTTGTTTTGTTATATGCTGCTTATATCTGATCAGCCTGTGATGAAAACCTCCCACGTGCCCTTTGCCTTGTAATTAGACATTTACAAACAATGGATGCTGTGGGGAGAGTGCAGCAGGAGGCTGTGTTTAAACAAGCAGTCCTGCACTCAGTGCAGTTTGTGTGTGTGCCATATGCTGTGTGCTGGGCTGTGTATCAGCAGCTGGTCAGTGTTTGATTCAGTGCTGTCCCAGCACTTTGGGGTTTTCCCCATGGAGGCTGCTGGGGACAGAAGGAAGGACAGTCTGATACCTTTGGCGATACAAATGTTGCACAGCCAGGGCAGTCTCACCTTGCTGCTCATACCAGCGTGTCTTAGGTACCTGTTCTCCCAGGTCTCTTTGGAAACAGGGTTCAAACAGGTGATTGGAAAGGACTTTAGGAGCAAAACAATCTGAACCCACCCAGTTAAACCAGGGATATGAGTCCTGCCCTCGTTTGGAAGTGGTGATCAGTATGTGAGGAGGCAATAATTGATCAAAAACTATCCCAGATTTCTGCAAGTCCCCCTGGTTCATGGAGGTGATGGTTTATGTTGTATGTGTCATTACACTATTTGAAACTGAAATGGTACTTTATGTTCTCAGTAACACCTGGGTGTCAGCACCCTCTTCTTTCCTTTACTGAGGAAGACGATGGGCTTAAAACAAGATAGTCCACCAGCAGTGAGTTAATGTTTAGTGGTAGTAGTATCTGGTTTATTTCCTGTACATTTAATCTTCAGCTGCCCTGGAGTGGGTGATCTGGTTGCAGATTAACCACAGGGCTAATAAAGGTGCACGTGAGCTCCATTCAGAGGCAGCTGGGTCCTGGCAGGGCACAGCAGCTCGGGTGTGGAGCTGGGAGAACATGCCCGTGCTGCTTTCTGGTGGGGAGCTGCTTCCTCAGCCTGTGGAGCTCCAGCTTGTGAGGCTGCAGAGCTGAGGGGGCTTCATGCAGAGAGGTTTTGGCCTTTTGCCACCATATTCCCTGAGCAGGAATCCCCTGAGGGAAAGAAGCTGCAGGGATCCGTCAGGAGGTGATCCCCACTTCTGCAGTGTGGACACCATACAGGAGTTACTGGTGTTAAAATCTCTTTATCCAGTCACTGGAGACCTGGTCAGTGCAGTTGATGAATCAACCCCAAAACTTGAGCTGCCTGAATGCTGGTATCCCAGGGGAGATATGGGCTGCTGAGCCAGAAACAGGGCTGGCAGCTGGGAATGCAGAGACCTGACAGTGCTTTGGTAAACCAGCTTTGACCTGCAGGGCTGCTTAGACCAGAGAGATGGAACCTGACCTGCACAGGTGCCCTGTGAGAGCAGAGTGTGCATGTTACAGAGCTCTGGGACTGTGAACAGAGCTCTCCAACAGATCCCTGTTCAGGACTGCTGCAGGTGCTGGGCAGTGACTGCTGAAACCTCTGCTGGGCCAGGGGCTGGGCTGGTGGGGGGAACAGGAGCCTCCTGCAGTGGTCACAAAGCTGAGGTAGCTTGTGTCAAAACAAGCTTCACAACATCGGTGGTGCCCCTGCAGAAGATGCTGATCCCAGTGGATGCAACCCAGTTATCCAGAGCTGAGCCATTCATTTCCAGCTGAGTAATGGGCTGTGAATGTAAGGGTCAGGGTCAGCACAGAGGGTGATGAGAGGACACTGCACAAACTGTGACACCAGGCACCAGCTTAGGGATCTGCATGAGGTGCCCAGATGCTGTGGGAGGAGGTGCAGTCAAAAAAACAGAGGAAATGTTGGTATGACTTTATAAGATATGAGCAGGGTTTATTATAATAAGTATAGACAGGTTTGTGTCTCTGTTTTTAATGTGGGATAAATGAGAAGAAATGGAGATGGTTAATGGGGTGTACAGTTACAAGTGGTTTGTGGAGGACAGTAAATCAAGTCTGAATTAATAAAATAAAAGTGGAAGCAAATTCCCAAACCTGAGCTGATGGAATTACACTGTGTCTGTTATCTCCTCTCCCCAGCTTTCCTTCTCTCCCCACTTTTGCTCCCTCCCCATATCCCCACCAAAAAAAGGGAAGGAGAAAGAATTTAAGGCCTAATACTGGTGAGGCAGCACTGGGTGGGAGAGGGGAAATGGTGAGCTCTCCTTGCTGGCTGGGTGCAAAGGTGGGTTTTTGTTTGGACAGACTGACCCTAGGCCCTGGGGCTTCCACTCAGTGCTTGCATTCCTTGATTCCTTCATCCTTTGGCTAGTGAGGATTTGTTCTCTTCTCCAGAACTGGATGAGCCACAGCCCAGATGAGATATTTCCAGAGTCCTCTCTGAGTGATGTTAAACTGTTTTGGATCCCTGATCTGTCTTGCCTGAGGTTACATCAACAGATCTGGACTAAGGGAAGGATTTTTCTTGTCTCAGGTTACTGGACAGTTTAGGGGGGTTTTTGCATGGCCCATTTCCTGGAACTGTTGGCATTTCCACTGCTGAGCTGCGATTATTTTAGCACTGAGACAGACATTTCACTCTTCAAACAAATGCCTTCAAAAGACAACTCCTGCTTGCATGAGAGAAGGAGGAGGGATAATTAGCTGGGTTTTACCTCCTCTGACCTGGGACTTTGAAAGAAGTGTAGATAAGGTGTTAGTAACTGTCCTTATCAGCATAATGACCTGTGCAGCTTATCAAAGCTGCTGATTTTCTATATGTAGGAGCATTTCCTTTACTGTCAGTGCCACCCTGTACCCAGCTGAAGGCCAAAGAATGGTGTTTAAGATGAGTGTTGATATGGAGTGTAAAATTCCTTTGTTCTCCTGCTCAAAGGACAGAGATGTGAACAGGAAATAACTGAGCTTTATTTCTTTTCCTGTAAGTCTCTCTTGAATATATTTAGGAGGAAAAGAGTCATTTCATAAACACATTCCACTCTCCTTTTGACAAAACCAGGATTTGTAGTAATTTCATTGGCACTGCATGAAAGTGCCGTGACTGAAACACTTGAACCCTGTACTTATCTGCAAGTCCTTCAGGCCATGCCATTGGATCCAAAGCTATTGATGCATTTTCTGACTGGATTGTCTAAGTGACCATTTTATTCCTCAGATACAGTTGGGAGAGTGTGGGAAATATTTGTTAGGGGGAGCCTTGTGTAAATGTAAACCTTCAAAGTTAATTTTACATACATATAAAATAAAGAATCGTGGAATCACAGGATGGTTTGGGTTGGAAGGGACCATCCAGTGCCACCCCTGCCATGGCAGGGACGCCTTCCACTACCCCAGGGTGCTCCAAACCCTGTCCAGCCTGGCCTTGGACACTGCCAGGGATCCAGGGGCAGCCCCAGCTGCTCTGGGCACCCTGTGCCAGGACCTCAACTCCCTCACAGAGAGGAATTTCCTCCTGATATCTCATCTAACCCTGCCATTCTTTATCTTAAAGCCATGGCTACATTAAATAAAAACAACACGAAAATACTATAATCCTTGAGGACTGGGATGTGTGAGAGAGCTGTGTATTAGTGACTGTTGCATTACATTTTATACAATATCTAAAATGCAAGAGTTGTGTATCCTGTAGGTTCCAATTCTTGCATTCAAAGCAGAATTTCTTAAGTTCACCAAAGGCTGCTTTGGGGTGAGGGTGGCAGCTCTGCTAAGCTGATGTCATGATGTGTATGCTGATATATAATGATTGGCTGTTGTATTCCACTGTGGATTGTCCCCTAAATGTGTGGATTTTCAGTGCTTTCCCACTGACACAGCAAAATATTCTGAGAAACCTGAAGCACTCCATTGTCTCCAGAAGTCCTTGGAAGACTGGCAATAGAGCCATTCCCCTCATTTGCTATTGCCTGCTGGAGCCTCACCACTGAGGGTGGGAGGAGCTGATAGTGACCATTCCTATGTTTTTACTTACTGGTAATTCAAAATCTTGGTTATTCCAATGACACAAGTATGGGTGAGAGATCCATCCATCTTTTGTGCAGCAGGGATGAGTGTGAGAAGGGTAACATGAAGCACTTAATTTTAAGCGAAACAGAAAATAACGTAGAAAATATCTTTTCCATCTAACAGATTATTTTCTGTTTGTGAAAGGTTTAAAGAGATTAACAGTTTGTGGCTGCCAGACTTGTTGATTCAAAGTAGGTTTTTGTGTTTCATGCTGTTCTGCAAGGGCTCAGCAGCTGATTTCTCAGGGGAGGGAAGGAGAGAGGGAGGTGGCTGTGTTTGGAGAAGGATGTATCAGCTCTGAACTGTTAATTAAGCTAATTGCTTAAAAAAATTATATATATATATATATATATATATATATATATAAATAAAGCTGATAGCAAAATTATTTAGAAAGCCTGTGCTGCTCTTCCTGGAGATCCCAGTTCAGAGCTTGGCAGGGGCTGTTTGGGAGCACCAGGGGAGGGTCCAGCACCACTGCCCTGCTCCAGGACTGTGTGAGCAGGGATGTGATCATCCTGCACAGGAGCTGCAGCTTCACTCCCTGCAATTGGCTCTGCCAAAGCTCAGCGTCACTTCACCACCACCCCAGGCTAAATCAGTGCTTTCACTAAATAATTAGTGGTCGACTTTATTAAACTTTTTGATAAACTGTGGCACTGACTTTTGGAGATTGTCATTAACTAATGTTCATTACCTGGCAATTGATACATCAAAGAAGTAGAAGCCTACCTGAATCCTCAGGCTGATTTGTCCTTCAAAAGATCCTGTTTTAAATAATTTCACAGGGCTCTGAATTCCCCTGGCCTAGGATTAAAAATTTGATGGTCAAAGCCAGCTTGGCTTGTGACAGATAAATGGGAGATGCTTTTCAGGTTATCTGCATGGTAATTCTGATTTGTGTGGTATTTGTGCTGTCTCACATTACTATTACTTGAATAGTCTTTCAGCTTCTGAGCAGGAGCTGTCTTTGACAGAAAAAAATATGTCAAATGTAAGGGAAGTAAATGAACCCAATCTTTCCGGTGATAATTTAAACCCGATAAACCAAGCAGCATGTAAATCAAGTAATCTGTTTTACTAATCAAACCTTTTAAGTCCTTTTCCATCTTGCTAATGTTCCCTTGGGTTATCTGTGTACAGTTGCCATTTAGGAATTCACTCCTTTTGCAGTGGATGATGAATGCATAAATAGCAGCTCTCCTGCTGCTCAGCTGCTTTTCCATTCAAAGAATGTAAAGTGAGGTACTTCAGGCCACTGTGAAAATTCATTTGCTTATCTTGCCAGTTCTGCTCTGCACTTCCATACCCACAAGGGTGTTAGAAGCATTCCCTGTGTTGTTCCTTCTCTTTTTCCCTTTTTGAAGTTGATTTTCAGTGAGAGGGAGAAAGATCCTTGTACTGAATCTGCCAGCTCAGTTACACTCGTGAATTTAAGTGAACCCACTGCACTTGGTTGTAGTTACAAACTTCTTTGTTTCCCACCCAAACTTTCTGTGATATATTTGTTGCTCTTTAATTGGAAGAACAAACCTTGTGTGTTTACTGGGCCTTTTCACACTGACATGAGCTGGTCTCTTACAGAGCCTGAGGTTTTGTCTTCCTGGGAACCTCCTGCTCCATTCTCAGTGATGGCAGAGGCTGGGAGATGGAGAAGAGGGGTTTTGGTGCAGTTCTGTTCAGATCTGCATTAGGGACATGAAGCTTTTTCAGTACAAAACAGAAAATACTTGAAAGAAAGCCCCAGAACAAACCTGAGCCAAATCTATATCCAAACTGGGAAGCTTTTCCTGACTAGCCATGGTTTCAAGGGAGTGTGAGGAAAAGTCCTTTCAGCCTGAGCAGTTCATGGACATATTGTTGAAACATATTTGCTTTGTGATTTGCAGACTTAATTTTCCCCTCCGCTGCTTGTGGTTCTTTGTCCACAGGCTCTGGCTGAGGCCGTTGGTGTCTGAAGGTGGCAATCTGGGGATGGCCGAGGTCACAGCTGTCCCTCATTGTCCCTGCAGCAGACGTGGCAGAAGGGAATGTTTGAGGGGCAGGATGGGCAGCTGGGGGTGGAATGTCCTCGTCTGCTGCTTGGAGACTCAGTGGTCTGTCCACCAGAGCCCTTGGCTGACACTGGAAGGGCTGGGACAGCTTGTGGGCCAAACCACAGAGTTGAGTCACCACCACGTGCTGTAAAAGCCAGGGTGCCTGGAGAAGGCCAGTGTCACTCACAGCCAGTGTCACTCACAGCCCAGTGTCACAGCCCAGTGTCACTCACAGCCCAGTGTCACAGCTCAGTGTCACTCACAGCCAGTGTCACTCACAGCCAGTGTCACAGCCCAGTGTCACTCACAGCCCAATGTCACTCACAGCCCAGTGTCACTCACAGCCCAGTGTCACTCACAGCCCAATGTCACTCACAGCGAGTGTCACTCACAGCCCAGTGTCACTCACAGCCCAATGTCACTCACAGCGAGTGTCACTCACAGCCCAGTGTCACTCACAGCCCAGTGTCACAGCCCAGTGTCACTCACAGCCCAATGTCACTCACAGCGAGTGTCACTCACAGCCCAGTGTCACTCACAGCCCAGTGTCACAGCCCAGTGTCACTCACAGCCCAGTGTCACTCACAGCCCAATGTCACTCACAGCCCAATGTCACTCACAGTGAGTGTCACTCACAGCCCAGTGTCACTCACAGCCCAGTGTCACAGCCCAGTGTCACTCACAGCCAGTGTCACTCACAGCCCAATGTCACTCACAGCGAGTGTCACTCACAGCCCAGTGTCACAGCCCAGTGTCACTCACAGCCCAGTGTCACAGCCCAGTGTCACAGCCCAGTGTCACTCACAGCCCAGTGTCACAGCCCAGTGTCACTCACAGCCCAGTGTCACAGCCCAGTGTCACAGCCCAGTGTCACTCACAGCCCAGTGTCACAGCCCAGTGTCACTCACAGCCAGTGTCACAGCCCAGTGTCACTCACAGCCCAATGTCACTCACAGCCCAGTGTCACTCACAGCCAGTGTCACTCACAGCCAGTGTCACTCACAGCCCAATGTCACTCACAGCCAGTGTCACTCACAGCCCAATGTCACAGCCCAGTGTCACAGCCTGTGTAAGGACTGTCACTATTTGGTTTGGGGTGCCGTGGTACAAATCACTGCAACAGCTGCAAAGGAAGCCCTAATGATGCAGAAACCCGAGTGATTATTTGCGTGTTTTGCATTATTATTTTTGCTTGGTTTGTGTGGCCTGTGTTTGTATAAAAAAGGCACCTAATTTTATTTTAGATGTAATGTTACCAGAGCATAGAGCTATTCTTTTGGAGTGCTGGCACATGGGATTCTGTATCTTAATGCTGCAAGATGATTCTTGGGTTTTCTGAGCCCTGTCCCAAACAATGCTGTATTCAGGGGCTCCAGCAGCATCCACAGATCAGCAGTGGCCACGAGCTTAACAATTCAGAATATTCCTTCCCAGCAGAACAATGAAGCAGCTGAACATCAGCAGCTCCCAGCCAGCTGACTGCTAAAGGAGTCTGCAGGCATTTCCAAAGAAAACCTGTGTAATCCTGGGCCTTTACCTTGGCACTTGGGCTTGTGGAGTGAAAAGACATGTAGTTATCACAAGGTTCTGTTAACTGAACACCACTACAAGGGCTCAAGGGACAACAGGAGGAGAAGGGGCTGAATCTGTCCAGGGCTTCATGCAGTGCCCTCCCCACCACCCAAATCCATTCCTCCTTCACTTGCCCACCATGGCCTGTCCCTCCCTTTCTCCACAGCTTGGTCCTTCCCACACCTGAAGACCTGTCAGGGTTTCCCTTTCATCCTCTCTAAAGCAGGTAATTTAAAATCAAACACTCCTTCCCCAGATCAGCCAGAGTTTGGACAGAGTTGGGAAACTGTCACACCAGGTGTGTGTTAGAACATGGCTTAGAAAATAAACCATCAGCAAACCATCAGTGCAGGGGCTGCTGCAGTTTCAGGTGATGTTATTTGTGAGTGGTTGTTGTTTCCTGACTTACTGGAGAGTTGGGAGCAAGGAACAGGGGCTCAGTCATGGGCTTTGTTTTTCTGCATGTTTCTGGATCTTTCTGCTGGGTTGAATGATTTTATAGCCCTCCCAGCATCCCTCACAAGAAGGTTATTTAGAAGCATCAGCTTGCCTGGACACCACTGGGACAAAGCCACAGCTGCAGAATTCACACCCCACTCAACCTAGCTGAGGGAATCAGGCAGGATCTTCCTCATGGTGCAAATCTGTTCATCCACCAGGCAATGTCCTGGTGTTTGCCTTTTGGGCAGGTGTTTTTGCAGTTTTGTCCCCTGAAATGTCTGAAGGTAGCAAATCCTTTAACACAAGGGTGTAAAGCTGAATTCCCAAAATTGAAGGCTGGGATGTAGCAGCTTACAGTTAATATGGACACAGGGTTTGGAAAGAGGAGGTGAATGAAGGTAAAATGTCTTTTTTAAGTGCCTGAGTGCTGTTACATCAGAATGGAAGCAACATAATGGATCATGAAGTCAGTTGTTGATCAGTGTAGGAAGCCAAATCTTCTAAATACATCCATGAGATAAGCTCAGCCATATTCAGCAGGGCTTCCTGGTCCTTGCAGCTGCCACTGAACTGCTCTACAGCTTTCCCTCTCCAGCCTGTGCTGGCCAGAGTCCTCCATTCCCATTTTCACTTTGTATGGGCCTGTGTTGTGTTCTGTTTAATAATTTCTTCCGGCTGCCTGGCAGGATGATTCTCATCTCCCCAGGAATTTATAGGTGATCACTTCCATCTTTTCCTCCTCCTCAGTAGTTTTGTGAGTCTCATGTATTTGAATAAGTTCCTCTGTGTGGCAGGCTCAGTGCTCCAGCTGGCTTAGGTGTGATGGGAGCAGAGAGGAGAACCTGCCTGACTGCTGAGCTTTCTTTTGCTTTTTACTGTCCCTTTAGAGGTTATGTGCTTTTATGTGGCAGATAAAAAGTTAGAGATTGTGGGCAGATGGCAGCCTCTTGTTTGCTGCTATCCCAAGCCTCTTCTGCTCTTTCCTGGTTAGATGTGGGATCCCAGGATAATTCCCCCTCAAGAGAACCCTCAGGGCACCATCCTGCCCAGAGCACAGCGTTGTGGTTACTGCACCTGAATTTTGCCATGTCCCAGGCAGATTCACGTGGAAACTGGGAGTGTTTTACTGCTCAACACACAGGGAGCAAACTGCTTCCCTCTACCTGTGCTGGCAGCGACTTTGTCCGGTGCAGGTTGGAATAAACCACAAAACATTGTGTGGAGGCTTTTTAAAGAACTTCCCTTTGATTCCTTATGTATCTCGAGTCTGCTTGTGCCTTCTGCTGTGCTCCAGAGCTGGAAAAGGAGTGTGCAGGGCTCCCCTGCTGCACAGAGAGCTCGGCCGCTCTGACGCAAATAGAAATGAAAGTTCAGTGACTCCTGTGTTTAGTGGTTTGGCATTTTTTCAGTGCAAGGTTAGCACTTTTTATTTAAGGAGAGGGATTTTAATATTATTCCTGTTCCTACATCTCCCAGTTTTAGACCTTATTCAGTGCTCATTAGAGCTGGCTTAGCATCCATCTCCCGTTTTTCTTCCCCTAACCATACCTTACTTGCAGAGTTGGTAGATGGCTCAAGGGTCAGCTGGGCTGGAGCTGAATCAGCTCCATCAAATTACAGACAGTTTTCTTAAACCTTGGTTTGTTGAGGAAGATGTGGCAATGGTCACTCGTACTTTGCTAATTTTATTTAGAAAAAAGTGACATCATTACAAAGAACTCTTTTAACCTAATTTCCAAGCTGGCTGGAGGCTGCAGATGAATGGAGTATTCCTCACCCTGCCCTGTCTGCTCCCTCCATACAGGAAAGGAGTGGTGCAGAACATGCTCCAAATGGCATTTCCTATTTTGTTCAACTGGCAGCATCTGAGCACCGAGTCCGTGCAGACCAAGTGCAAGTGAAAATCTCACCTGCACCTGATGTGAATTTAATTGCAGTTTTTCTGGCCCTCGGGGTAGATCAGAATCTTGTAGACATGCATATTTTGAATCTTGTAGACATGCATATTCATGATCAGGACAGACTTGGATCATTTTCCTGGTGCAGGGAGGTTATACTGACTGGACAGTTTTTCGGTCTGTTTTTCCAAGAGCAGCAGGAATATTTTAGCCATAGTTCTGCCAACGCAAATCCTGTTTATCTGAGTGCTCTTGTGAGAGGCTGATTCACTGTGAGACAGTTTATGAACAGTTTACTGAAAGACTTGAAGTCCTGTTTGACAGCTGATATTTTGAGATTTACATAAAATAAAGTCTTTAGGCAGCACTGAACTGTCAGTAGAGAGACCTGGTATCACACAGGAAAGGAAGGCCCAAGTACCTGAGGCCCAGAGTGAATTTGCTTTAGGAAAGTCGCTCGCTTCCCAAAGCACGAGGAGAATGGGGTTGTTCCCTTGGGTGTGTGCAGGCTGCTCATTCTTGCACTCACAAACCAGGTAAATATGGTTTCACTGCCAGAAGTCTGCTTAATTTCCCTTCCTTAGTGAACACACTTTAAAGGCTCATCCTTGGCTGTCCATGAACATCTCTTCATGAACACAAGTTTTAATGAAATGTCTCCATGCAGGTTTGCAAAGAGAATGGACTCAAAGCCTGCAGTTATGGATTTTTAATGTATATATTTCATGGAAAAAAATAACTGAAGCTTGTAACCCCCTTTGGGAGAGTAACCCAAACCATGTGGGGTGTTAAAAGGAATTGTCCCTGCTCCACATACTAGAAGTGTGCAGCTCCTGGATCATTCTTCCCATGCACAGAGGAGGAAGAAAAAGCTGTGTGATCATACTCAGTATTTCACTTTGTGCTTTGGAGTTCACAAATAAGCTGGAAATAGAGAATAGTTTCAAACCATTGGTTTAGATTCTCTTAATCTTCACTGGGACTAGGTTTGCTGCTGACTTGCATAGCTGAGGCAGCTGTAGCACTCCTGATTTTGTCCTGAATTATTTGTTTTTGGTGGTGGAAATGTTAAATTTCCTTTCCTTTAAGGCACTGCTGCACAGCCAAACTGAAAGCCCATCTCAGTGGGTGTGTGTGCTGTGGCTGACTGAGCACGGTCTGTCCTGGGGGACCTGTGGAGCATCAGCAAGGGCTGAGCCAAAGGAGCTTCAGGGGCACCTGCTAAGGGGTAAAGCTTTGGTGTCCCTGTGAAGCAGAATGTGCTGAGAACAGAGCAGTTCAGGACCAGAGAAGGCCTTTCACCACTAGAAAATGATCCAGAATATCAATACTTACACTTCAGCTCTCCTAAAGGAACAGCAAACTGCTGACCTGGCATGTTTCTCCAGCAGATGCTCTGTCCCTCGGATGCTGGACAGATGGGCATGGAGTGGCAGAGAGGGTTAGTGAGGAGCCGTTTGCCCAGGGCTGGCAGTGCTCCCCCAAGGGCTCTTTGGCTTCTGGAGCAGAGGAGTTGCATGTCAATGATTAATTAGGAATTCCCTGTCTGATGTGAGTGCTTTAGCAGGGTGGCCTGGCGGGGCGTCTTTGTGTAACGGTCCGGTACTGCAGATTTTGTTTGGGAGTGTGGGTTCCAAGTCTTGCCAACTAACTTTCCTTTATTTATACTGAGTGCATTTGAAGTTGCATCATTTCCTCGGTAAGAACAGTTTTATTTTTGACTGGAGTGTTTGTCAGGTGGGGAAAATCCTAAATGTGAGTGCTCTCTGGTGGTGGAGATTTCTGCTTCAGTGTTCCCATTTCTGCAGTGTATTTTCCAAGAGCAACTGCATGTGGATATATCTTGTCTGGACTTAAAGATCCTTTTTTTCAACTCCTTTACCTAAAAATAAAAGCTACAAAACAAAGTAAAAGCTTTTTTCTTGCCTTAGTGGACTTCTTTCCTAGAGAAGAATTTCTCTCCCTTAAAATGATTTATATTCTGTGACTCACTGGTTTTTATTTTCTCATTATCAGCTGATGTTTTAATGAGGTAATAGAAACTTCTTATGAGAGAGTTGATGTTCCTCCTCAAAATAACCCACAAGGATTAAATACTGTGAATTGCTTTTTGGCTGCTGAGCTACTGGAGAGAGGGGACTGAGGGGAGACTCAATGGGGCTGCAGCTCCTCCCCAGGGGCAGCTCCAATCTCTGCTCCCTGTGACAGGGACAGGACCCAGGGAACAGCTGGAGCTGTTCCAGGGGAATCTGGGATGGATTTCACAGCAAGGTTCTTCCCCCAGAAGGTGCTGGCACTGTCCAGGCTCCCCAGGGAATGGTCCTGGCCCCGAGGCTGCCAGAGTTCCAGGAGCCTTTGGACAGCGCTCCAGGGTGTCTGCGCGGGGCCAGGAGTTGGATTGGATGATTCTTGGGGGTCCCTTTCCACTCAGGATGCTCCATGATTCTATGACATTGATACAGAAAAGATTCAAATGGAACTATTGCAGGAAAATGTTTTGTTGTAGCACAAGCTGATGTGACTTCCATGAGATACAAAACAATCTTTGACCCAGGAGTGGATCCTGGGGTTTCTTTTATTAAGGAACTTTTTTTTTATCAAGGAACTGCACTGGTGTTGCTTTGAGTAACAAAACCCCAGTTCTGTGTGTTACACCTCACACTGATTAGTGGTCTTGTTTTGTGACCTTGCCCTGCAGAGGAATCATGGGTTTAACACAGCTCCCCATTTGCACTGCAAATTGTGGGTTGTTTTCTTAAGCTTTCCTGAGCTCTCCATGGGCAAGGCAAACCCGGCTCTCCCAGCAGAGTCATGCAGCAAGGAAAAGAGGCCCTGCTGTTCTTGACCACACTCAGGGATGAAAAGGGGCTTTATCAGCAGCGAGGGGCGAGGAGCTGGAGCTCCTGCTGGGAACATCTGAGCACAGCTCTGCAATTTTAACTCTGGTGCTAGGAAATAAAGAGAATTTAACTGAGATATAAATGGGGGTGCCACTTGTTCATAAACTCTGTATACCCAAAGCCAGGCTGGAGAGGTGCCTGTTTGTCAAGCCTGGAGACAGATCCTTCTTCCCACTCATCTCCATCTGCCTTTTGCCACAGAGCTGAAGACACAACTCATCAGAGCCCAGTAAAGCCTTTAAGAACTTGGCTTGGAGGCCCAGTGTGGGATCTGTTGTCTGAGCTGAACTGTGGCAGGCAGGATGTGAGCCTGCTGCCTGTGCCAGCATCCCAGCTGGAACCCTCTGGAGTGGGGGCTCTGCAGGGACAGGGTGGCAGGGCCAGATCTGGAGGTTCTGCTTAGAGGCAGAGGGTGCTGGCACTGCCCAGGCTCCCAGGGAATGGTCCTGGCCCCGAGGCTGCCAGAGCTCCAGGAGAGCTTGGACAGCGCTCCAGGGATGCCCAGGCTGGGATTGCTGGGGTGTCTGGGCAGGCCAGGGGTGGGACTGGATGATGCTTGGGGGTCCCTTTCCACTCAGGACATTCCCTGATTTTATGATTCACTCAGGGACGCTGAACTGTCACGGGAGGAAACTTAAACTGGGCTCTGGCAATGCAGGTTTACATAATTCATTACTTAAGGAAGAGGTCAGAGTATTGGGTGCTGTGATGGTGCCTTGGCACGACACTGCAGCAGGAATAGCCTTTATTTCTTTATTTCTCCTCAGCTAAAACAACCCCCCTCACCCCCTCTGTGGCCATGAACCCTCCAGCTGCTCATGGGACTCAAAACCTCTTCCACAATCTGCTGGATCTTTATTTTCAGCATCAGCAGTGCCTTGAGCAGCAGTTCTGTGCTGCTGGGCAGGGACTTGGGACAGCAGGCTTGGTGTTCTCCATTGGGTAATTCACCTTTTTGGGGTCTCCATCTCCAGAGGTGGGGATGATTCTGCTCATTCTCATGTCCTTGTGGTTTCCATTACGTATTGATGTCCCAGTGTGACTTGATCTCCTTAATACCAGCAGGGTTTTGTGGGTTTGGTTTTTCAAGCTCTCCTCTGTGCATGCAGAGTCCCTCATGGGCTTCCAGCCTGGTAACCGATCCCTTTGCACTTCTACCTGTTCAGGATCTGGCAAAAAATTAAGATTAGGGGTATTGGTATTGTTAATTATCTTGATCTTTTCTAAAACATTACTGGTACCTTTCAAACAGCATATATCTCAAAAATGAAAAATATCTTTGCATTTTTAAGCTCATAATTGTTTTGGGAAATGCATATCAGGATACCTTCAGTTAAAAGTGATGTAGGAACAAGAGGATGTTTTGCAATTCTCATGTCTTCCCAGTGCAGTTCCAAGAGGAAGCTGGAGTGGGAGGCACCAACACTTCTAGAAAGTGGAATGCTGGTTGCTGGATGATATTCCTTGAGTTTTATTACACCTGCTAAAAACTGAGGCTGCCAAGATGCTGCAGAAAATTCTCAAATGAACAATAGAAAATGTCAGAGCTGTCACCACATGGGGGTGGTAATAAATTCAATAAAGTCATGCTGGAATTTATGCCGGAGTCCATCAGGATTGGAGGCTCCCGAGCTCTGTGGAGGGGTTCTGGTGCCATCTAATGTCTCGAGGTTTAAATACAGCTGCAGACAGGGATTGGTGCTGGAAATCCAGGGTTTGTGTGTTGATCCCTAGACCTGTTGTCCTTTCTCCTCCTGATAAACAAATGCTGTGTGAATTCCTCAGCTGTTAATCTGGAATTACTCTCAGCTCTCCTCATAGGTAACTTTCAATAAAATGGGAGTTTGTTTGGAAACATCTTCTACCTTAAACATTTTTGTTAAACTAACATCAAGTTATTTTCTGTCTTGTTTGCAGAAAGAATTGAAGAGCCAGGTAGGGATAGGAATGATGTCGTTTAGGGTTGTTGGCACACATTCTTAGAAATTTTTTCTCTCTGGTGTAGCAGCAGTGATGATACTGAAGTGCCTTCCAGCAAAAAGGACTCATTGCTAGAGCTGAGAGGCTGCAATTCCCTTCTGTCTTTGTTTACTTTCAAGTGTGATTATACCTCTCAGTGAGGGTTTCAGAACTTCTGCTCCTCTGGCCTGAGCTGGGCCATGGACAACTACAGAATGTGAAAAAGAATTTTCCTATAAATCCCCTTTATGAAGCAGATTAGATTTGCTCCTCACACTTGTGTTCACTCATTGTCAGTTGTAGAAACTGTAAATTCCACATCACATATCTGGAAGTGGAACAGAGGTAGAAATGTCCTTTGTAGGTGGTGGAACTCCAAGGCAGCCCTAGGTCATTGTCCTTGTGCCCTCAGGTCTCTGCTGTGGTGCCATCACTGCTGGAGGATGTCCACAGCCAGGGTTTTATTGTCGTGTTTCCATGGGTGATGGATGGAAGAGTTCACCTGATGGCCTGGGCAGCTGCCTGTCCTGAACCTCTGCATTTGTCTGATTTCTGCCATTTGTCTCCTCTGGGCAGGTTCGAGAAGGGCCGGATTTACACCTTTATTGGGGAGGTGGTTGTTTCCATGAATCCTTACAAGAACCTGAACATCTACGGGCGGGACATGATCGAGCAGTACAAGGGCAGGGAGCTCTACGAGAGGCCTCCCCACCTCTTTGCCATCGCTGATGCTGCTTACAAAGCCATGAAGAGACGATCCAAAGACACCTGCATTGTCATCTCAGGTAGGCTGGGAGGGCTCTGCATGGTGATGAGCACTTGATCTCTGTGAAATTCCAGGCGGAAGGAGAATAATGATTTGGCTAATGACAGCGTTTTATAAAAGAAACTTCATTAATCTTAAAGCTGCTCATTTGCATTTGAATCCGACCGGCACAATTATTTCTTATCTCATTCAAGAGCTGGTGCCAGCCAGGGGCTGGATCTGTGCCTGCGGGGGGGGGTGGGTGGGGGGGGCAGTGTGTGGAGGAGCCCTGTGTCTGCTCCAGAGTGTGACCTGGGATCAGCAGAGCTGGGATCAGCAGAGCTGGGCTTGTCTCTCCTGAGGAGCTGCTGATTTTTGTCTCTGCCCTGACTGGCCACTGTTTGTTCCCTGCTCCATTGGAAAGGCCGTGGCTCCAGCAGTGGGAGCAGGGCTGGTACCAGAGTGATCCCTGACTGGATCCTGGCACTCTGTTTCCTTGATGTCCCCGTGCTTGGGCAGCTCTGAAAGGAGAGAGCCCCGGACTGGGGTGCTGAACAGTGGCCCCTTGTGCTGCTGCAGGCCAGCCTTTCTCCTCTAACAATATTCCTTTGATCCTCTGTGTGCCAGCCCCTTTCCCGACCTGTGCAATCTCACAGCACAATTGCTCAAAGTCAGCCCAGCAGCAGCAGCAGCCAGGCAGGGTTATGGCTGTTTAGAAAACGTCCCAAGTGCACACAAAGATTGCTTTAAAAAGAAAAAATCAAACCACCCAGGCACTGTTGGGGTAGAATTGAGGTCTACTGTCCGATGATTTGTTTTGCTTTTTTTCATCTGTTTGGTCACTGTGGTGTTTCTGCCCCCAGGTGAAAGCGGGGCTGGGAAAACTGAGGCCAGTAAATACATAATGCAGTACATAGCAGCCATCACTAACCCTGGCCAGAGGGCTGAGGTGGAGAGGTAAGGCTTGGGCTGGAAAAGAAGGGAAATTCTCCTGTTCTCCTGCTTGTGGATCTCTTTCTATGGGCTGTGTAGCACCACATTATCAGCTGGTCTCTTGTACATGCTTATTTATGCTTAACTTTTTCAGGTACTGCTGTTACTCTGGGAATTTTGCAGTATTAATTGCTGAAGTCACATTGAAACGTTTATTTTGAAAGTTCAAACTTTCAAAATCAAAACAGCATCAAGAAATACCATCCAGCCAATATCAGCTATCTAATGGCAGGACTTAATGATCTTAGAGTTCTTTGCCAACCTAAATGATTCTAAATCACTTTTCCTGGGGCAAATTGCCTGAAATTTGGGTGGGCTAGAATACCACGTGGAGTGCAAGGAGTGTATTGCATGACCTTCCAGGCTGACATGATTCTGAATTGCAAAATGTCCCTCTCTGTCCTGAGTAAAAGTTTTGGAGCAAAGAATGTGATTTTCTGCAGAAACAAACTTAAATCTACCCTGAATGAATTTTGAAAATGACTTAAAAAATGAGTTCAGAAAATTGGTTTCAGAATTCAAATGTGTATAGAAACTGAATTTCTAGTGCTGATTTCATGGTGGGGGTCTGGTGTTTGAACCAAAGAGCATTTGCTTCCTCTGAGGAGCGTTGCTGACAGCTCCCAGCTGATTTCCCACGGGATTGCTGATGTTATCCACATCTGCCCAAATCTGCCCTCAAACAGCATCACTGCTGTCATTGAATTCTTCTGGAGGAATGGCTGTGAAAAAAAATCCTGTGGTGTGAGTGTTGAAGTCTTACCCTGTTTCCTTTTCCATCCATCCATCCATCCATCCCTGCTGCAGAGTGAAGAACATCCTGCTGAAATCCAATTGTGTGTTGGAGGCCTTTGGCAACGCCAAAACAAACCGCAACGACAATTCCAGCCGGTTTGGAAAATACATGGACATCAACTTTGATTTCAAGGGAGACCCCATAGGTGGGCACATCAATAATTACCTGCTAGAAAAGGTAAGGCACCCTCCCTTCCAGGGTTACAGTCTTTGCTGCAGTTACTTTTGCAGTCTGGGCTTTGCCGGTAAAAAGCTTTCCATTGAAACATGTACAGCAGGTGAGGTATAAGGGCACGGAAAATAAATCCATGGCTTAATTTTTCCTTAAGTCAGGAAAGCCACTGCAGTGCTGTCAGTGCCCTGTTCCTGGAGCACCCCAACTTCCAGAGCTCACCAGCAACAGGGCTGTGTTACCCAAAGGATTTTGTGTGTGGGGATGTGTGAAGTTGAATCTCAGTTTTTATTTTGGATATACTTTACCCTCTGCACAGCTCCTGTTTTGTAATTCCTGCACTGAGAAGGAGATCTCCAGAGCCGTAGGGAGCAAGTGTGCTTGAGAAGTGTTATCTTGGAATAATGCCACAGCCTTGGGTGAGCTGTTGGTAGCGTTGTTTTTATATATTCCAAGTGATCCTGAGCATAATTATTTTTTTTCATGTCATTAAATGGTGTCTAAAAACATTGGAATATGCAAAACTGGAGAACTCAGGCGTGAGCCGTTAACAGTTCTTGCTGTGTGAGGCATGTCTGGCTTTGATTATGTGTTTGACCACATCTGCCAACACCCTGTTTTGTTTGTGTTTCTTTTTTACTTCTCCCCTTATTTCCCTGAAGTCTATTTTCAGAATAAACACTTCATTTTAAAAAACAAAACAACAAACCCAAACATTTAACTTGGAATACTTTGATGTAAAAAGAGGGCTGGGACTGCAGCTGTAGTGACTTAAATCCTGATGATTTATTTATCCTGATTGTTTATTTCGTATTCTTGACTTCTCCCAAGTTAAATTTGTTTCCATTTGAAAGTGGAGGCTCTGGCCCAAATACAAGCAGTAACAGAAAGTGGCTTTGCAAGAACACATCAAAACATGGAATATCCTGGGTTGGAAGGGACCCACCAGGATTATCCAGTGCAGCGCCTGGTCCTGCCCGGACACCCCAACAACCCCACCCTGTTCATCCCTGGAGCGCTGTCCAAGCTCTCCTGGAGCTCTGGCAGCCTCGGGGCCGGGACCATTCCCTGGGGAGCCTGGGCAGTGCCAGCACCTCTGGGGGAAGAGGTGCTGATACCCAACCTGACCCTCCCCAGCACAGCTTTGTTCCTTATCACTCCTCAGAGTTCAAACTTGTAGCATAAAATAGGGCTTGTTGACTGAATGTCTGCGGCATTTAACCCTTTTTTGTGCTGTTTTACTCTGGTCTGGAACGAGGATTTTGGAATGGAGCTATGGCTCTCTAAAACAGGGCCCTTGTGTCAGAGCATTCCCTTGTGAGCTGGGTGCTGTGGGCAGCCTGTCCTGGGGGTGTAGGAGTGGTGACCACCAGGCCCTAAGTATTTATTTGTAGCCACAGAGTCCTGGTTTTCATTTCCAGTGATTAAATAATTCTAAAACTAAAATGCCATTTTATTTGACTGTTCCATGAAAGCAGCCCTGTGGTTCCCACATGGGATTCCTGGGTGGAAGTAGGACATTGCAGCTGTTACACAAGCTGGTCCTTTTGACCGTAGACCTCAAGCTCCAGGGTCACACGTGTGTGATGGTGTTCCCAAGAGCCTGAGAGTGAGATGGGGTTGATTTGGGGTGTCCTGGTGATGTGGGTGTCTGAGGGGAGGTGGTGATGTCCCACTAACACCCAGCTCTGTGTTTTGTTCCCCCAGTCCCGTGTGATCGTGCAGCAGCCAGGGGAACGAAGTTTCCACTCCTTCTACCAGGTTTGTGTTCCTTTGCTGCAGCAGTGACTCGTCCCCAGTTTCCCAGACGCTTTGGGCAGAGCACTCAGATCTTTCACTCTCTCATGTGTTTTGCAGAGGGTTCCCTTTTGCAGCATCTTGGGTGATCTTGGGCTCTTCAGTTCTCTGTGGGGGCCTGGGCTGGGAGGGAGCCTGGGAAGATGGATTGTTTTCTATCCTCCAGTCCCATATTAACACATTTCTAAACTTAAGGGGAGGCTGACTAAACAAATATGGTAGGACATTGGACTTTGACTCACTGTTTTATTTGTAGCAAGCCTAATCCCTCTGTTTTCTCCTGAGGCCTTTAGTCCATGTGGAAGTAATTTTATGACACCAAGTTTACTTTTTTGGTTTTTTGGATGTTCTTTAATGTCTTCCACATTGTGTGGTGGTTCCCTGTGTGTCCTTTGGGGGATATGGTCAGCCTATTAGTATAACCTTGATTCTGCACTGAGGGAAGGGGAGGTTTGTTTATTTTTTCCCCCACTTTTTCAGTACTCCATGATGGCATGTTAGCACTTTCCTCACTGATGTGTCATTTCCAGGAGGAAATGTCTCTGTGTGGGCAGCATGCTTGCCAAGGCACCGATGTGGCATGGCACAGGTGTGAACAGGTCTTTGAGGGGTTCAGCCTAGTTTTTATCCAGTTGTGACTCTGAAGGCCAGTGATCTGTGGTGGCAGAGCCCTGCACCTGTGCAGGCCCTGCATCTTGCACCTTGTGCTCCACATATTGCAGCAGCAATTAATATTTTCATGACTTTGCTTGTCAAGCAGATGAATAAAAGACAGAAAAAAGAAGGATTTTATATTTTTCATTCACCATTTCTTAAAATTCTCTTCATGCAGCTCCTGCAGGGAGGTTCTGAGCAGCTCCTGCGTTCTCTGCACCTCCAGAAGGATGCGTCAGCCTACAGCTACATCTGCCCTGGGGCACAGCTCAAGGTGAGGGGTCTGAGGGACCCAGGGACAGCTTGACATTGGAAGTGCTGCTGGAAATGCTCAAAGCGCTGCTGAGCTAGCAGAAGTTGAGATAAATGGGGATGAATATGGAAAGGTGACACTGGTGTGCTATTTGTAATGGAGTTTCTGGTGCTGCAAAATAAAGCACGAGTGTACTTAGAATCATAGAAAATATATACCTCTACTCTGCTTAAAATACACAAATATATCTGTGCAAGTGTCTGCTTCTAAACAGCAATAAAATGATTTATTAATAAATGCAGGTATGGATATTTGACCCATTACAAGTGGCACACATTCCACACTCCATAATGGTTACCTTAAACTGCCTTCTGGAGCAAAAAGCCAGAAGGACTCATTTTTTTGCAGCACCGAGTCTTCATGTCTGACTTGTCCTCAAGGGGGAACTCTGAGCAGGAAAGAAGGGAACAAACCCATAAAGTTTTTAGACAACAAGATCCTGAACACTTCAGATACATCTGGAGTTGTCCCTAGTATGGTCCCTTTGAAGCAGGGTCCAGACCAAAGGCTCACTGATTTCCTAGGTGCTTTTGTGAGATGTATTTTGGTACAGAAACCCAAAGATCTTCTCCCATGCCAGATGATTCTCTCTAAAAATGTGCATTGAAAACAAACCCAGGAGGCTGCAGAGAGAGAGGGACAGGCTGATCTTGAGAGAGGTGGAGAACAGAGATTTCCTGCTGGTGCTCTGCAGCCTCTGCTCAGAAGATCTGTGACTGCACAAATTGTCCCTGTTCTACTGGGATTTTTTATGAACTCTTTCTCAGCAAATTCCACTGGGAAATTTATTGTGCTGTGGTGGATTTCTGTGTCTCCTGCTGCCAGAATACGTGTGTGCAGTGCAGGGTTCAGTGTCCAAGCACGCAAGATGGTATTGGAATAAGCTGGGAAACCTCATGACAGTGTCTTGCCTCTGAGAAACATCAAAGTGCATCTCTGTTTCCCATGGGCTTGTGAAATCCTTGCTTCCTCACAGCTGACTTCCATTAAATCACCCCATCCCAAACTTCTCTCTTGCCTCAGTGTTCCATCAATGACGGGGCTGAGTTCAAGGCTGTTGCTGATGCCATGAAGGTGGTTGGTTTCAAGCAGGAGGAGATTCAGACTGTCTACAAAATCGTGGCAGCCATTCTGCACCTGGTGAGCTCCCTGCCCATGTGTATCCATCCCTGAACCCGTCCCTGGGCTGTTCCTCAGGAGGGCTTGTACTGCCAGCAGCTCTGATTTTCCTGCTGCAGAAGCCCCTGGAAGCTCTGGTGGCTGGGAAGGTGTGTCCAGTTCACAGCTCCAGGGCTGAGAGAAACTCTTTGCTGAGCACTGCAGTGATGATCACATGTATTCCTGCATGTTCCAGATCCCAAATCAGACATAACACTAAGTGCTGAGAGCTGTTCAGTGTTCTGAAAAAGGAACTGTTGGGGTTTGGCCATGAGGGGATAGGGAGCTTCTGTCCCTTGGTGCCCTCACACTCACCTTCACCACAGTGATTCTGCTTCACTTCATGGTGAAGGCTGAGCACAGGAAGCACAGCAGCACTCTTAATTCTTTGTGTTCTGGGGCTGACGAGGTCCTTCCTTCTCCTGGGTCCTCCTGGGAGCCACAGAGCCTCCTCCCCTGCCCAATGTCCCTGTAGCTCAGCTCTCGTGTTTCCATGAGGAAAGAGGTGGGCAGGAGGAGGGTGGCAAAGAACAACTTTGTTCCAGTTCCTTCTCCTCCTTGGGATGGCAGTGCTGGGAAGGAAGTGAGGCAGAGCTGAGTAGGGCTGTGTAGGCAGGCTTGGGGACAACCCTCTGCTGTGGATCACCAAGGGCTGTCACTGCTTAATCCTGGCACAGAAGGTACCCAGGAGCAGAGCTGTGGTGGTGGGGTGCTGCCAGTCCAGCCCCACTGGCACTGACCTCTCAGCCTCCCCATGCCATTCCCACTCCCTCTGTGGCAGTCACACTGCCAGGGGAACTGCAGCCAGTGGTTTCTTGGTGAGCTGCAGTGAAGACAAATGCTGCATCCAGCATTTGCATACATGGTGCAATTCCCTGTCCCTGGACTCTCAATATTGGGATGGTGTTTGATTAAATCTCGGGAAGTGTTTGATGTCATTTGTCCCAAAAGCTGAGCTGAGCACTGAGCAGGAATGCTTTGCTGTGAGAAAGTCTTTGCTGCTCTCACTGACGTTGGAGGTTTGAGGGTGTGGATATGCAAGACCCACCTTCCAGTGTGGCAGGAGATTTGCAGCCTGGAATAGCAGGTGGAAAATGGATGAACTTGGGGTGTGCTGATCCCTGTTAGTAAAGCACAGATGGAGAAATGCTGCTGATTGCAGGGGAACCTGAAGTTTTCTGTGGATGGAGACACTCCCATCATTGAGAACAGCAAGGCGGTGTCGGTGATCGCTGACCTCCTGTCCACCAAGGCTGAGCTGGTGGAGAAGGCGCTGCTGTTCCGGACGGTGGCCACGGGCAGGGACATCATCGACAAACAGCACACGGAGCAGGAGGCCACCTACGGCAGAGACGCCTTTGCAAAGGTGAGTTCAGTCCCCTTCCTCTGCACAGGTGTGTGTGACACAGCCACATCTCTGCTGCCTTTGCCCATGGCTTGAGGTGTGCAGCAAAGAACGTCGGTGCCCGAGGGAGGCATTGCTGCCAGAACTGCACATTTTCCAGTGCTCAGTCCCAGGAGGATTCTGGGTGGGTCAATAAGCACAGGGCTTGCTGTACATCCTGCAGATTTCTCTCTGAACCTATGTACTCCTGAGTTCTCTGGGGGTCTGTGGCACCTCCCCATCCCTGCCCTTCCAGCAGGGATCCAGCTCCCACAGACAGCACTGCCAGGCACACCAAGGAGGGGACAGGCTGCAGGCTGGGCTGGCATCTGCAAATGTGTCATACAGGGAGGAATTTTCTGTGAAATGGGATCCCCTCAACTTCATTTTGCAGTTAAATTCAGAGTAGAGAGTGGAACTGTAACAAGTAGAATTCAGGTTGGAAACACAAAGTATTATTTTTTAATTGTTTTTTTTAAGAATTATAGAATGGCTTGGGTTGAAGGGGCCTTAACGACCATCTTGTTCCAACCCCCTGCCATGAGCAGGGACACCTTCCATGGGAAAAGTGAGTATTGATGGCAGGAGTGACAATTGTTCCTCCTTTGCTAAGAGATCAAATTATAAGGGAGGAATGGACAAAGTTATGAAAGCCATTGATTATTAACTTGACTTCTTTTCTGGAGATAATGTTCCAAAACCCAGCTTCACAGCTCAGTTTGAACATGAAGACTTTGAAGACGCCTCTGCCTACAGAACATTATCTTTGTGAAAGGTGAACAGGATTATTTTCCTGTCATTGTGTTCAGTTGTTGAGTTTCTGTGACTGACCTCTCTCTTGCTCTTCACTATTGTTAAATAATTCTCAGGAATGGTACTTATTAGGCAGCTGAAAAGCTGACTGGAATCAAATTAGGGAACTGCTGCACCCAGTGACCTCACTGGGATTTCAACTTGGTATAAATGAGTTTTGGAAGAAAGAAAAGAAATACTTCCATAGAATATTTTCTCTAGTCAGTAGCTGCTGGCTTTCAGCAGAACATGACCTGCAGCTTTTTTGGAGGCCTGGAATGAGCTGTGTTGAATTTCCTGGGAAGAGCTGAGGCAGGTGCAGGCAGGAGCTCTCAGTCTGTTTTTCCTGCAGGCCATTTACGAGCGTCTCTTCTGCTGGATCGTGACACACATCAATGATGTCATCGAGGTGAAGAACTACGACACCACAGTGCATGGCAAGAACACAGTCATTGGGGTCCTGGATATCTATGGCTTTGAGATATTTGACAATAACAGGTGAGCCACTTTCTAAAGCCCAGTGTTGTGCCCTCGCCTTTCCCAGAACACTCATTACCTTTTCTTCTCATGTTTTTGCAGTTTTGAACAATTTTGCATTAATTACTGCAATGAAAAGCTGCAGCAGCTCTTCATCCAGCTGGTTCTAAAGCAAGAGCAGGAGGAGTACCAGCGAGAGGGAATTCCCTGGAAGCATGTGAGTGCTTTGGCAGGGAGGGAGAGGTCGGTGTGAGGTCAGTGTACCAGCACAAGTCCTGGATCTGAAGTTGCTCCACGTGCAGGCTCCAGTCGATGTGACATCTGTGTCCCTGCCAGGCCTGGGATCATGCTGGAGCAGGAGCTCCCCAGGCACCTCACCACATGTCTCCTTGGGAAAATAAGGGACTTCAGGTCTGAGATGAAGCCTATTGTGGCACCTCTGTGATGCCACACACATAACTGTGGGTTTCTGTGCTGGGTGCTTATGGGTTTTTCTAGTTGTTGATAGTAACACATAAAAATCTTTACTTTTTCTGTTCAAACTCTCTTCAGAATGCCTAGGACATGATGTGCAGTGTCACTGTGGTGACTGCACACAGCTGAATTGTAAAAGACATTTTAAAGGGCATTCTGCAGCAGAGGTCTTGAGGTGCATCAGAGGGATTTGAAAAATCACTTTCTTTGCTCTTCAGTGTAGGAGAGCAGGCTGCTTTATCTGGAATCAGAGATCTGCATATTCAGAGCTGATTGCTCCTCGCTGTCACACTGCCTGCTATGGCCAGCCCCGGTACCCTCCCATTTCTGCAGCCAAGGTTACCAACACCCCTGTCCTTTGTTTCCTGCAGATTGATTACTTCAACAACCAGGTTATCGTGGACCTGGTGGAGCAGCAGCACAAAGGGATCATTGCCATTCTGGACGATGCCTGCATGAACGTGGGGAAAGTCACAGATGAGATGTTCCTCGAGGCCCTCAACAACAAACTGGGGAAGCACGCTCACTTCTCCAGCAGGAAGGTAACGCACAGACCTTGCTGTCCTCTGCCGTCCCTTCCCTATGTTCTGAGGTGGAATGGAATGAGGAAAAGGGCTTTAGGGTGGCTGGGTTGGAATCTCTGCAACGGAGTGTGAGATGAGGAGCCCGGAGCAGCTCCAGCCGCAGAGGAAGCCGGCAGAGGGAGCTCCAGCCCGTTCAGTGGCTCATCCCTTTTATTCTGGGCTAAAAGGAGCCTGAGCTCGTGCCTTGACATACCATGATGTCATCTGGAACCAATCGATGCACCGCCTCGGCCCACGTGTTGTTCTTCCCAGGCTGCTCTAATACATAGTGACAGTGAAATTATTCACACTCCTGCATTATTACAGCGCTGTGATTTGGGCTTTTTTCATCATCATTGGCTGCAGAACATGCTCGTCTCCCACTGCACCTCAGAGCACACAGGCCCCTCGCCTGGCTTTGTCTGGGCTACAATGGGCGAATTAAAAGGCTTCATTTATTCCTCACTTGGCAGCAGATTGCAAAATGGTCACCAGCCTGATTAATTTGAGAATCTTTCACACAGAGTAATCAAATAAGAGCCTTTAGTTTATTGATGTCTCTCTACTCAGAAACATTGTCTGAAATGTATGGCTCAGAGTGCTGGCCCCCCCTGCTCCCTCCCACCCCAGCACAATATTTTATGTAGGTCAGAAATACCAAATTAGCCTGCTTGTGTAAGATATGTGCTAAAGGCTGCCTCAGGGAGGCCTGGGATAAACAATGGATCTGGCTGGGGCTGTCTGAGGAGAGGTCAGGATGAAAGTAAACCAAAACCACTTTTCCCTCACAGATGTTGCTTTCCTTAAATGCCCTTTTGCTGCAGCACACCTGATGTCTCACCTGCCACGTGCAGCTCAGGGAGGGGAACAGGGAGCTTGATTCCAGTGTTGACCCAGATTTCACGTGCCTGAGCAGGGACTTGGACTTGGAATATTCTGAGAAAGCCCACCTGAAAACAAGTGTGAGGCCTGGCCTGGGTTCCTGTTTGAATGCAAGTTGCTTCCTTCAATGGCAGTACTGGTGGGATGGAGTCTGGGATCCTCTGCAGTGGGGTGCTGGGGGAGTGGTCCAGTTTCTGGAGCTCTCTGGTCCGTGGATGTAGAGGAGTTTGGTTTCTGTTCTGTCCTTGCTCCCACATCTGCCCAAGGGAAGGGGCTCCACCACAGAGGGAGCAGGTGGTGCTTTAGTGCAGTGGCAGAAGGGGATGGAATTTCAGGAGATGGTATGGGAGGCTATAAAATGAACATTTAAAAATAAAATCTGCTCTAGTCCCTGCCTTTGGGAGTCCCCTCCCAGCAAGGAGACATTAAAGGGCAGCATTGCCAGCTGCAGCGTTCCTCAGCAGGAGGTGGCGTTGTCAGAAACTGCCTGCACAGGCTAAGAGGGAGACAAGGAATCCTGCTATAAATAATGTTTATGGAGGGGCTGATGGATCTGCCTGGCTTGCTAATTTCTAGTTAAATCAATAGAGCCTTGAAAACATTGACCCATAAACCTCTCAGTATAATTATTATTTTTTCTCCCCATTGCATCTCTGCAGACATCTCAGCACCTCAGAGCTCTTCTCCAGTCCCACCCAGAGCTGCTGTGGGAAGCCTGAGCCTTCTGAGCCAGGCTTTTCTAAGTTGGATTAAAACAAAGGGCTTGATTCCATCTCATGCTCTGCCTTTGCAGACTGCAGTGGTTCCGTGCAGATCCTGTAAAGTTCCACACAGATGGGAGCTGTTCCTGAAGAGTTAAAGTGTGTGTGGTGGGAACAGCTCCCATCCCTCAGCCCAGTTCATGGTCCACTGCTCCTTGCAGAGCACGCTGCACACAGGCTCCATGTGGAGAAGCTCTAGGGGGCTGTGCTGCTCTAAATAGTCGTGTCCTACTTTGTGTACCCGGCTGCTCCGCGCTGCCGGCGCCCTTGTCCTGGGGAAGGCCAAACGAGCCAGGAGAATGCTGATTAACACTTCCAGCAGCAGAATTTGTGACACAAGGTTGTGTTCCTGGAGCATGGAGTGTCCTCCTTGGATCTGTCTAATGCTAATCTGGATGTGCAGATGTACCAGCTGTTCTGGTGGCCCTTCCCAACATCACCATTTGTATCCTCAACCTCTCCAAGTTCCCTTTCTTTTCTGTTGGTTTCATACTTTGGAAGGATCAAGTGCAGTGACAGACAGTCCATGGATGCCTCAATCTTCAAATTGTGGAGAGCATCAATCTCAACAAGCTGGTTGTGAAGGGAAGAGTATCAGAGGGTCTATTCCAGTCATCCTGATGATCTTGTGTCTCCCAAGACACTGGACAGTGGTGAATTCCCAAGTGAGAGCCCAATATGGGATAAATGTGTACTGATAATTTGACATTCTCCCATTCTTCAGGGACCTACAGCCCAGGAACCTCCTGGTCTCCTTAAAAGGGTTTTTTGCATGGTCTTCTTGTTTTTTAAATCAACAAAGAATTCCACAGCTCAGATACTCAAGTGAAGAGCTCCTTCCTCCCTGTTTCCCTCCCTCCTGCCCTTTCCATTTCAGATTACACCTCTCACCTCCTAGTTTTTAAATGGCAAAACACAGTTCTCTTTGTCATGCACTTCATCATTTCCACATTTTTTGCCATCATCTCTGGGCATTTCTTTCCTAACCTGGGGAAGCTGCAGTCAGCAGGGGATGGGTTTTGCCCTCTAAGCCTCCCCCAGTTCTCCGTGTTTTTGGGATGAAGGAGGGTATTTAAGATCCCCATTGAGTCAGGTTTGGAGCCCATCAGTTTCTGTGAACTTTGCCCTTTCTCAGTGGGAAACCCTGCCCTGCTGGGGAGTTTCATTTGCTCTGCTTTGCCCTCATTTAGCTCCGGGTGTCTCCTGCCGCTCTTCCCAGGCAGCCCTCAGTGATTAAGTGCCTCCACCCAACCCCATGACCTTCCCATTGCCCTCAGATTCTGGCTCATTTCAGATGCTGGGACAGACTCAGGGCAGGCTCCCACAGGATCCCCATCTTTCCAACATCTTCCTCCTGTCTTTACTCACCCTCCAATGCTGTGAGCTGTCAGTGAGCCTCATGGAAGGGCTCACAGAAACCCAAGCAGATGAGCCACTGTGTCAATGGACTTTCTGGTCTTTTTTTTCCCACTAATTTCAACTGCTTTGTCAAGGAAACACGGAGTTTGGAGAGAATCACTCCTTTGGAAAAAGCCAAACCAGCAAACAACAAAATCACTGATTGCTTTGTTATGGCTCCTCCCAGCCTGTCCAGAGCTGGATGAGCTTTAGGAGGAGCTTGTGCACTGTCTGGTAGCACAGACACATTTCTTTTGCCATTTGGTATTTACCCCTTTTATTGACTTGTTGGTTTGAGCTGTGTGTTTGGGTGGCTGAAAAAGGCACTCCTCATCCCTGTGCTGGGAACAAAGCTGCAGCAAGAAAAATGGCTTTGTTTTCCTGGTATTGCCTCATTTCTGCATTTTCTCTGTGTTTTGCTGCACCTCAGTTGTCCATCAGCTCTGCAGCTCCTGGTTCTCTCTGTTTCTGCCATGCTGGACTTCCCACACCTCTGGGACCTCCTGGGGACCTTGGTACTCACACTCCTTGAGCTCCTCCTTGTGATTCATTTTGTGTAAAATATATTCTGGTTTTTTTCATCTGTTCTTACAGTTTGAGCCAAAATATTTTGTGTTCTTGGACACAGGTGAATTTCTGGAGTGTATATCCCTGCTCCTAATCATCCCCCTTCCCCTACATTTCAACCATGCTGATTTCTTCTTTTATTTCTCCGAGACTTTTTGTGGATAGCAGATATCTGCTCATTACCCTCAGTTAAATTCTGCCTGCAAAGACTTAATTCATATCCTGTTCCTTCTGCCTATAAAAAAATCCTCATTCTTATCTCATACCCCCTTTTTAATTAAGCCAACCCTGATGGATTTTTTGGCTCCTGCTATTCCTGAAGGGGTGAGTGTGTTACAGCCACTGCTGCTGAACAGCTGCCACGTGGGCACTGGACATCTTCTGTTGTACAGAAGGGATGGGATGGGATGGGATGGAATCTGAGCCTGGAGCAGTGGATCTGCAGGGGGATCCCTGTTTGAGGGGTGTCAGATAACCAGGAGGGATCTGGGACTGAACAAGCCTTGCTGTTGTCACAGCAGTTGTTCCATTTCTCTGCAGAGGAGTTACACTGCAATGGCAAAAAAACATAAAGGAAAGACTTAAAAAAAGTCATAAATCAACTCGTGGGTGCAATGTTTCTCTACAGGCACGAGTGTTCTCTTTACATAATGGTGTTTCTGAGATAATATCAATTTCTTCATTAAATTATAGGCTTTTGCAGTTTCATTTGTACAAGCACATGTTCTTACAGTGCATCCATGAAAACATTTTCCAGCAGTGGGTTTCACATCTGCACATGCACATAGAAAGTGGAATTCCCGTAGTTCTCTGAGCTATTTTGAAGGCAGGTTGCTCTTCCCTGGAGCTTGTAAATCCAGGGGTGGTGTTTTAATATCAATCCATGGGTGGTGTTTAATGTATGTTAATTTATTTCAGCTTTGTGCCACGGACAAAACGCTGGAGTTCGACAGAGACTTCCGGATCAAGCACTACGCTGGGGATGTGATGTGAGTTTCCTTCAGAAATAAAGTTGCACCTTCTATTTTTGTCTTTCTAGCAGCTCTGAAGTGGTACAATATTCTGATTTACTGCTGCTTCTGGTGCAAGCCAGAATAGCTGTCACACACAATTACAGAGTGCAGCACTTGCTTATCAATTAAATCATCTGCTGGTGCCTTGCTCTACAGTGGGAATTTGTACTTGGAGTGAAACAAAAGGAGAGCGAGGCGTGGGGGGTGAGGGGAGAGCAGTGCTCAAGGGGGAAAAAAGAGGGAAAAAAGGCAGCAGTGTTTATGCAAGAAAGCTACACTGAGCTAATAAAATCTGGTTTAGACATCTGTTTGGTGTGATTATATAACTCTGGCTTTAAATTCTCCAGTCAGTTGGAGCAGGCTGGAAGCACAGGGGAGTGATAACCTGCAGGAGGATCAGGGCAGGAGGCTTGGGAAGTGCTTCCCTGGAGCCTGCAGGAACAAGTGCAGGAGGGGACAGAAGTGGGAAGGGAAAGTGAGTGGAAGTGAAGGATGCACATAGTAGAAAACATTTGCTGGGAAAGCTGTTTTGTGGAATATCACTGGAGTCATTTAATGGTTTAGGATTTGTGTAACTTCCCATGTCAGAAGAAAGAGAGTTACTGAGGGAATAATTCATGATTTCTTTTACCTTGGGATTAATTTTACCTTTAATTTCCAAGGACAACCAGTGTGATCAGACTGGAGCCCATGTAGCACAAGCAGGTTATGTTCTGGAGTCTTTGCTGAGCAATTCCTGACAGACATCCCTGATTTCAGGAGGTTTTGGAGGAGAAAATACAAGGTGCTGTCTTAGTGGTTGAACCTTCTGAACTGCCAGTGGCTGACAAATGGTGTAAAAGAAAACTGAAATGTGGAAGGAATCACAGATAGTTCAGGCTTAGATCTTACATGGAACCATAAGAGTTGAGGTGGTGAGGCCCTGGCACAGGTTGCCAGAGCTGCCCCATCCCTGGGAGTGTCCAGGGCCAGGTTGGACAGGGCTTGGAGCACCCTGGGGCTGTGGAAGGTGGCCCTGCCATGGCAGGGGGTGGAATTGGATGCCTTTTAAAAGGTTCTGTTCCATGACTGTGATTTGAGCATGGCTCCATACAGGGATTTGCAGGTTGTGGGTTGATCCCAGAGCCTGCAGGTTGAGTTCCGCTTCCCAGGGTGGGATCTGGAGCTCAGGGAACATCTGCATGGGATTCACTGAATGGGAAGATTTTGGACCTTTTCCATGAGGACAGAGCACTGCCTGCCTTGAGACTTGAAGAAGAGATGAAACCCTGAAACAGGGACCTCCTGGAGTGCTGCTCCAGTGGGAATAGAGGAAGGAAAGAATCTAAAGTGTGTTTCTGTGTGCATTGATTTCCAGGGGAGCTCCCCAGTCACTACTCAGAGGCTGCTCTGGAATTCAGACTCCACCAACAGAGGGGCAGACTGCACAGATGAAAAACAAACCTGAATTTCTCTAGGATTTAACATAAACACACACACTCAGTTTTGGAGGCAGAATCCTGAGTGTAGCCCCTGAATTTGTGTCATCTACCCCCTGCCCAAGTGCTATGAGGTGTCTCAGGCAGCACCTGCACAGCTCCAGGAGCTCTCTGAAGCCAGGTGTGTTGTTCCTGTGCTAGAGGTGGGAGCTGGGCCCAAGGATCCAAGTCTCACACTCTGCTCCTGCAGGGCTGGATTAGCATCTGCTGTGTCTGTAGGAGTGCAGGGATGCTGATTCCACAGTTACCAGCACCTCACAGAAGGACTTTGCTACTTTGCAATTAACTCTGGTTTTCCTTTATTTTTTAGTTACTCAGTCACTGGATTTATTGACAAAAACAAGGACACTTTATTTCAAGACTTCAAACGCCTCATGTACAACAGGTAAGAATATTTATGAGGTGAATTTTATTCTGATTTGTCAGAATCCTTTTTTGTGGAGTGATGCTGTCAGAGACTCAGGTTTTCAGTGATTCTGTCTTCAGTGTGAGTGAATAAACATTGCTTTGGGATTTGATCTTTGTACATCTCCCGTGACCCAGAGGCTGTTAGTTGGATTTTTCAGGTTAAAGTCCTTATTCTGTACATGTTGTTTCTGTTCTGATGCAGCCTGTAACTGAACAGAATTTAAAGTGTTTTTTTTTTAAAACCAACTGATTGTGCAATCAAGATAGTGCAGAGCTTGCTTGTGCTGCCTGATTTGTCATTAACCCATTGCAGATTTATCATCACTGCTCTGTCTGTAATCAGTGCTAAAGATACTGTGGAGCTTTGGTCAACAACAGAAATCCTTGGCCTCACCTAAAACACCCTGTTTTGAAAGAAAATGGGGAAGTAAGTTTGAATCCTTTCATGTCTGCAGTGATTGAGAAATGCAAACCATGAGGTCACATGTTGGGCAAGCAAAAGTTGCCTTGAGAAGCAGATTTGAAATCCTATCATGTGGCTGGAAGTGTCCATGGAGCTATTTTTCTTCACCTGGCATTAAACATGTCCCCATTTTGTAATCTGGAGCTTTTGGGGGCTCTGCTCAGAGGACAGTGGGCACAAACACCCTGTGGTGGGCACTGTTTACCTGTGCAGGTGTTGGTCTTCAGTCCTTTGGGGTGACTGGCTGTGCTCCCCTGAGCAGTCCCACTGTTCCTGTTTTCAACGCCTTCCATTGACCAGAAACCTTGCAAAAATATTTGCTGTGTGGTTTTATCAGATTTAGCCTGTTTTCTGTAAAGTCTCTGGAAAATCCTGTTCCCAAACACCTCTTCCAGCACATTAAAGCCTGTGATAGATTGGCCATTGGATTGCTGTAAATGTGCTCAGTTTTTGTCTGTTCCTGAACTCTTGCCATCCATCAGGGCCAGTTTACCTCACCCTGAACCTTTCAAAAACACAGGATAAAATGTATAAATTACTTTATATTTCAAGAGAGGTATAGAAATGTAGGTTGAACTCAGGGAGGGTGGTGTGGGTCTTGCTCTCTGTGTTGATTAAATTCTTTCTGTTGTGCCAGTGAGGCAGCCCCTGCCTTTGATGGATCATTCTGGGGGATTTTCACTGTCCTATTCCTGCACATCCTGATCTGAAGAGAGAATGTGCTGGTTGTTTTTCCAGAATATTCAGTTGTAAGCTTGAACTTGCTCTTAAGAGCACAAAATGTTGTGCCCAGGAGTGTCACCCTGGCTTGGGTGATGCCCTGTGAGCTGGAAGCAGCAGTGGGTCTGGGTAGAATCCAATCCCACTTGGTGGAGTGGAAGTGCTGGGAGACTGCAATTAAAGAAACTCTCTCGTAGCTCCAACCCTGTGTTGAAGATGATGTGGCCTGAAGGGAAACTGAGCATCACTGAGGTCACCAAGAGACCTCTGACAGCGGCTACTCTGTTCAAGAACTCCATGATTGCACTGGTGGACAACCTGACACTGAAGGTAAAGATTCCTGTCTCAAAATTGACTCTGACTTCTGATGAGAAGAGTGTGGCTTCTCCCTGGAGAGATTCCCACCTTCCCATCGCTGCCATCTGTCAGGAGCTGAGCTGATCAAAGGCAGAGGAGCCTTGTCTGTGCCAAACAAGCTTTTGGCTGGGCAGGTCTCAAGGGAGGGTCACCTCCATCCCCCATGAAGAAGGTGGATTTTTGGTTCCTTCATGAACAGTGCATCTTTCACTCATGGGAAAACCAGTCTGTCTTAGGTAATAATTATTGTATCAAATCATCCTTAGCAAAGCTCTTTGAGCAGGGGGCCCAGAGGGTGCTGTTCATGGTGGAGAGATTCTCTCTGGCTTCCCATGCCAATGGGAATACAGTACAGACAGACCTGTGTGAGTTCTTCTTTCCTCCTCTTTGCCATGCCAGAGGGTGAGGAGGGAAAGCTTTTATTTCACCAGATATTTCAGTTTTATGGTAGAAGGCACTGACTGGGCAAGCACCACATTGTGTGATGGAAGGTGGGGAAGGGAACGCTCTGGGAAGGGGCTGTTTGAGCGGCACAGCCGAGCAAGCACTGGGATCCCTCATGTGAGCTGAGATCCCTAAGGAATATTGGGGTGTTAGTGGAGCTGGGTGGCCTTGCTGGACTCCTGGCACTGGGGTATAGCCAACAAGAGATGAACAGAGAGCCCAGGGTGCTGGGGTGTGTTCACATTCAGAATAATTAAGCAATAGGGAGCAGAGTGCTCTGAGTGTCTTCTTGGGAGTTGTGGGGGCTAAAGAAATGGGTCAGAGTGCGGCCACCCAGCGCTGGCTGTGCACAGGAAGAGAGAGCTACCCTCATTTCTTGTTTCCAGAATTAGGACATGAAATCACACCTCATTTATAGGGTCTCCCCAGAGGGGGCTGGGCACTCCCCAGGCTCCCCAGGGAATGGTCATGGCCCCACGGCTGCCAGAGGTGCAGGAGCAGTTGGACAGTGCTCCTAGGAATGCACAGGGTGGGATTGCTGGGGTGTCTGTGCAGAGCCAGGAGTTTGACTGGATGATCTCTGGGGGTCCTCCCAACTGAGGATATTCTGTGATTCCATGATTCTGCATTTTTGTGTTCCTGTACTGGAGTGGGTTTGATCTGAGCTCTGCAGGAGGGTCTGGGACCCAGCCAAGCTGCCTGGAGGTGCCAGCTGAGCTGCCCAGTGGCAGTTGGAGCCCCATGGCTCTCCCCAGAATGTTTTGCCTCAGGACTCCTGAGAAGATGCCCCTGTGAGCCCAGCACAAGGCCGGGCCTTGCTAAAATAGCCACCAGTAATCAAAATTCAGAGAGTGCCTGTGCAGGCAGAGAGGAGCTTTCCTGGATGGCAAATCATGGAGCTGGGAAGGTGGCTGTGACCCTGTGGGGATGGGGACAGACCTCAGTGTGCTTCCCAAGGAATCAAGATTGATCTGATCTGTCCATCTTCCAAATAATGTGCTGGCTGGCCCTGACCTGAATCTGGTACAGGTGTCAGGAGCTGCCAGGAGCCCAGGGAGTCACTTTGTGTTGTGAGAGGAGCACTTCTGGAAGGAAAAGTTTCTCCTCAGTGCTGCTGGTTGTTATTGCAGGTCCTACAGCGTGGCCATGGTCACTCCTGCCCAGCATAGTGCTGGAAGCCTGAGGCAGCCCAGGAGGGGATTCAGGACAGCAAGAGCCACTGGGGGTGTTGTGGGGAGGGCTGTGATCAGGGCAAAGCAGGGAGCTGGGAGTGGGCAGGTTCAGCAGGCATCTGTGGAAAAATTTCCTTTCCTTGTTTATTGGAAAAATTATTCCAGGCCACCTGGTAGGTGTAAAAATAGAATAGTCCAGAGAATGCTGTGCACTGTGGTGGTTTGAACAATCCCTGCAGCTCCCAGCAGGGCATGGAGAGTTTAAATCCCATCTTATCCATCTTGAATCAGTGGGTACCAGCATTGCTTACTGAAGGCTGCCTGACTTGGGTGGAATTAATTTACATCAGTCCATTTATCATCAGTATCTCCATCACAAATACCAGACTTTTTCCAGAGGTAGGCACAACCAGGAGCTGTTTCCAAGTCAAATTCACTGTTCCTGTGTGAGTCTCTGTAATCCTTTCCTATTCTTTACCTGTCCTAAACTTTCATTGATATACTTGTATTGAAGCTGTTGGTGGTTTCCTGATTTTGGAGGAAAGATTTCATTAGTATTGAGGTACCAGTGCTGATAAGCATAATTTAAACTCTTTGTGCTCCAAAACCAGATTTCATGGAGTCACAGAACTGTTCAGGCTGGAAAAGTCCAATTGATCTCCAGCATGGCCAAGGCCACCACTGACCCCTGTCCCCAAATGCCACATCCACACCTTTTTTAAAAACTTTCAGGGATTCCCACACCATTGCCCTGGGAAGTCTCTTCCAGGGCTGGAAAACCCTTTCCATGAAGAAATTTTCCCATTATCCAAACTGAAATTCCCCTGGCCCAGCCTGAGGCTGTTCCCTCTCATCCTGTCCCTGTTCCCTGGGAGCAGAGCCCGACCCCCCCTGGCTGCCCTCTCCTGTCAGGGACTTGTGTTGGTCAGACCCATCCTGCAGCCAGGCTGGTGTCACTTTAAAGGGTCTAAATTTTGGGGAGGTTCCTTAGATAAGGCTCCTGAACACAACCTTTGTGTACTTCAAGCAGTAAATCAGAGTGTAGAGAGTTTTGTCTGGCTGCTGTGCCCTGAGCATCTCTGTCAGGTGACTTTTGGGACAGTTAATGATACGCACATGTAATTAGCAAGCCAATAATTGGGTATTCAGGCCATGCTAGCAAGATGCTGGTTATGCACAAAGAATTGGATACTCTGCCTCAGGCTCTTCCTTCTGCTGGGGCTGGAACCACTGCTGGTGAAGCCACTCTCTATTTTGGGGACATCACTGCAGTTCCCAGGTGCTCTCATCCTTCCCTGGAGCTCTTACTCATTTTTCCCGTGCTGAATTTGGGAATGAAGTTGCAGTAATGGGGAATCAACAGTGACACTCTCTTGACTGTGGCTTGGACCCTGCAGGACTTTTTTGGGAAGCCTGTGGTCACAGCTGATGGAAACAGCTCTGAACACAAACTGCTGAGGTCTAGGGATGTCAGAGGAATAAGGTTCCTTAGGGGAGGTAACACCAGTTCATGTTATTCTCAGCTGTTTCTCAAAAGCCAAGTTGCAGATAGGCTCGAGTTTTGTGCAGCTTGAGCTGATGATTTATTGATATTACCTGGTGTGCCCAGTGCAGTCAGTGCTCCTTGTCTCACCTCGGCTGTTCTGCCTCAGTGCTTCTCTGAAAACTCCCTTAGACCGCATTTTTACGCTCAATTTCTGTAGTCCATGAACAGAATGGCAGCCTGAGAGCTCCTCTTTATTGATAATCATGCTTGGCCTCCCTGAAAAGCTGCAGGGGTTTTGGCTGTAGCAAGAGTATCTTTAAAACCATCCTCTGGGGAAATAGTCTCCAAAAGTGCAAATTTGGTGGGCAGGATCTTGGAGTTTTAGAATTGTCAAGCCTGGAAAAGACATTTAATTAAGATTATTGAGTTCAGCCATCAGCTCAGCACCACCAGAATATCAATGTCTGTGGGTACCGTAGCTGCAGCATTAGTGGTTATTTAACTTTTCTGCTATTTAAAATAACAACCTTTAAAGTTCTCTTTTGTTGCTGTTCCAGTTCAAGCCTTGAATCTGGTGGTGAAGCAGAGCTCTGCAGTCTCTGAGAGGAGGGGCAGGTGTTGTGGCTACTGGGATGTTTCAGGAGCTTCCCTAGGGTCAATGCCATGGCACTGGTGCTGGTAACAGTGCAGGGGCTGTTCTCAGATCTGGTTCTAATTTCAGCTTCTGCAAACACGAGTCCATGTGGACACTGGACATGTGGCTGGAAATGCCACACCTCCAGTCCTGGGGGTGGTTTTGGGGCTCCCATAACAAGAAAGACATTGAGGGCTGGAGCGTGTCCAGGGCAGGGAATGGAGCTGGGAAGGGGCTGGAGCCCCAGGAGGGGCTGAGGGAGCTGGGAAAGGGGCTCAGCCTGGAGCAGAGGAGGCTCAGGGGGCCCTTGTGGCTCTGCTCAAGTCCCTGGCAGGAGGGGACAGCCAGGGGGGTCGGGCTCTGCTCCCAGGGAACAGGGACAGGAGGAGAGGGAATGGCCTCAGGCTGGGCCAGGGGAGATTTAGGTTGGATACTGGGAAATTTCTCCATGGAAAAGGTGGTCAGGCATTGGCACAGCTGCCCAGGACAGAGGTAGAGTCCCTGTCCATGGAGGATTTAAAAGCTGTGTGGATGTGGCACTTGGGGACAGGGGTCAGTGGTGGCCTCAGCAGTGCTGGGGATCAGCTGGATTCGATGATCTCAGAGAGTTTTTCCAGCCTGAACAATTCTGTGACTCCATGAAATCCGGTTTTGGAGCACACTAAGTTTTAATTATGCTTATCAGCACTGGTATCTCAATGTTGCTGAAATCCTCCAGATTTCCAGAATCTTTTGGGCAAAAACTTCCCATAGGTAGGAAGAAGTACTATGTTTTTTCCAACACCAAACCACTCAAAACAAAAACTGGCTTTTCAAGTTGCTACGTGCCATTTCTCAAGCCCATGTTTTACTGCCCAAGCTCTTTTCTCTGTGGTGCATTTTTTTGGATGGCTGTTTTGTAAATCCTGACACAGGAAGCGCTGTGGCAGCCCCAGCTGTGACTGATGATCTTCTCTGGGAACTCTGGACAAGCATCTCCTCGTTTCTTTTCTTTTTTTCCTCCTCCTCTGTAACTCCTTTTGTCTGATTCTTCCTTCCATCTCTCCCTTCTCCTATCCAGGCTGACAGGCTTCACCTCTGCTAAGTTATAATGTCACCACTGTGACTGATTGGACACATCCAGCACAAATTTGTCAGTCCTGTCCCATCCCTTCTCTCATGTAAGGAGCTGTAAAGTATAGAAAATAAACCACTCAAGAAAGAGTTTGATTAGGGTGCAATGGCTTAGAACTGGTTTGGTTTCTCTTTAACACTTAAAAATCTAAAAATCATTCAGCTTGATTGAAAAAAAAATAAAATCAGCTGCAATTAGACATCTAGAGAGCTTTCAAAGCTGAGGCCTTTGTGTCTCTGTATTTCAGTTCTTCCCTTTACAAACTGCAGTTCTCTGACAGCAAGAATGGGAGCTGCATAATTATCCCCCTGAAGAGCTGGGGCTGGAGGGATTGGAAGCATAGAATAATCTACTTTAGAATTTACACCAGGAGCTGTCATTTCTGAGAGGCTTTAATTACACTGTAATTGCACTGATAGATGATCTCCTGTCTGTGCAGGCACTTCCCATTCCTGCTTTCCAAAGGATTTCAGCCTTTTTATATCAAATGCAGGCACAGTCACTGCCCTTTGGGCTGGACCTGAAGTCACAGATTTGAGGGGTTTTGAGAGGTTTTGCATTTTTGAGTGGCAGAGCTGTGCCTGACAGCCCAGCCTGTGCTGGGGGTTGTGTGACAGCCCTGGGGAACAGCTGGGAGCTGGCTGCTCTTGTGTCAGCAGTGAACAAGTGACACTCCCTGCAATTCATGCTCCTAATGGCATGTCCAGAGAAGCTGTGGCTGCCCCATCCCTGGAAGTGTCCAGGGCCAGGTTGGAGCCACCAGGGATTGTAGAAGGTGTTTTGCCCATGGCAGGGCGTGGCTCTGGGTGATCTTCACAGTCTCTTCCAACCCAAACCATTCCATGGTTCTTTAATTTGGATGCTCTGTTCCCAAGGTGTTGAAGTTCTGTGGATCGAATGTGGAATATTTGTGATATCAACCCCCTCAAGAGATTTAGGTGATTTATATTAATCCTGCCAACAGATGCAGCATGGGCAGGTCTGGCTTGGCCTGGCACCATCTGGTGTTGGTGACCTTGCTCCTGACACAGAGAGAGGTTTGTCCCTCGTGGTGTGGATGGGGAAGTGGCCCAGGGTGAAGATCAGCAGGAGGGGAAGGGGGAAAGTGCTGCCCACACACCTTCACAGCTCTGGGCTCTTTCCCAGCATCCAAGTCCAGATGTAATTCTGAGTTCTCTGTATATCCCACATTTCCCTAACCAGCTCATTCCCAGTCAAATGGGAGCCAGGTTTTAGCAGATTGCTGCAGCCATACACACAGCGAGTTCTGAGAGCTGCCAGGAGACTCTTGAGTGAATGAAGATCCTTGGAAACCTTCTCACCTTCCATGCAGGGAGGATTTCCAGGAGAAAGCCAAAAAAATTAATATGGAAATACCTAAATCTCTTAAAATTGTACCAACTCATTATGTGTCGCCTTTCTCTCCTTAAGGAAAGGATAACAAGTGTCACTGGGATGGGCTGAGTGGAAAAGAATGATCTCTACAGCTCCCTGCAGGAGGGGACCCAGGCGGGGGTCGGGCTCTGCTCTCAGGGAACAAGTGACAGGAGAAGAGGAAATGGCCTCAAATTGTGCCAGGAGAGGCTTAGATTGGATATCAGGAAAACTTTTTTTACTGAATGGATTGTCCAGCGCTGCTACAGCTGCCCAGGGCAGTGGTGGAGTCACCATCCCTGGAAATGCTCAAAACCGTGTGGATGTAGAACTCGAGGACATGGTTTTGTGGTGAACTGATGGTGGTGCTGGGTCAGCAGTTGAATTGAATGATCTCAAAGGTCTTTTCCAACCTTAATGATTCTGTGAGTCTGTGGATTGTCATGGCAGAGGAAAATGTTCAGTGGTGGTGACCCTGGAGATGACCTTGCACAGAATGGAGCTTCTGCTCAGCTGTCTGGTGTCACATGTGGAAAAATCATGGAATGGTTTAGGTTGGAAGGGATCTCAAAGCTTGTCTCAGAATCATGGAATATCCTGAGCTGGAAAGGACCCCCAAGGATCATTGATCCAACTCCGGCCCTGCACAGACACCCCAACAATCCCACCCTGTGCATCCCTGGGAGCGGTGTCCAAACATTCCTGGAGCTCCTTGGGCCCTGACCATTCCCTGGGGAGGTGTTGCAGTGCCTGATGATCTCACTGCACCCCCTGCCATAGGCAGGGACACCTTCCACTAGACCAGGTTGCTCCAAGCCTGCCCAGCCTGGCCTTGGGGAACCGTGTCCGTGGTGCTCCTTCCTCATCCGAGCCCCCTGCTCTGGGAAGAGCTGGGAGCTGGGCAGTGCTTCCCTGTGTGCAGGGAGAGGAGCCAGGCAAGGCTGGCAATGAGCAGGTCCTGACGCACTTGGGGAGCTCTGGAGTCGCTGGGAGAAGGGAGATGGTGCAGGAACAGATGCTGCCAACACACCCTCCTGTTTCTCACTCCTCACCCGTCCCTGCTCCTGAGCTGCTGCTGGGAGGGTGGGCAGTGCCAGCTTCATGTGGGTGCTTGGCTCAGCTTTTGCTGTCTATCCCCACCCCAAGGACAGCCCTCTTGGAGAAATCACAGCCTGGTGCTGCTGATGCCATCCTTAGGAAAGCAGGGAAACCTTCCAGCCCAAGAGCTCCCCTGGAAGATCCAGAGCTTGTGTCAGCTTTCAGGATAGGAGGCTCTGCTTTCCAAGGCTTCCCTCTCCTGGCTCACACTCATCGCTGGGCTGGCCCTTGGTGCTGCAAAGGTTCAGGTTGTGTTAGGTATAGCCAGGACAGCCACAGATGAACCTGTTCCCTCAGCATTACTGAAGGGAAATGGTAATTTGGGGCCTTTCACATTATCCTGAGATTGGTTAAATGACTTCAAATTGCAGAAATAAGGCTGAATAGACAAATCATAGAAAATAGGGCTGAGGGGGAGTGCATCTAATTCACCTCCTGTTTGAGGACACCTCTCTGTATCTTCCTTTTGCAGGCTCTTCTCTCCACTGATGGATGTTCCCTCCTTCCTACAGGCATTCTGTTCCCACTCCTTGTTTTTCTGAAGCTTAATTTGAATTTTTGTAGTGTGGTTAAAGCCATGACTTCTTTGTCCTAAAGCTGAATGTTGGCATTTGCATATATCTATCCTTTAAATACACAGAATCTCCCACCAGGGGGGTTCTGTGCCTCCTTGGTCCTTCTAGGCTAAACCCACAATTCCTCTGAGTCACATTTGCTGAATTTTTGATCTTTCTTGTTCGTTTTTTGCCCTGACTCATATTCCCACTTGAACTGCAGTGCGCTGGCTGCATGAGATGCTCAGAGAACTAGAAATATGTTGGAATTTTTGACTTGCAATTTTCCTGTTCCTGTGCCCTTTCCTGGAAAAACATGGAAACATGGATTTGCCTGACATCAGCTGGAGCTCCTGGATCTCTTTAGCACCAGGGTCAAATCAGTTTTTCATTCTTTATTAAGCAACTGTTTCTGCTAAATGTGCAGAAATTGTTGCCTTTGTTCTCACTATATTAATCCCCTTTTTTTCCCCCCAAACTATTCCTCCCCTTTGTTACCACTGTGGGTTCTTAAGCTCTCCAGGAGTGCTTGGAACAGAACAGGCTCCTCTGGAGAGTTCCTAGGCTCTCCCTTTTGAGATCCCTCAGGTTCCTCAGGGCAGTGTTAGAGGTGCTTTCACAGCCATTTGTTTCATCTGGTCCAGACTGCTGGAAGGTCATTGCTGGTGATCAGTTGTGGTTATCAAAGGTGACATTTTGTCATGGTAAGATGTCACCCAGGCTGTTTTTCTCCCTTTATCCCCACATCAGGACTGCCTTTGGAATGCTGCAGTTTGTGTGTATCTGTGATGTCCTCTGAAGGTCTCTGGCCATACTGGGACCTTCTGAGCTCCCTGGGATCCTCTTGGGGTTCTCTCTGAGGCTGGGGCTGGGCGGGCTCTGCCAGCCTGCAGGATGTGCTGCTCCTTTTGCAAGGGCTACTTAAAAAGTTTTCTCTATTAATATTAGAAGAATGAGAATTGAAAAGCAGTGGTGGGCTTTAGATGAAACTGTACCAGGGGAGGGTCAGGTTTGGTATCAGGGAAAGGCTCTTCCCCCAGAGGTGCTGGCACTGCCCAGGCTCCCCAGGGAATGGTCCCGGCCCCGAGGCTGCCAGAGCTCCAGGAGAGCTTGGACAGAGCTCCAGGGCTCCAGAGTGGGATTGTTGGGGTGTCTGGGCAGGAGATGGGCTGGATGTTCCTTGAGGTTTAACTCAGAATGTTTTGTGATTCTCTGATTATTAATTGCTTTTTCCACACACCAACAAAGTTAGAGGTGGGATGGCAAAGGCTGGCCATGAAGAGGAAGAAATGAATGAACTCCAAGAGTCAGGGGGATGAAAATACATAAGTCTAAAGGATTTGTAGCCACCCCTCACAGGCTGGTGCTGGTCACAGATCATATTGGCCTAAACAAAAACTACCTTTAACCTCATAAAAATGAAAGTAAACATCAAAATGCTCCAATAGAGCTGTGTGGGGTTTATCTCATGGTACAAGAGGTCTGGCAGGGAAAGGAGTGTGACCCCATGGGACTCACCTGGACATCCATGGTCAGCTCCATCAGCATAGGGCAGGACCTCTGCAGGGTGGAGTAAAGTCATCTGTCCCCATTCCACCTTCCATGTCCCCTGCAAGTCCCAGATGGTGCAGAAAGAAGAGCCCAGGTGCTGGTGGCCTGTGTTTGTTCTGAGGAAGATGTGGGCTGGAAGCAGCTGGATTTGGGGCTCCATCATTTCTGTCATTCAGCCGTGTTGGAATTGTGGGTGTTTGACTTGGCTCAGCAGAGAAAAAAGTGATGGAGTGACCAGGCTGCTTTTGGAGGTGATGCAGGCAAAGCCATATCCAACAGGGCAGTGAATTTCATGAATTCCACGGGTTTGGTATCTTTTCTGAGGACTGATGCTGTTGTCCTCACAGTAGGGGAGGAGGGGGATGTGGTGCCGGGCAGGCGCACGGCAAAGGCCAGTGGAGCTCCAGTGGGGAACATGTGGCTCCTGTAAGGGGTCAGGGCAGCGTGTGAAGGAGGGGAACATTGAATCACAGAATCAGCCAGGGTGGAAAAGACCTTTGAGATCATTGAGTCCAACCTATGACCTAACACCACCTTGTCACCCTGACCGCAGCACCGAGTGCCACATCCGGGCTTTCCTTACACAATGTTATTGTCACTTCTGTTTTAACCTTCTGATTCCTGCTGAGCAGCCAGACCTGCAGGGCTGTGCTCCCAGCTGCTGCAGGGAGGGCTGTGTCTGCACAGGGTGACACTGCTGTGCTCTGTCCCCAGGAGCCCTACTATGTGCGCTGCATCAAACCCAACGACAAGAAGTCACCGCAGCTCTTTGACGAGGAGCGGTGCCGGCACCAGGTGGAGTACCTGGGGCTGCTGGAGAACGTGCGGGTGCGCCGGGCCGGCTTCGCCTACCGCCAGACCTACGAGAAGTTCCTGCACAGGTGAGAGGCTGCCAGGCACTGCCCAGCTCCTTGGCTGTGCTTGGTTCAAATCAGCTCCTGGATAAGCTGAAACAGATCCCACAGGACCGTGGATGTTCTGGTTCAATGTTCTGGTTCACCTGTGCCAGGATGGCTGCTCTGGTTCAGCTGTGCTCAGGTGCTTGTGCTGCTCAGGCTCAATTCCTTGTCTGCTGAAACTCACTGGCTGTGTTAGTCTGCAGCAGGAATGTGTAATGAGGTACCCTTGAGTATCACACTAAAACCTGAGCTAATTAACTGGTGTTTTCTCTCTGGATTGTCTAATTGTTGCAGCAAGACGTGGCGTGTCTGTGGGAGCACGTGATGGTGCACGGTGACATTGTGTGGGAAAACCCCCTGGACTTTAAAACTGGAAGTCTGAAAAGGGGGATGGTATCATGATCTCATTAAATGTGGTTTTGATTCTTCTTGCCCTCTTAATTCCTACCAGACTTGTGACAAATGACATGTTTTAGATTGAAATTTGTCTTAAGCCTTCACTAAATTAACGTGGGCCCTGCAAGTTCAAGCTGCTCTGATGGAACAGTGAATGGAGTTTTTGTCCTGTTATTGAATCAGGTGAGAAAAGGGCTGTGAGAATAGAAAAAAATTAAATTTTCCAAGCAGGTGGAATGTCATGAGTTAGAAACAAAGTGCTGGTGAAAGATCTTTTGCTTTATTCACAGTGGAGATTTGCCTGGATATATCATAATACCCAAGGTGGAATGAAAGGCTCTGGCTTCTTAAATCCAGTCTGCAGTGCTGGGGATCAGCTTCCTGAACCATTCTGCAGTGGATAGAGTGTACTTTCACCTTACATGTGGAATTAATTACAATTTACTCTTAAGATTTGTGTAATCACTATTAATATAAACAGCTGCTTTGTTTTTAATGAATGTTTGATGAGCTCTCGTGAGCTCCAGCCCTGCAGTGTTTGCAGCCAGGAAACCAAATCAGCACATGGCAACTGCTTCAGCTTTTGGGGTGATGGAGCAGGAATCCTGCCCAGCCCTGGAGTGGGATTTGATATCCAGAGGGATCAGACACTGTTTGTGTGTGTGGTATTGCTCCAAGCCTGGTTTGCAATGTCTTCTAAATTAACAAAAGGAGAAAAATAAAACCAGAAAAATAATTTCTCTTTCTGTAGGAGGAGAGTTTGTTGATATTTAGCTCTAAATCCTGTAAGGTAGTTGATATCTCCTCTCTCTCAGTAGGGAATGAAGTGAAGCACAGTTAAGACCATTATAAATGTCCTACTCAAGCTTTTCTTCAATAAAGAAAACCTTCCTTTGAGCTCTGTGCAAGCCAGGCTGCCCTTTCCAATTTGAAGTATTTTCTGTTGGATCAGGAGAAGTTGTCCCTTCCTGTGGTCACGGCATCGTCCAGTTGGGTGTCACACATGGCACTTGCACAGATGGGGTGCATTCTCTTGGTTTAATATATAAATTACCATCAAAAAAAAACCTTATTGAGTTTCAGGAAGGGGTTTGTGAGTGTAATCCAACCCTTTCCACACAGAGGCATCCATATGCCTATCCCAGGCCATGTCAAACATAGCATGGAATCAACACCGAGAGCTGTGAGCAGCAGGCTGGGAAGGGACAGTGAGGCCCAGCTGCAGCTGCACACCCAATATTGTTCATTAAAGCTTCACCATTTAGTGGCTTGCAGAAATGTTGGTTCTTAGGAGAGCTGGACTGGGAAGTGTTAACTCCAGGAGCAGCCTTATCCCTGTTGAGTGTTTCCATAGGGAGGTACAGAGGGAGAGGGGAAACAGAGGTGTTTGAAGGGGGTGTTCCATGTCTGAGTGACCTTGGAATCTGTGGGGATCTGCAGGCAGGAGAGGAGCAGGGCTGTGGTGTCAGAGAGCAGATTAATTCCAGCCTCTGCCTGGCTATAATTAGCACCAGGCCAGGACTATGAGTGGCTGTGGCATCCAGGCCATGCCCTGTGCTGTGGGGAAGGAGTTGGTGGCACTGTGTGACACGTGTGGGGACAATGGGAACAGGGGACAGCTGGGATATTCCTCCTGCTCTGGCTGGGAGGGAGCAGGGCTGTCAGCACTGGGCTGTCTTTAATGCCTGTGGAAAGGAGCAGGAGGGTTTAACATCTGGGGCAGGTTTTCCGTGCTGTGACATCACTTCTCTCCTCAGATCCTTGATGGGACAGGCCTGACTCAGAGCCTGGATCCAAACCTGATCCATTGCCTGGACCTGAACCTCTTCCATTGCCTGCACCCCAGCCTGATCCATAGCCTTGTTCCCCGCCTGTTTCCCAGCCTCATTCGCAGCTCAGGGGTTACACTGCCACTGCTTTGCTCTTTTATTTTTCCTTTTTCCTAACAAAACTGTCTTGAGGTGAGAGATTTTTCCCAGTGAGTGAATTACTGCAGGAACAATTTCCTGATGAGAACAGGGAAGAGGATCCAGTGTGCAGCACTGATGTCTCATGTGTGAGAGCAGGAATGCTTTTGCCAGCACGTGCTAAATCTTCTGGGAGTCTGAAGGGAGGTTTTTAATCCTGTTTATTTATCAGTGAGATCCCTGTAACCCCTGGGGATGGTGTTCCCTGCTTAGGCACAGTGTGCACCTCCATTTCCTCCTCTTCCACAGCGTATTCCAAAGGCTGTTTTGATGAATGAACGCACTGGGATGTTTCCATTCAGGCTCCTTGAGGCTTTTCTGAGGCTCCTGAGGTACCACCGCTGCCAGGAAAAGGGGGATTGTGAGGCTGTTTAAGTGTAACTGAGAGCTGAGAGTGTTGGAGCTTTGAGATTGATGCCTGCCTTGGCTGGAGGCTTTGAAGTGCGAAGTGGCTGAGCTCGCTGAGTGCTTGTTTTATTTAGAACACGGAGCTGCGGGTTCCATTCCAGTGAAAACGTCTATTACAGCTTTTATTATGTCCATAAATCTTATGCAGAAAATTCATTGTTGCTTTTTGCAAACGCCTGTTCCCCTAATCAGCATTTCCTGGGCTGGTAAATCTTACAGAGCTCGGGCTGATCCCGGTTCGGGTTCGATTTGTAGATGTCTTAGTTCCAGTCTGCATTTCTTTGTAGTGGAAAATGGAGTTTGGAGAGTGAGGGATGGGAGGAATGGCTGGCCCACAGTTACAGGCAGTGTTTGCACAGACTGGGGCAGCCAAAGCTCTGCTCTGGGGGAAGTGACAGAGTTTGTTAGAAATTAATCCCAAAGTGATGCAAGAGAAAAAATTGTTTGCAGGATTTTTAAATCCAGGTTTTCTCACAAAGCAATTGGTTGCAGGTGGCTTCTCATGCAGAATGGGAAGAAACCAAAGCTTTCCTTCCATACCAAAAAAACCCAAACCAAAACAAACAAAATCCAAGCAAACAAATAAAAATTAAAATTGGATACTTAAGGTGTGAAAAATGGAACAGACAAATCTGCAGGAGGCCATTGCTGAGTTTCTCCCCTTGCATCACTTCAGTGCTGATGAATTGAGCTCCTCCCAATATTGTTTTGCAGTATCTCACAAAATCATGCATCTCCTTTAGTCATTTTCATTGTATTTTGAGGATCATGATTGCTACAGAGGATGTCTTCAGACTCTTCCATCTATACTCAGCTTTATTACAATTTAGTTGATAATTTTTTCTAAAACCAATTGAAGACTGGCTTTCTCAAGCACCCTGGTGGCAAGTTCACAATTTGTAAATTGTACCTTTTCATTCCAGGTACAAGATGATCTCTGAATTCACTTGGCCCAACCACGACCTCCCCTCAGACAAGGACGCTGTGAGGAAGCTCATTGAGTGCCACGGCTTCCAGCACGACGTGGCCTACGGCAAGACCAAGCTCTTCATCCGCACACCACGAACTCTGTTCACCCTGGAGGAGCTGCATGCCAAGATGCTCATCAGGATCGTCCTCTTCCTGCAGAAGGTAAAGCCTCCACTACCTCAGAAACTCAGCTCAAGTTCCTTAAACCCCTCTTGCTTTTCTTTCTGGTTCTGTTGCTGCACAGATTCCAGACTTCTGCAGTTTGGGCACTGCTGGATATTTTCAGGGCTCTTTCCATGGTGCTCTCTGTGGCCTTGGTGTGGTGGGAGCAGTAGCACTTAGAAAGTTCATCACTGGTTAAATACTTGCCCTTTTCTCAGTGGAAGCAGGATGCCTGGGAGCTTGAGGGATTTTTATGGCTGAAACGTGGAATCACAGAATTCCAGGCTGGTTTGGATCAGGAGGGACCTTACAGCCTAATCCCACCATGCCCTGGCACAGAGAAGCTGTGGCTGCCCTATCCCTGGAAGTGTCCAAGGCCAGGCTGGGTGGGTCAAGTGGAGAGGTCAAATGGAAGGTGTCCCTGCCCATGGCAAGGGATGGGAGTGGGAGAGCTTTGAGGTTCCTTTTTACACAAACCATCCTGTGATTCATGGTGCTAGCACCAGAAAACTCTGTACGAGTGAGATCTGTCTGGCAAAGAGCAGAAATGGTGGGGCTGATTTCGCCCTGTCAGGCAAAGTGAATTAGTTCAAGACTTTTAGAAAATAATTTCTGAAAATGCATATCTTCTGTAAAATTCTTGAAACTTGGGAAAGAAACTGCTGACAGATGGATGTAAAAACTTGACAGAACAAAAGCTCTGCAGGGAGCACAGGTTGGCACAAACTTTCCAAACCTGGTGGACTGAATGGGGAAGAGCCTGAAGGAGAAGTTCCCCACTGGAAGTTCTGAGTTCTGTGGAACACTCACATTTGTGGTGTCTGCAGTGTGTTGGGGGTGATTCTCTTCCTGGAAACCCAACCAGTTTGACCAGTATGGGAGCAGAAATCATCGAGTCTAGGGTTGGTCTGTTGGTATTTGCTGTGCTGCAAGGTTTGTCTTTAGTAGGGAATTCTGCACCTTTTGTCTGGAAAGACCAAGCTCAGGCTGTGGAGGATGCAGGCCCTGCCTTTCTCTGAGCTTTGTGGTTCAGAGTTTTCTTCCCTGTTCTGAGCATATCCTGTTGCTGAGCTTCCTACCCAACATCTCCCATCTTCCTTCCCAGGAAAGGGGAGCACTTTTCCAGAAGCTCCATCTGGCTTATTCTCTCGGGGTGGTCTGAGGCCAATCTTTGGGGCCCCCATGCCCCTTGGAAGGAGTTCCTGGATCCTTAGATGTGCTTCCCCCGTGCTCACCAGGGTTCTGGGGTGGAATCTACTGCCTGGAGCCACTCTGGTGCTTTCAGGGAGGTCTCAGGGCTACAGCTCTAACCCAGAGTCTCTTTCTTCCTGAGGAATGGGTGAGCTAATGAGCTCCTTGTGGAATAAAGCTGCAGGGGGGACTGCTTGATCCCAGGTGACTCCAACTTTCATACTAAAGCAGGGAGCAATTGAGGAGTGACCTTTTTGGAAGTTGCAAGGTGCAGCTACTGGAGAATAATTTCAGAGCCCAGGGCTGTGTTGCTGTGGGAGCAGATCATGGCTCAGTGAGTTCCAAGCTCCTCCTTCAGATAAATCCAGTGAGAGGCACAATTTTAACAGCAACTTGTCAGTTTTGTGAGTTTGCTGCCAGCTCCAGAATTACATTGTCTGGGCTGGGATCTGGAGTGGGCTCAGCATCAAAGACAGCAGGGCAAAGGATTTTTTTGCTCCTGGAAGGTAAATACCAGCTATGGGGTAATGGATCAAACCCTGGCTCCACGAAGGGGTTTGCTGCAGTGTTTTCAGAGTTTGTGTGGCATCAGGTGTAGAATAACTGTGGTGCTTCTGGGGGTTTCCTTGTTGCCATGGTCAGCAAAAGTGATAGAAATTAAAATGCTGGTGCACATTGTCCTGTGGCTTCACAAACCTCCCTGCCCTGTGTTCTGCTCCCCAGGGGTGGGGAGGGACCAACATGAGTCTGCCTGAGGACTGAAACAGGACATCAGGTGTATTTTTGGTATTTTTCTGTGAGAAATCTTCAGGGAGTTCTGACTTACCTCATGAAGGATTTGTGGGGAAAAGACAAACTCCTCCAGTGCTCAAGGTACTGAGGACTCTGAAGAAATCTGGATGTCCTCCTGGAGCTCCTTTCCTGTAGCTGACCCTCTCTGCTTTCACTCACTGAAGGTTCTTCAACCAGACTCTCAAATGCTGGCAAGGGGATGCAGAGAAGCTTTTCAGAGTCCTGGAACTTGCAGCTAAACCAAGAAACACTCAATGAATCATTAAATGCTTATTAAACATCCCATCAGCTAAAAAGCAGGTGTTGAGCTGGTATCTATAGGTATGGATTAGAGACCTTGTACAGTGTTAAATCTACCTGGAAAAAGATTGATTTTGTCTCCATTTTCAGTGTTTCTCTTGTTTCCTGTTAACTTTGCTCCCAGCTCTGGCTGAGATCCCTCCCCTGCTCTGCTGCTGGCAGATGGGGCTTTTGGAGTCGGGCAGTGCTGGAAAAGGAACAGTCAACAATCAAAAATCAAACCAGAGGAGGGTTCTGATGAGGCCTCCTCTGAGCTCTGAAAGCATCAAGGCAATTTTGCCTGTCATTTCTGTTCTCAACTTGCTTTCGATTGTTCATTAACAACTTACAGGGAAATTTAATTCTTGCTCTTTTTTCCTTTTGTAGTTTTGCCTGTGAGCATCAAAGGCTGAGGGAGGCAAACTGAGCACATCTAGAAGGATTTGATTTTCTTTTAAATAACTGAGCCTTCTGTTACACTGGAGTTCCTCAGATTTGAATTTAGGAAAAGGGAAAGACAAGAGATGAAATGTGCTGTTGTGACAATGGGCACTTGTGTGACACAAGCTGAGGCAGATGTGAGGAGCAGCCTTAGAGCAGCTGATCCCAGCCTGGGGCCCAGGGTGTTTTCCTCTGCACAGGAATGAGTGTAAGTGAAAGAATCCACATTTAGCAGCTCTTTTTCTAATGATGTGTATTCTGTGGCTTATTGCTCTCCTGCAAATCACGAGGCTTTCCAGAAGGGGTTCAGTAATTATCTGGAGAGCTTCATCATCCAGTGACCCTTAACCCTCCAAACAGTGCTGCTGCCTTTGTGTAATGGTGCTTACGAGTTTGGTTAAATTGAATTAAAACTGACTTCTAGTTTAAATAGATAATTTTACTTTCTTTTGTTCCACATCTCAGGGATGTCTTCACCTTTAGATTTATCTTTCATGCTCCTTTTTTTCCGTGGTAGAATGTCAGTGAGATTCCAGGCTGTAATTTTCCTTCTGCCCCAGCGCAGTCAGTGAGCAGATGTGATGTGATTTAACCGTGGCAACTTGCTGGCTCCAGGAGAATTCAGCAAGTGAGAGCTGTGTCCAGTGTCACAAACCCCATATGGCAGCAGGGATGTCACACCAAGGGGTCACTCCAAAAAGCCCAGCTGAGGTTGTTTCATGTGGTGCTTTAGGGTTTATTTGCAGTACCTGTGCTCCTGCCAGCTCTGTGATTGTCACCCTGAATGCAAATGGAGCAGCTCTAATGTTAATCATGCAAATAAAAAAATAAAAAAAAAAAGCTGCCATGAAGCACTGCTGCTTTTGCTGCCCTTGGAAAGGCTCCCACAGGCTCATTAGCTGTGCAGAGCAGAGCTTTGTTCAGGGAAGAAAGCCCGGGCAGCCGGCACGTGCAGGCTGTGCAGATGATGGCTCCTGTCACTGTAATTTACTGCACTATTTCAGTGTCATTTTATCTGGCCGGCACAGCTGCGTATGGAAATCACCCCCCAAATCTTCCTGCCTGGCATGGAGGCAGCAGGAATGTCCTTGGTGCAGCCCAACCCCTCCTGGGACACAGCCCAGCACCAGGGGAGCCTGGGGGGCACTGGGGCTGGAAGGGGCAGTGCCGGCCGTGGGACGTGCCCTGGACATCCCAAGGTGTCCTTGGCTATCCCAGCGTGTCTGAGGAGCCTGGATGGGCTCTGCAGAGGCTCGGGAGCTGCCATCACCATGGCAACATTCCCCAGCCCACGGGGAGAGCAGCACAGAGCCATGGCTGACGTGTCATCATTCCATGTCATCATTCCCTGCTTCACCTTCCCACTCCAGCCCCATCAGCTCTGTGAGCTCGGGACACAGGGGAGCCTCAGCCACAGAGGGAAGCTCCTCCATGGACACAGGAGCTGTTTCCTGGCAGGTTATGGAGGGACAGAAGCGATCCAGTGCCAGTGACCCAGATAAAAGGGATGTGGTGGATTTGCCTCTGGACTCCAGGCTCTTTCAATTCCGAGGCAATGTTTGTGCACGCCGGCTATCAGCGGGAACAGCTCTATAATGACACCTGGATTTGTATCCTGGACCCAGGCTTTGATCTGGAGAGGCTCTGGCAGGGAGGAGCTGTGACAGGAGATGCTGTGGCTCCTTCCCGAGGAGCAGGGGCTGGGAGCTGCCAGGAGCAGGTGGAGGGAAGGAGAAAGAGCTTGGCTCCATCCCCTACATCGACACTGACCGATCCCACAGCTCCTCCTGTGCTGCTCCCCTTCCCTGGGCCAGGAGCATCCCTGTCTGCTTCCAGTGAACGCATTAAGGCAAAAAATCCACCCTGCCCACCCCAGAAAATGCCAAAGCATTTTAAAAATGCTTTACCTCTTAGCAAAAAAACAAAAGAAAAGAGGGAATTTTTTGCCAGTTTATCCCCACAATGGCTCAGCTGCCTTCAGAAGAGTGGTCATGCTGGCAAGAACTGGGGACTTGCCTGTGGGGGAAAAGCAGGAGAGCTGGATCCTATCACTGTTCTTCCAATACCAGGTGCCTGGAGACACCTGGATACCTTCTTGATGTCCTTCTGCTCCAGGAAATGCTGTGGAAACACTGTGTAACCTAAGCAAGTGTAAATATCCATTATTGCTGAGCAAGAGAGGAAAAGAAAGGGTGCTGTGAGTGTGTAAAGTAAGGTCCAGCAAAGTATGGAGAGCAGGGAAGCAGCCTGTTCCAGGGTCTTCCTGCTTCCATGGCAGGGGGTGGTACTGGGTGGCCTTTCATGTCCCTTCTAACCCAAACCATTCTGTGATTCCATGTCTCTTTGGACATCTGTCATCCCTTCTCCTCCCTTCCCATGAGAAGTGTCCCAGGTAATTTGATTTCTCCAGGTTTGGAGGTTGTTCTGTGCTTCTGGTTGTCCCTGAAGCCTTTACCAGCACTAAACACTGAAGATGAGGAATTAGCCTGTAGTTCAATACCTTCAACATGAAAAACTCTCACGTGAATTTTCAGGGGATGAGAGAACGTTCCTGTCACCTACTGATGGCAGCAGTTTTATTGTGGTGATTGGAAACTTCTCTGCTTCCCTGACACTGGAGCTTTGGCAGTTCCCATAATCTGTTGATACAAAGCTGGTTTCTCCTTCCCCACCACATTTTCCTTCCCTGGAATGGGAAGTGGTCACAGCCCCAAGGCTTCCAGAGCTCCGGGAGCGTTTGGACAATGCTCCCAGGGATGTGCAGGGTGGGATTGTTGGGGTGGCTGGGCAGGGTTTGATGATCCCTGTGGACTCCTTCAGGAGGTTCTGTGATCCCTGGTGTTGCCAGAGGGTGCAGCCAGGATTAGCAAGGTGCCCTGTCAGGCCCATGGGACACCACAAAGGGCACCCAAGGACCAGCAGCTCCATGCTGGGGGATGGTTGGGAGCTTTCCCAGGGTTGGGAATCTCATCCCTATCCCAGAACACAGGGGGTGTTTGCTGCAGCCGTGGCTGAGCTGCAGAAGGAGTTGCAGGAGGAATCTGCAGCCGAGACCTGGCTGCATCCCACACCTGGGACCTGCTGAAGAATGGTTCCTTTGGTGATTTTTATGTTCATTATTGAACACACTCTTGTTAGTGCCAGCTAATTAACCTCAGAGCGGGACCCTTCTCTCTTTCCAGCATGTGGAATATTGTTGCTGTTAAGCAAAACAATAGAATGAACATTGTTCAGCTGACTTATGTGAAAAGAGAAAACAGCTCTCAGCAAATGCAGCAGCTCTTGCCCCTCACTGCTGTCTGAGGTGGTCTGGGAAAGCAGGGAACCTTTGATTTAAACCCTTTGCCTCAAACCTTTGTGGGATCCGCATTTACTCAAACTGGGAAAAGGCAGATCACAAACTGGGGCTGTGAGTGAGGTCTGAGGCTCTCCATCACACCCCTGCTCTGTGATGACCCTTTGGAGCAGTCAGACTGGCATCACTGACGGAAGCGTTTCTCCAGGGCCCCATGGCTGCCGTGTGTGAGGCTCCTCTGCTCTGGCACGTGAATATTTAATAACTCTGCTCGTGTGAGAGCCTTCAGAGCTGAGCTGGGAGCGTCCTGCCTGCCTGAATTATGGGGTTTGTTTGATTCTTGCCAGTTGGGCTGCCTGGAGGGCAAACCATGTGCTGGGGCACATGGAATATTGATCATGGAGCAGTCTGGGCTGGGCCGAAGGAGGGTGGTGGGAGGAGGTGTTTGTGGTGCAGCTGGAATGGAGGAGTTTTCCAAGGTTTGTTTCCTTGCACAACTGCTCCAAAATACAACTCTGGGGTTTTATTTAGCCGTGCTGGGTTTGTTTGCTGAATCCTGGACATTCATTTGCTCGCTCATGTGTTTGGACTGGGAGCTGTGTGGGTTTTCTTCTGCACTCACAGGGATTGCAGCATCTAGGTCAAATCTAGATTATCCCTTTTTCCATGGGAGATGTACAGGCAAGGCGGTCACTGCATCCTGGGCCCACCCTTGCTGCTCTGCTGGCTTTCCCTGTGCTCTGCAGGGCCCATTTAATTGTTTTCCTTTCCTTCTTCCCTTTTTTTCTCATTTTTTAATGGCACACTCAGAGCATGGACCAGCTTGCAGCCTGCAGACAAGGCTGTAGTGCATAGATTGGTGTGGAGGATTTATGTTCTGCTGAGGTGATGGATGTGATCTGGGTGAGGTTTCTTTAATCTTAGAAACTCTGTTGGAAGCTCAGTGAGGTTTTTAAACTGATTCTAAAGATGTGTTCAGATCTCCCCTGCCATTCATCTAAATTTTAATCTATTAAATTTTAATCCAAAAGCACGTGAATTAAACATTCTTTAGAAAAAAAACATCAGTGCTCCCCTTAATCTGAGATGTGTCTCTTGCTTTGGCTGAATGCTGTTTGTGCCAGTCCCTGTTTTAGAAGCTGCCAAAGCAGCTGCTGCACAGGGACCATCCCTTGGAACATGGGATCACTGAACCCAGGCTGGGCAGGAGAGCATCCCTTGGTCTGGAGCTTTTCGTGTCCCCAGGGTTCACTTCCACCTCTGGGGTGGCCTTGACTGTGGGAATAAAAGGGGCTGGAGGAAAACTGGGGCTGCCCCATCCTTGGGAGTGCCCAAGGCCAGGTTGGACAGGGCTTGGAACAATCTGGGATAGTGGAAGCTGCCCCTGGCAGGGGTGGGACTGGGTGGGCTTTAAGGTCTCTTCCAACTGGGGTTTGGGATTCCATGGTTGATGTTTCATAGAAACATCACATTTAAAAGGCTGTGGAATTGGTAGAGGTTTCCAGAGAGTGAAGAAAGAACAGCAAGGAACTCCCTCACTGGGATGAGCTGTTGAAATAAATATTCTTTGTAATGGTCAGGAGTTTGAGCTGTGTTCAGACTTTGTTTTCCCAGCCTTTCCTTTCTCTCTATTCGTCTCTCAGCCCCTTAGTCCTGATTTCAGTTGCCCTCTCAGTTTTTCCTGCCCTGAATTTTAGGAGGACAAAGCATAGAGAAGGCAAAGGTATTGAAAGAGGTGAGGAGAGACTGTGGGTGGGGGCAGGATGGGGGAATGTTGTTTGGTTTGTTGTTTGGTTTTTGGTGTTCTTTGCAGGGGGTTTAAGCCAAAAAGCTCCTTTTTTTTCCATTTTCACATAATCACCATGTGTCTGCTCTTGTGTCCATGATTTGCTCGTGGGCACTTCCCTGCCTGCTCACACTGAGAAATCAACACATGCTGCTGGTTATTCCCCTCCCCTGCTGTGTCTCCTTGGGCTCTCCTCACAGGGACAATCCATTCCATGTCCTGTCCCTCTGCTCCTGCTCCCTCCCTGGGCTCTGATCCATGGCACAATCGACTGCCTTGGAGTCTGCTCCAGGGGGGTCACTTGGACAACTCTCATCAAGCTGGTTTTTTGGGAGCCATGGCATCCTCCACCCCCTCCCTCGTGCCCCACACACATTTCCACCTCCTCACCCCTCTGGAATGCTGCCAGACCTTCCTGGGCTCCTCTGCCTGTGGCGCTTGGCTGGCAGTCGGTGGCTCCATGTCTGCTGGTTGGGATTTGGGATTTGAGGAGGCAGATGGCTCTGGAACTGGAGCTGAAGCCGTTCCAGCAATGTCACTCTGATTTCAGGCTCCTTCTGCCCTGCGGCTGATTTTTCCTGAAAGATAAAGGGACTTTGCCTCCTGGAGGCTCCTGCTCCTCTGTCAGCTTGGGTGGGAGCTGGCTTGAGATTCAGGAGCTGTCAGGGCAATCTCAGGAGGTCAGGCAGGGACAGGGTGATCTTCAGTCTCACTCCCATGGGAAATCAGGTTAACCAGCAGGGAATGACACAGGAGGGGGGAAAGGAAGTATGGATTTATTCTTGCCTGTGGGAGGGATGCCACAGGGCTCTGCCATCCCAGGCTGCTTTACTCTTGCTGTAAGGACTCTCTAAATGCAAATTCTGAAGCCCCCAGCTGGCTGGGATGTGGCTGGATTGAAGTGGGAATTATGAGGTGCCTGTGGCTGTTGGGTCTCAGAGGGATGATCTGCTGGATCTCTTCAGAACTGGGCATGAAAATCCCTTGGATCTTACCTTGGTTGTGGAGGCATAAAGGAAAGAAGCAGAACCCTGGATGCACAAATCCTTCTCTTGGGGTTTGGACCTCTTTGGCCCCCAACACACAGCAGAGCAGTACCTCAGCAACAGGAGAATTGGTTACAGGCCATGGAAACTCCCCTCTGAACTCTGACATGTTTAATTTCATTTTACAGGGCTGAATGTTCCTGGGTTATGAACTGGAGGTGGGGCAGAATTGAAAAGGTGCATTGGGTAGAGATCTCCCAATATTCAAACCTGAGGAAGGTGTGAGCTGGCAGGAACACTCCAGCATCCTGGAACTGCTTGTTCTGGAAATGCAGTGGCACAGGGTGCCCAGAGAAGCTGTGGCTGCCTCTGGATCCCTGGAAGTGCCCAAGGACAGGTTGGACGGGGCTTGGAGCCACCTGGGATAGTGGAAGGTTGCCCATGGCAGAGGGTTGGAACTGGATGATTTTTAAGGTCCCTCCAATCCAAACCATCCTGCAATTCCAAGATTCTGTGATCTTTGTTTGTCTGGTCTATGTCCTGCTGCTCACAGCTACACAAAGTACCTGCCCAACAGGGAGTTTCCTACTTTGACACCTCCTCTTGTCCCCAGAATTGACCATTCTGTGTTTCTGGGAGGCTCCCTGGGACCATCAGGCAGCCAGGTCACCGTGGCAGCTCAGCATTACTGAGGGGCTGCTGTGAGCTGCCATGAGCAAACCACCAAGCCAGAAAAAAAAATAATTTAAAAAGTATTTGTCCCTCATTCCCTGGGAGAAGTTTGTCCTTCCCTGTGACTGTTTCCTCACCTTTGAGGTGCTGCTGTGGTGCTGTGGAAGGTGCTCACTGGCAGGGGGTTCTCCAGTTATGACAACTTGATTTGAGAACGTGCTTTTCATTAATAGTTTGCTGTGTGTGTAGCCAGGGGCATGCCTGGGCTGGATAATTGGATTTGGGAGGCCAGTGTTTGTACAATTGTGACACCTCTTGCTGTGAAGCCAATTTCTGCAGTGATGCAGCTGATACAACATCGGGGCAATCTGTTCTAGCCTTTGTTCCAGGGATGTCTGACTGGTGGAAAAAGTAACCCCAGCGAGAGACTCCCCTCAACAGCAGATCTGCTTCCAGTCCCAGGGAGCAAAATCAAGACCTTGTTCTGTGTCTCAAATGGTCCAGGGAACAGCTGACAGAAGTGAAGCTCTGCAAAGTCTTGAGCAGCTTACACAGATTTAGTCTGTGTGTTCTTTTCTTGAGAGCCTCTGTAACGCCCAAGGATTCTTTCACTGCAGCCTGGAGCCCTTTGTTCCTCATTTCTGTTCTTACTAAATTCAAAAATGAGAAGTTGGCAATAAGGTTTTGCCCGGTTGATTTTGTTTGTTGTCCATACATCCCTTACAGGTACATTTTATGACTCTTCAGTGTATGTTTAATAAGAAATCCAAATCTTCTTTGCTTTTCTTCAAAAGAATTTCCCCAGTACTTTTTGGACGCTCAGTTCTTGGATCCTAGCTGGTGATTCTGTCAAATTCAGAGTTTTAGAGCCTGCTCTGCCATTAGATAGGGAAATGCCAGCTTTAATCCAGCCTTACACACTTTGGGTGAAATCCAGGGCTTGTGCAAGTCTGGTTTAGCCAGGAAGCTTCGAGCCTTGAGCTTCCCAGCAGCTCTGAGGGCCTTGGCATGGCTGAAGCTGCACCAGATCTGAGCTAAAATCACAGTGGTAACCAAGTATGGTAGCAGTGACTGCTGAGTCCAGCATGTGTGCAGGGGGTGCTCCCTCCTCTGTGTCTGATGGCCTCAAGGATTAAATAAGGAACGTGTTGTTTATTATTTTATCTGCACAGAGGGATGAGATTCTCAATCCCAGCTCCCTGGGTTGGGTTGCTGTGCTCAGTCCAGCGCTGCTGGTTTCTGCTGTGGCTTTTTTTGCTTCCTGCTCTCGCCTTTCCCTTCACTGTCCCATGTCCTGCCTTGCTTCCCACTGAAATGCTCTCTATTCCCACACCCTCCCTGGGAGAGCAGCCCTGGCAGGGGCTGGGGCTGCTACAGAGCTCATGGCCTTCAGTCACCTCGGGTGTGTTGGGTGTTCTCAGAATCCCAGAGTGGTTCAGGTTGGAAGGGACAGTAAAAACCATCCAGTCCCACCCTTGCCATGGGCAGGACACCTTCCACTAGAGGGGATGTTCATCCTGGAGAAGGGGAGCTTCCAGGGAGACCTCAGAGCCCCTTCCAGGGCCTAAAGGGGCTCCAGGAGAGCTGGAGAGGGACTGGGGACAAGGGATGGAGGGACAGGACCCAGGGAATGGCTCCCAGTGCCAGAGGGCAGGGCTGGATGGGATATTGGGCAGGAATTGTTCCCTGGCAGGGTGGGCAGGCCCTGGCACAGGGTGCCCAGAGCAGCTGGGGCTGCCCCTGGATCCCTGGCAGTGCCCAAGGCCAGGCTGGACAGGGCTTGGAGCAGCCTGGGACAGTGGAATGGGACACCCCATGGCAGGGGTGGAACTGGAGGATCTTTCAGGTTTTTCCCAACCCAAATCATTCTATAAGGCTGTGATTCTATGTGGGCAGGGTTGTGCAGGGTCTGGGCTCTGTTCTGGTGTGTGAAAGCAGAACTGGTCTCCACTGATGAGTTTGATGCTCCATAAAGTGCTGGGTGCTCGAGCAACTCCCCAGGGTCTGCCAGAGCTCCGCAGGTCATGTCTGTTGGGAATGGGAGATGTCTCCTAAAGGGACAGCGAGGCCAAAAGAGAACAAGGAGAGAGAATTCTGACAGAAGTTGAAAGAAGAAAGTTCTCTGCTTTTGAAGGGTTTTGAAGGGACCCAAAATCTCTGTGTTTCTCTTTAAACTTGGGGTTTTTAGAGAGGAGCAGCCCCTCAAAGCTCTGCACTGGTTGCTGCATGAGGTTTTCTCAGCTGCATGGCAGGATTGTCAGTGAAGCTGTCAGGAGAACCTCTGACATCAGCTTCACAAAGCAACTGTCGTGTTGAAAACTGCCTTGGGTAATTAATTAATCTTTCTGTAAATAGAAGGCTTGATGTGCACCAGCAGTGCTGTGGGATCTTTCTCACAGGAAAATAAAGTCTGTGACAGGACCATGGTGAGCAGGGAGGCTCTTGGCAGGTGCAGGAGGCTCGTTATCCCTCTAGTTAAATTTTGCAAGGAAAAAAAATAGAGTCTTCTGCTTAGTGGGTTGTGTTGGAGGGTGAGGATGGGTGGGGAGGGATCCCTGGGGAAGCTGCTCGGGAATGCCCATTCCTCTGGGATGGAAGCAGCACCTTCCTCCTGCCTGGGGCTCCTCCTTGGAGCTGCTGCCATGCACTGTCACTGTCACTGTCACATCAGCGCTGCAGCAGCCATCCAGCACCACCTCCCAGAGTGTCCCCTGGCAGGGGCTTCCAGGAGAAGCCCAGGAGCTGCTGTGTGTTCTGCTTGTGGTGCTGTCCAGGCAGAAACAATCTCACAGTGACACTGGGTCCCATTCCCTCACAGAGAAGCTGGGCCCCATCCCAGAAGTTTGGGGAATATCCTCTGGTTTGCATATTTGGTTGTTTTTCCACACATGACCAGAATACATATACCTCAGGCTATTTTCAGAGCAATCTTTTTTTTAATCAGAGTTAAAATTGTTTCTCAATAATTGTTCTCAATTAACACAGAATCATGGAGTGCTTTAGTTTGGAAGGAGCTGTAAATCCCACCCAGTGCCTCCCATGGCAGGGACACCTCCCACTGTCCCAGGCTGCTCCAGCCCCAATGTCCAGCCTGGCCTTGGGCACTGCCAGGGATCCAGGGGCAGCCCCAGCTGCTCTGGGCACCCTGTGCCAGGGCCTGCCCACCCTGCCAGGGAACAATTCCTGCCCAATATCCCATCCAGCCCTGCCCTCTGGCACTGGGAGCCATTCCCTGGCTCCTGGCCCTCCATCCCTTGTCCCCAGTCCCTCTCCAGCTCTCCTGGAGCCCCTTTAGGCCCTGCAAGGGGCTCTGAGCTCTCCCTGGAGCTTCTCCTCTCCAGGTGAACATTCCCAGCTCTCCCAGCCTGGCTCCAGAGCAGCCATTTGATGATTTCCGTGGCCTCCTCTGGATTTGCTCCAGCAGGTCCATGCCTCTCTCATGAGGGGATCTCAGTCACAGACAGCGTTTTTCAGTCTTGTTCTACCTGAATTTGATTGGCACTGGGAAGTCCCTTCCCCTGAAATAAAACTGTGAATCCGTGTAGTACAGGAGGAGTGCAAAGCCATGAGCTGTGCTGCTGTCCGTGCTGAATCCCGTGCTGTGTGTCCCCGGTGCAGGTGTGGAGGGGCACGCTGGCCCGGCTGCGCTACCGGCGGACGAGGGCGGCCGTGACCATCGTGCGGCACTACCGGCGCCACAAGGTCCGGGCCTACCTGCGCGAGGTGGTGCGGCGCTTCCGCGACGTGCGCCTGCTGCCCGACCGCGGCCGCACCGTCCCCTGGCCCACCCCGCCCAAGGTGCTGCAGCGCTTCGAGGAGGCTCTGAAGGACATCTACCACAGGTACAGCCGTGTCACAGCCGCTGCTTCAACCGGGGACAGCCGGCTGAAGAACACGAGTTGGGTGTCGCTGGCTTCGTGCCCTTGACCACGCGGATAATTCTGATCCAGAGATTTGTTGTTGAATCGCAGAATCCCAGAATGGTTTGAATGTTAAAGCCCGTCCAGTTCCACTCCCTGCCATGGGCAAGGGCACCTTCCACCAGAGCAGGTTATTCCATTGTGATAAACATTGTGTTTCCTTCCTTGGCCCCTTCCTGGCCTTTCTGGTTGGTTTTGAAAAGAAAGAGCACCTGCTCTTGGATGAGGGGGAGGAGGAAAAGAATCTTCTCGATTTCCTCAAGGCTTCTCTGAGTGAGCCGGTGTTTTTCTGCAGTGAAATGAACGATGTTCCCCTTGTCACCCATGTTCTGTGTGCAGAACAGGTGTTTGTACCTTCATTAAACCTCCCAGTATCTAAAGGCTGGTGATTTTTTTTCTCTGGGAAGCTGTAGGCAAAGTAGTTACAATTCCAGTTTGAGAAATGATGACTTCTGAGAGTGGCTGAACAAGAGAAATGTTGGCTGGAGGAGCTTTCAGAGACCTCCTGTCCAGTCATCAGCTTGCAGGGTGGTTCCAGCAGCTCTAGATCAAGTCAGCTTTGTTATTTTCCCCAGCTGTCTCTTTCAGGAGAGACATCCATCCACCCACAGCCTGTCTGGGGAGAGAGCCCTGCTTTCAGAATTAGCTCAATTATCAGAACCACAAAATTTTAGTTGCTAAAAAGCCTTTTTATAGCATTAATCCTGGAGCTCTGGTGCTGCTGCCGAGGGCTGGGGTGTGGTGTGGAGCAGTGGATGGGCTGCCCTGCCCTGTTCCATGGTGCAGCTGGAACTGAGAGGCCAAATTAGAGAATAGTGCTGTAAATGAACCCAAAAATGAGCTTGCAAGCACTTTATTGCAAACAGATGCACCAGTGGTTGACTTGTGAGTGTGGGGTGGGGAGTGTGGCACCCAGACCTGCCAGGGTTGGAGGTGAGACGTGACTTTAAACCATCAACTGACCTTTGGAGCTTTAGGAATGCCCAGGCAGGACTCTGAGGGTGTCCTTGGAGTCCCTCCTGGGAGAGGTCCAGGCTGTGGGGCTGAGCCAGGCCTTGCTTTGGTTGCAGGTGGAGAGCAGCCGAGCTCATCCGGAGCGTGCCCCCAGAAGCGCTACCCCAGCTGAGGGCCAAGGTCGCTGCCATGGAGCTGCTGAAGGGCCACAGGGCTGACATTGGCCTCCAGAGAGCCTGGCAGGGGAACTACATCGCACTGGTGAGTGAAAGGGACCTGGGCTCAGGGTGCTGAAAGGGGGAAATCCAGGAAAATGGGCGTTGGTTTCTTGGGAGGAGAAGTATTTGGACATTTCCTCTGTTTATGTGGGTTCAAAACCTTGACTTCCACTGCACTAGGAGTGATTTTTGTGAATCCTGAGCAGCACCAGCTGCATTAAAGCAGTGCCATCAGCTGGCTCTGCAAACAGGCAGAGCCAGACTTCATGCTGGATAGAATGAAGGACAGCAGACTGAACAGGAACAAAGAAATTCTCTCTAGGCAGGTTTGATTGCTTCTCTTTACTCCGTCCTTCCTTGGAGCATTTTGGTGTGTTAAGGTTTGGTTTCCCAAAGCACAAAGAAGGGTGGAGGGAGCCATGTCCCAGCTGTGCCACTGCCAGCCCCTCTTCCATCAGCCCAAGGAGAGTCCTGAGCCTGTCTCTGCTCTTCCAGAAACCAGACAGCCCCCAGAGCTCAGGCTCCTTCACCCCTGTGGCCAGAGAGCTGAAGCGCAAGGACAAGTACATGAACATCCTCTTCTCCTGCCACGTGCGCAAGGTAACGGGGCTGTGGGGGCCTGGCTGACCAGTGCAACCAGGAGGTGACTCTGGGGATGCTTGGACAGCAGCTCAGAGCAGTTCCAAGGAGCTGCATCAGGGGTTTTTGGGTGGAGCAAGGTTGGGTGGCTGCTGGGGCCTCATCATGTCAGAGGCACAAATAAATTGTAGAGTCCCTGCCCGTGCAGAGTGTTGGAACTGAATGGTCTTTAAGGACCCTTCAACCTAAACTATTCCATGATTTCATGATAAAATCACTTCATTCTGCACAACTCATTCGGGTCTGACATTTTTTGTAGCAGAATTGGGGTTTTTGTTAATTTGGTTGGAAGGTTTAAACAACTAAAAAATCAGAGTTGCTTAATTGTTGTGGGTAGCTCCTAATGATGCTGGTTTGAAATATCTGTCAGGGAAGGATATTTAGAATTTTGCAAAGCCAGCAGACAAACACAATTTTAGTGGCAGGCCAGTGCTGTGGATGTTCAGGTGTTCTTAAGAAGCTGTACATTCTTTTTATTTGTGAATATTGCAGTTGGTCCCCATGTGTACAGTTATTCCTTATGATTCTGCAGATATTGCGTCTACACAATTCATTCAGCAGCACAAAATCTCACTTTATAATAAAACTTTGCAAGCAGTAGTGAGTTGTATTGTTTATTCAACTGTTTGTAAAAATAGAAATCTCTAATTGCTTTCCAAGCAAAAATATTTCAGTGGATTTTGATGTTGCTGTGACCATGTTCTCTGTGAGGACAGGGTTTCCTGCTGGAGTGAGTGGTTTGGGTGAGTGGTGGTGTCAGGATTAAAGGAGGAGCAGGTGAGTCTGAATCCAAACTTCCTCTTTACAACCTCCCAGTGCAGAATTCCCCCTGGCTTTTTTAAGGTTAGGCTGAAAACAAAATAATTCCTCTTCTAACTCATCTAATGAACTGATTCCAGTTGAAGTTTCTGGCTAAAGTGGGATAACTGTAGAAAGGACAGTATGCAGTTGTTAGAGATGTGATGCTGGGAATTGTGGGTTTGGATGGGAGTGCTGCTGAGGGGATCACTGGGGGTCTGTGTGTGATGGACCCAGCGTGGGAGTTTTATCCTGTTCACTGCTATGCAGCTCACCAGCCCTTGTTTCTCTTGCTCCTGGTTCAGCTCTCAAGGACAATCTCCTGTGCAAGCACAGGGTAAAGCAGATTCCTGAGGCACAGATCCACCCTTTATCCTGTTCCCTAACTGCCAGGACAGAGCTTCTGCCTTCAGACAAGCGTCAGAGCAGCATTTGTTGGTTTTGGTGTGTGGAGGAATCCCTGAGCATTCCAACAGGCTCTGTTTCTGTACTGTGACTGTGCTGGAAAAATCCATTTTCTGTGGGTTTTTTTGCATTGAGATGCCAGCACTTCAATAGTAGAAGCAGAATGGGGATGGAATAGGTGTCACCTATCATAAAGTAGATTTCTCCTGAGTCTGAAATGCTTTCAGTGCTCTCACAGGCAAAGCTTTAGCTGACTGTGGGTGCATTAAAAGGGCAGCTCAGCTGAAATCACAAATATTGCAGGGTTATAGACTTGCAGCCTTGTGGGTTTTAAATTATCTTGTAACTCCTTTTAACTTTTGAATGGTTAAATTGTTGTTGCTTTCTTCTCACAGAGAGGTAGGACTTGATCCCCTGCAGGCCTTCTCAGCTGGGGATTCCTGGCATGGCTTTGGAGCCGTCAGCAGGGAGGTGCCATCCCTGGAAGTGTCCAAGGCCAGGCTGGACAGGGCTTGGAGCACCTGGGACTGGAAAGTGTCCCTGCCATGGCAGGGGTGGCACTGGGTGGCCTCTAAGGTCCCTCCAAACACAAACCACTCCATGATTCCACAGTCTCAGCACTGCTGATAGGACTGCAGCGCTGTGCCTTCCTCAAGGAAGTGTAAGCCTGGTGATTGCAGAGCATCTCCATGTCACCATCCCATCCAGACCCACACTCGGATGTCTCCCCTCCCTGAGGGGAGTTCGTCTTCCTGCTCGTACAGACAGGAAATATCTGAGTGAGCCTGATGAGCAAAGAGCAGGGAACACAAACAGTGCTGAGATTTGAAGGTTAACAGGACAAAGATCTGACATTTGAGAATTTAGCGTTTCCCTTTCCAAGCAAGGCACTTCCTCAGGTCACCTGTTCTGTGCTGGATCTGCAGAGCAAGCACCAGTGAGAGCTGTTGGACAGGGGGAGTGACTCTGCTCTGACTGCAGGAGCACAGGCTGGGAAGTGCCTCAGCCTCCCTTTGCCCTTCACAGGAAACAATTCCCATCCTAAGCTGTTTAAAATGAAGTTGTTTCTCTGGTCAGAAGTACAAGTCTTGGCATCCTGCCTCTTACCCCAGAGTAAGGCCAGTCCCTGGGTGACCCTTGGTGCTGGGGCAGAGGGAATCTCTCCTCATCGCTGCATTCTTCCCTTTGAATTTTTAACAAATAAATCATCAGTGTTCTTCTCTTTAGCCTTGACTTCCCCATGTCCTACCAGACCTTATTGGCCCACAGTGGCACTTGGTGCTGGCACGTGCAGCCTGGCCCCGTGCCCAAGGCAGATTTGTCACATCCCTCAGGTTAAAACTGGTTCCCTGTGGGTTTTACAGGTTGTGTTTGTTCTCTGCTGAAAATTGGTTCATGTGAAGCTTTAACAGGGGCCTGAAGAGTGAATTATAGAAATGAAATTGTAATTATCAGGTGATTTCATTGCTTCCCTTAAATAATTCTCCTGAACAAAGCAGCAATTCACAAAAAAGGGTTGCCCAAGTTCATCTGTGGTGTGTTTTCATGATTCAGCTTATTTGAGGATTCCTGAGCAAAAACTGCTGCTCCTGCTCTTTCCTGAGGCAGGAGGGTGTTAGTGGGAAGGTGTTAAAGGGCACTTTGGTGAGCTGGGCTGAATGAAAGCAGCATCAGCGTTCCTTTGTGGCTTCCTTCAGGTACTGAGTCACCAAAGCACGTTTAAAGTAGTTGTTGACTGTCAACAGCAATGTCAGGTGTCAGCTCTTGGAAATGTTCAGTCTAATGGACTCTTTCTTTGCACAAAAATCATAGTAAAAGCATGAATACCG